>NC_052149.1:183428920-183783704 GCF_902713615.1 Scyliorhinus canicula | reverse complement strand
AAACCCCCCCCCCAAATGCCGGAAAACCCCCCCCCCAAATGCCGGGAAACCCCCCCCCCCCCAAATGCTGGTGGTGAACCCACCCCCCCAAAATGCCCGGAACCCCCCCCCCCAAATGCCGGAAAACCCCCCCCCCCCACCCAATGCCGGAAACACACCCCCCCCAATGCCGGAAACACCCCCCCCCCCCCCAATGCCGGAACAACCCCCCCCCCAAATGCCGGAAACACCCCCCCCCCAAATGCCGGAAACACCCCCCCCCCCCCCCCAATGCCGGAAACACCCCCCCCCACCCACCCCACCCCCCCCACCCACCCCACCCCCCCACCCCACCCCCCACCCACCCACCCACCCCACCCACCCCGACGCCGGAGTGATTAACACCGATTTTTCTCGCCGGAAACCCGCGTTACGACGGGCAACAGAGAATCCCGCCCCTGATCTCTCACTGGCTCAAAAATATAATCACTACCATTGAACAAGGGAAGGCAGGGAATTGTCATTTTGATCTTGGTATGCGTTGTGATAGCTGATCTTATCCTGAGCAATGGTACAGGTTCTACATTTACTTATAGTGCCCATTAGCTAACTAATCAGAAAATTGGCTAATTGGCTGCTGCTCCTGACATTTACACAGTCAGAGATACTAGTGTAGTACACATGTGTGGATTGCATTTACTGCGGGGAGTTGGGGTGGGGGGGGTGGGGGGGGGGGGGGGGGGGGGTTGTGATTGGACATGTATATTGACCATTTGGGTAAAATATCTGAGGATGAAAACTTTCATTGAAATTTTCAGCGGGGGGGTGGTCAGAGGGATTTTGGAAGAAAAATACAAAGCTCAGTCTGGAATATAATTGCTGCGTGTTATTTCTTGGAATCGCCATACCAATTAACCCACAGTCAATGTACCAGTGGTTGAAGCTATGTTTCAGATATAATGCAGTAAAAATGAAAAATGAACATGTTTTAATTTCCTGCAGTTTGGTAGAATTTTGTTTAGATAATTTGCTTTTCAAGGTAACAATCCCACATTTACATGAACAAAGATGCTTGGAGTTGATTTCATTCTTTGAGCAGTATGCTGTTATATTACTTTGCTGTGTTGTTCAATTAATCTGCATTAGATTTGGAACAACAATGGTATTCCTTCTATCTGGGTAATTGAGCATAGAGTAATGTGAATATCAGTAGTCTGGACACTAATGGCAATGCAGCTTCCAAATGGAAAGAATACAAATTGCAGAGGGCATGGTATCATAGAAGTATTTTCCTTTCTCATTAGCTTGAAGCAAATACTTAAATATTAATGTAACTTATTCACTTTACAGGCCTGTCATTACTTTTCCGAGTATGAACATTTTCTTAGTTTCCATGATGCTGAACGGTATGTTTCCTTGATGTAGTGTTTATGCCAATTAAGTTATCTGACCTCAACACTCTGATGGGGCTTTACGGATCTTTAAACCAAATCCTGTAAAGGTTCTTTAGCTCGGCTGTGCAATCCTGTTGATGTTTAGGTAGCATCTGTTAAATGACATTTCAGTAACTATCAACATGGACTATTCTGCTTTGGTTGACATTCAAAATGTTATGCTGCTACTGCCATGCTTTTTTGGGTCACATATTAATGGCCACAGAGTTATAGATATGGATAATAATATCAGTGTTATAATTGGAAAAAAATGACATTTGTACTTTGTATTGCAGAGTAAATCTGAGAAAAAATGAATAATTCATAATGCAAAAATGATAGTAGCTAGAGAAAGAGAATGGTCAGTTTCCATAATGAGAAGCAAAATGTTTTGAAAGGTCATTGTCATGCTTCTAATTTCAGCTTATTCTTCGTTCTACAGAACACACATAGTGGAATATAAACCTTTCAAAAACAGCAACTACAAATGTTGTAATGATGAAAATAAATATGGTAATTCAGTTTCAAAGTTAGGACACATTCACAATAGTTCATGAACAAACCACTGTAATTAATGTCACAAAAATGGTATTCATAATCGGCGTTTTTATGAAATATTTACATTTGACTTGTTTTTCATTGAATATCAGATGCCTCATTTAGTAATTGCTTTTTCATGACTCATTAGTGTCTGCCTTCAAACATTGTGCTACCTGAAGTTTTATTCCCAGATGGCATTCCTTCACAGTGCTCTTCCAGCATTGTCACAATCCAAAATGACAATCCTAGCATAATCAGATTGATCAGATTGCACGTTAGAAGACATATGGGAAGGAAAGGTGGCAGGATCTCAGATCAGTGAAGGTGATGGCAAGAATTGTGACCACTGGGGGTCATATCTGAAAGCACTCAAAATGGTGTTGTGCTTTCTGGAAGAATAGTCATTGTATTTGGGGAGCCTGCGCTTAAAATTCTCTTGAAATGTCACACACTTTGAGGCCAGTTAATTAATTATGTACACGATAAGAAGCATTCTCTAGGTGCCATTTATGTCCAAAAACATTTATCATGAAACTGGGCATGGTATTGCCTGTTGTTTGGATATTGTTGGTGCCTTGGAGACCAATGTTGCATTCAAATGGTGCACATAAGTACTTCTGTTGTGAATCACGTCAGATGCCAGCAAGATGGGGCGTTAACCCACATGTGCAGCTAATATCCACCTGAAGTGCAGAGAAAGCATATAAGTGGAGTCACTTTGAAGATCAATATCCCAGTTAACATCCTCTTTTAACCTTGCACAATTGAACATTTAGCATCGTGAAGGGCTCCCCACCAGCACCTTTAAAGAAATAATTAATGACTTACAAATTAGTTGCCTGGATGAATGCAATTCCAACAACAATCAAGAAGCTCATACACCGTCCAGGACAACAAAACCTGCTTGATTGGCACGTTAAATGTTCATGCCCTCCCCCAGCACCTCACAGTGGTAGCAGTGTCTACCATCCATAAGATGCACTGAAGCAACCCACTAAGCCTGCGTCAACAGCACCTTCCAAACCTGCAAGCACTACCACTGATGGATCAGGGCAACAGATGCATGGGAACACCACCATCTGTAAGTTGCCCTCCTGACTATATCACTATTTCTTCACTGTCATTAGGTCAAAAACCTGGAACTCCGCCACCCTCTCCCACCAAAAGGATTGTCAGTATACCTGCACTGCACGGACTGCAGCAATTCAAAACAGCAGCTCACCACAACATTCTCAGGAAATCATGGATGGTCAGCAAATTTTAATCTTGCCAGCAACACCCACATTCCATGAAAGAATAAAACAAATGCTGGTTGGTCTATTCTGGCTGTTGCTACGATTGTACAAGTGCTTGCTGCTTTTCAAGTTACAAAACTCTACAGGAAATGGTTATTGGTTGCTGAAGGAGGTTTTGCTGTCTTTAAGGCTTCTGTACAAATCAATTGCTCCATGGAGCATTTCGCTTGGAAAACAACATGACCAGAAGAGTGAGATTTGTAGAGCAGAGAAAACTGCAAGAAGGAGCAGGAGGATAAAGAAGCTCTTAGCAGGAGACCATCTCAGCAGGAGGTATTCAGAGAGCAATTATTCTACCTGAATCTGAGTGACAGACAGTATGGGAGACAATAGTGCTTCAATAAGACATCTTCACTGAAATCTTCTGCCAACTGCAGACACAACTGCAACCTCAGTGCAGGGTAAGGATGGCATTGACAGTGGCTGCAGAAGTGACGGTTGCAATAATCTTTTATGCATCTTGCTGGTTCCAGACTAGAGCAGGAGATGTTTACAACATCTTTCCATTGGCCATCTGCATTGGAGCACTCTATTCAATAAGAGTTAGCTACATTTGTTTCTCATTTGTATTCTGACACAATGCTTCTACTGCTTCAATTGCTCTGGAGCTGTCCTGCACTACACATAATGGACATTACGCTTTGTGGTGGTTAGCTGCATGTTGCACAACCTCACCGCCATGAAGAGACACTTCTTGCTCCCAGCTGTACATTAATCAGTTGAGGAGCAGGAACATAAGTAAGATGTGGAGGTGGAGGCCGTAATGAAAGAAAGGAGGCAACCGCCGTAACCCTTTCTGCTCAGGCTGTCCATGAAGAGCACATTCGAATACTATACCATTAACATTAATTCTCCATTCACCAACAGTTCGAAACCTTAACCTCCCTCAGTCACATGCACAATGCAAAAATAAAAGCCAGCACAAAATAAATATTTCAAACCAAATGTATAAATAAAAAATATAATTTACATATAAATGTCAACCAATCACCCTTGCACATTCCCTTAATCTGTCATCCATGTATCTTTGATTATCTTACCCTCTTACTAAGTATTATCCCAGCACCGCATGGCAGAGAAGGAGTCTGCAGGTGAGCAGCTCTGGGCCTAGAAGAACCATTTGTGGACTACAGCACCTTGACATGGGTGGCAGCAGCCTGGGCTGGCTAGCTGACTGGCAACAACAAGGGCATTGATGGAGTCATCTGGTGGGTGGACAAATGCTGTTATCCTGTGAGGACAGCAGGTTTGTGTTCTGGAGCCACCACCATTTTCTGGGATGGTGCCTCAGAAATCATAGACACCTGTTGGTGGATATATTCTGGAATTACTGTTACACATTTCCAGCCCCTCTGTACATTCTAATCCACAGGTGAGGTGATGACTATTTGAATTTCCATAGTGCCCAGTTGTTGCTGGACTCTTTTTTCCTCGACAGTGACAACAGACTTTCAGTCAGGTTTTCCAATGCGTTTCATTGTGCACACCCGTCAGCATTCTTCTGTATGATGCCCCATCGAGGTCCGCCGTGAATTCCTCTGCAGTAGAATCTATGTTTGGCCCTGTCCTCACCTGAACTGGCACATGTGCAGTTATTTACCTATGCCCTGGTTGCAGCACTCCCCAGGCCTGTGCTTCACCATGTGCAGATCCTTCCTCTAATATATATTAAGATATGTTCAATGTCAAAATCTGAACTGGTGACAATGAGCTTGAAATGAAGTGAAGATGCTTTATCTTTATCATCATTCTCTTCTTAATGTTCCCCCACTGCATGGCCAGCTTGCAGCATTTTAGTGTCTGAAAGGAAAAATGCACACGGGTAATATTGTGCTGAGGGGTGTAAGAGAAAGTGATAGGTGCATGCTTACATTGTGAGCTAGTGTTATCTTTAATGGTTTTCACTCTGCCACTGACCATGGCGTCAGCAATAATCATTCCAATAATGGCTTGCACCAAGTCCTCCAAAGGGGTTAAGGCACACAGATGTGCCTGACCTCTTGAAGTTAAATCCCATTGCATATGGCTGTGTGGTATCTAGTCCTGTAACAGAGAAGGACTTGTGCCAATGAATATTGCGCAATCTATGTGGGCGATGTGGCTGTTAAGGTTGAATAATTAGCAGCGTGTGCAAGCTAGGATGCGTGAATGTGTGGGCTGGCAGTAGTGCTAAATGAGGTTGAGTTGATGCCTACGTGTAAGATATGAGTTCTGAATGATGGAAGTTGTTGGTAGGTGCTTAATGGCAATGAGGTAAATTGTGCAGTGTCTAGTGGTGCAGTTCAGAGGCTATAGCATTAGAAGGTACATTCAGTGACATTGAGCATTATTCTTGCGGAACTGTATCCAGGTCCATGAGGCTTGAGTCCTGGCACTGACTTCCATGGCTACCTGCTCCCACTGACTTTTGCATTTGTTTCTGGCAGACCTCCTGCAGGTACAAAGCATCTGCCCTCCTTTCCATTCCATCCACCGTGATCTCCAGAGAAAGTGTCCGAAAGCTTTGAGTGCTGCACTCTCCCATGTTGTGCCATTCCTCACTATTTCCCAAAAAAGATTAACATCCTCCCACCTGCCGAAGCCACAATGCACCACCCCATTATGATTTGCAGGCTAGCTTTAAGTGGTGCAGGCTAGCTTTAGGCAGTGCCTGCTAGCTTTCAGTGGTGCTAAGAAGTTATAATTTTGGTTCCTCTGCTAATGCATGCAGTCAATCAACAGCAGGGTTAGTTCTGGCTGAACACAGTAATCATTCCAATAAACAGTCAGCATAAAGCTGGCACACTACCTGTATTCCAAACAATGGACCTGGATTAATCCAGCATTATGATCATTGTGCTATTTTCAGGGATCATTCGATTTACTCGGCAGCAAAAACATTAAATGGAATAATTTCTTCCAAAATACTAGCCATTTCTTAATTTCCTCAAACAGGCTTAAGCTTCTGTTAAATGGAGAGAGAATACAGGTCTGGTAGGCGAGAGTTGTGCAATAAGTGTTATTAATTGTTGAAGATCATTAATTCATTGAAATCAAGAGGTACATTCAAGTGGGATCACAGCATTGTAATACTAAAAGAAATAGCATGATAGTTCTCATGGATTTGCCTCATGATACATACTATATATGATGTGGCTCAGTTTCGAGCACTCTTACTCTAAGTCAGGAGACTGTGGGTTCAAGTCCCACTCCAGGACTTGAGCACAAAAAAAATCAAGACTGAAATTTCAGTGCAGAGTGACCCCACCACACAGGCCCGCCCGCCGATCAGTGGGCTCCGATTGAGCGCCAGGCCACCCCCCACGGTCAGATCGGCCCGTGCCCCCCCCTCCCCCAGGACCCCGGCGCCCGCCCGCACTGCCAATCCCACCGGTAAGATAGGTGGTTTAATCCACGCCGGCGGGAGAGATTTGTCAGTGGCGGGACTTCGGCCCATCGCGAATCGCCGGGGTGGCCCACTGACTGGCGTGGCGCAATTCCCGCCCTGGCCGAATCTCGGGTGGCAGAGAATTTGGGACACGACGGGGGCGGATTGACGCTGGCCCCGAGCGATTCTCCGACCCGGCGGGGGGTCGGAGAATCCCGCCCCTGTTCCTTATTTCTCTACTTATATCATTACTTCTCCTGCTTCTTTCTCCTTAACTCTTTGTTGTGCTCTTCTGCCTATTATGGTTTCGGGAAAGGATCCTGCAGTGACTATGGGATGTATTTATAGTAGGGTATAAAGGGCAATTGTATAGGGTGTTGGTGAAACCATGTCTGGAGTATTGTGTCCAGTTTGGGTCTCCTTATTTGAGGAAGGATGTGATGGTATTGGAGACAGTTCAGAGGAGGTTCACCAGATTGATTCCAGGGTTGAAAGGGTTGGCAAATGAGATAGATTGAACAGTTTGGCTTATACTCATTGGAGTTTAGAAGAATGAGAAGAGAACTGATTGCGGGGCAATCTAGAATGAGAGGTCACAGTTGAAAGACGGTAGAATTCAAACTGAGATGAGGAGGAGCTACTTCTCGCAGAGGGTGATGAATGTATGGAACTCGCTGTCCCATAGTGGCCCCATTTAATGGTTTCAAGAAGGAGATAGATATATTTCTGATTTTAAAAATGGGTTAAAGGAATATGGGGTACCGGCAGGAAGGTGGATTTGAGACCAAGAAGAGATCAGCTATCATCTGATTAAATGGCGGAGCAGGCTTAAAGGGATGAATTGCCTATTTCTGCTCCTAATTCCCATGGTCCCATGTTCTCTTCTATTTCCCTTCCCCATTCACATTTCCCCCAATGCTCTCAGTCTTATGTTTATCTTCTCATTACCTATTTTTCACATGCATCACCACTGCTGCAATTTTCCATTCGAACACTCAACCAGAGATTCTCCCTCCCAGCTTCACAGATACTAAATATACTTTAAATCTTCCATTCACTTTCTCCCTCTTCTGTATTCAATAAATTTCCTCGTGTGGCTGTAGAAAGACCAGAGTCACTCGTTTTTTGTCCCTCTTCCATCCTTTTTTTAGAGGCTTTCCTCAAAACTTTTTTTGAAGAGAAATAAGGAATAAACTGCCTGTTTGCCTTTCTTTTAATTTGTTTTAATCTCTATGTTGTTCCTACTGTCTCATGTAATCGCTGTCTCACATGATTAACATTAATCTTTTCTGTCAACAAAACATAGCAGGAAATAATTAGTTGGCCTCAAAATTCTAATTATATATTTTTAAATTAAAGTAATATTTAATCAAGAAAACTCTCTCTCCTATCGCACTCTATATTTCCCCGCCCCTTGGATTTCTCACACATTTCTATCATTAGGGGAATTACAGGCACTATAAGTGCTGTGAATGTTCGCTATCCAACAACACTTTGTTTTTGCGCCTCAATGGGGAATATCCTGCCAAGGCATTCAGCCGCATTACCTCAGTACAGGAAGAGATTAGGGCACCATGATCTCTTGACCCCCTGACGTGACTCCTGGACCCATGCCCCAACTCACCTGTTGGGGAGTCCTTAAGCCCCCCCCTGCACCCCACCTCATCCAGTAGGTAACCCCCTGGGCCCAATCACTGACATTAACAAAATATCACCTGGGCAGCTTGGCACTGCCATCATGGCACCCTGCCAATGCCCCTGCCACTCTTACAGTGCTACCAAGGCATGCTGGCAGTGCCAGGCTGACACATGCGTGGCACTCCAAGGGTGACCAGGTGTCACTGCACGTCTGGCACCCTGGCAGTGCCAATGTGCCCAGGTGGCATTAGCAGTGCCAGGTTGCCACCCTGCCCATATAGCAGCCACCCAGGGGCCTCTAATCACCTTGGAGACCTCCCCAAGTGCCGTTTTGCATGGTTCCCGCTTGTGGGAACCATGGCGCTCGGCTGGGGTCTCCTTGGCGAGACTGGGAGATCCCAGGAGCCAGTTCAATCTGGCGAAGACAGAGTTAAAAATGAGTTTTTAAACTCACTTAACTGTGCAAGTCTGGGTCCCACCCATTGTGGGATGAGTCTGGACATGATTGAATGGCCTCGCCTCACCCAACTTGGTGACGTAACAAGGCCCTTAAACCTCTCGAGAGGCATCTCACGAGATTTGCGATGAGCAGAATGCTTTATGAGCTTTAATTAGTATCACAAGTAGGCTTACACTAACACTGCGATGTAGTTACTGTGAAAATTCCCAAGTCGCCAACGTCTGGTGCCTGTTCGAGTACATTGAGGGAAAATTCAGATTGTCCAATTCACCTCACAAGCACGTCATTTAGGAAGAAACCGGAGCACCCGGAGGAACCCCACAGATACACGGGGGAGAAGATGCAGACTCCGCACAGATAGTGACCCATGCGGGAATTGAACCCTGGACCCTGCTAACCACTGTGCTGTCATGCCAGTTTAACGGGATCTCACGAGACGTCGCAATCTGGATCTCATCCTCACTGGGCGAGATCCAGATAAACATATTTAAATGAGCTTGGGAACTAATGCCCAGACCTGTGAGACCTCAATATGGTGCCATTTAGCACAAGTCCACACAAATATGGACCAGGCATAACAGCATCTAGGGATATCCCAGGCCGTTGGAGACCCCTGGGTGGTCAGGAACAGGGGTGGATTGCACACTGCCTCTCCCTCTGGTACCTGGATTCCTTGGCACTGCCATGCTTGCAGCTTGGCATTGCCACTGCCAGGGTGTTTGGGTGGCACTGGCTGAGTGGCAATGCCCAGGTGGCAGGTTGACACTACCAAGTGCCAAGGCCTAAGGGGGGATGAAGAAGGGGATGAGGGGTTGTGAAGGGTTTTGAGGGGAAGGGTGGATATGAAAGGGCCTCCTAAAAGTCCGGGGGCTGCAGGTGGAGGTTCTGAATGGGAGGGATGACCCAAAAGAGCGGAATGGGCAGGCTTGCAAAGGTAGGTCCTGAGTGACCACATGGTATGGTGTCCTCACTAGGAGGGGTGTGGGGTAATGCGCAGTGTTCTGGGGGGGGGGGGGGTGACATTGCTTGTGGGTGAGTAGTGTGGGGGACCCTCAAGCTCACTTTCAAAATGGCAGTCCGACCTCTGAGGAGCTAGTCTTACCGGTGAATTCAGCTCACTACTGCTGAAAAACTGCCTAAGTGTGGGCTAGACCAGGGACAAACTCTCCGAGGACCAAAAAATGACTAATGGCATGATTTACAGGCCCCGTCCTGCCGGAATCGGGAAGGGGCGCGGCTGGTACATCCGGGAGAGACCTCCCCAGGACTCCCAACGTTAATTACGCCACAATGGGTGGGACCCAGACTTGCAGAATTAAATGAACTTAAAAACACTTAACTCAGTGGATGCCAGATCTAACCAGCGCCTGGGGTGTCTACTGGCTTCACTGAGAAGACTTCAGCCGGGTGCCATTCAGTACTGGTCCCCACAGAGACCAGGCAGAACTGCATTTGGTGTGGCGGGAGATAGGTCGGGGGCGGGGTGGGGGGTGTGTGTGTGTGGGGGGGGGGGGTGGGGGGGGGGGGGTTGGGGGGATCTCCTAGGTGATCAGAGGCCCCTGGGAAAATGGTATCAGGGCTGCGTGATATCCTGTAACTGCTGCTGCCATCTGAGCACATTGGCACTGCCAGCCTGGTACCTTGTCAGAGCCACCAGGGCACCCTGGCAGTACCACCTAGGTGCCAGTCTGGTGCTACCAGGGTGCATAGGTGGCGTTTTACCCATGCCAGGGATCAGTCCTGGGGGTGCCCTGGCCATATGAGGTAGTGCAGGGGGGAGGGGGTGTCTTGAGGACCCCCCCCCCCCACCAGATGAGTTGGTGCATTGGGTGGGGTCTGGGAATCGCGTCCGAGCTATTTAAAAATAATGCCCTGATCTCTTCCTGCACTAAGTAACTGCACTTGTCGAGGCTCCTCAGTGCAGGAAATCTGGCTAAGTGCAGCCTTGGAGGGGTATTCCTCACTGAGGGCCGGAACAATAAAGTGCACCATTAGATAGGATTGGATTGGATTGGATTGGATTTGTTTATTGTCACGTGTACTGAGGTACAGTGAAAAGTATTTTTCTGCGACCAGCTCAAAGATCATTAAGTACATGGGAAGCAAAGGGAATAAAAGAAAATATATAGCGGGGTCGTTCCCAATGCTAAAAGCACCAGAAGGACCCTTCGATTGCCACCCAGAACGGATCCTTTTTTTGGTGAGATCGCACCCTAAGTGTGGGCAAATGTCTGTGTGGATCTCACAGAAAAAGCCGACGGGAAGCACCCTGCCAAAGCCACGCAAAATGACACTGAGAAATGTTTCCGTTAAATGGCACCCATAAGGGGGTTACCAAACCCAAGCGCAAAAAGAGGAGCACTCACACAATCGGTCACAAAATGATAATTAAAGCAAAAAAGAAGAAGAGAAGGAGAGTGGGAAATGCCATGAATCCCACTGGTGACACCAAGTGAGAAGGCGTCGATGCTGTGAGAAGCCAGAAAATACACAATGACGCAGCAGCAGCAAAGAGCATCATGTAAGGACTTGGAAAATGGAAAAGGTGGGACCCAGGTTTGGCCAACGAGGATATATGCCTTCAAAAAGCGTTCGTCAAAAGGATAAGGAACAAAAGACCGGCACGGAAACCAGTCTTCAAAAAAGGTGACAAGAGCCCAGATATTCAGCAGGGTGATCCCGTTAGGGAGGCAAAATGAGCTGTGCACAAGGGACACACACCTCGCAGGCATATCATGTCAATGGGCGCATTAGTCAAATCTATTTATACATGAACCACATGTGTAAAATAATGATACAAATCATGTTTGCATATAAAGATCAACATCTCCAAAGGAAGGGAGATGTGGTGATATACCTGTGAATAACATTGTATGAATTAGCAATGCGACCTCCAACCAGCAGGTGGCATCTGACATTGGTCATGTGACATCCGGCTTTCGCCAGAAGGTTGTAAGGCATGCACCAGGTCAGTCGCAAAGTGGGGTAGTTCCAGAAGAATGTATGTATTCTGATTATTATCTTGCCATGCATAAATCAATAAATCATCATTTTAGTTAAGTCACCAGCAGTCCTGTATGAATCATTGGAAAGATAAGGTCACAGAACACAACAACTACCTAGGCCCCCTCCCCCACCTTATCCCTGTAACTCCGTGGCCGGGACTCTCCGAGCCTCCGTGTTGAAATCGCGCTCAGCATGGGGGCGGAGAATGGGATGACAGACCCGCGATCGGGTCTGACGCCTTCCCATGATTCTCTGCGGACTGGAGAATCGCCAGCAGTCGTGCGAGCGCAGTCGACGCGGTGCCGGTCGGAGACCATTGAAAGAGGCCCCCGCGGTGATTCTACGCGGCAGCTAGCCAAGTTCCCGCCAGCATGGTTCTAACATGGTTCCACCCAGCGGGCACTTGGAGTGGTGGCTGCCGCAGCCGCCCTGGTAGGGGAAGGGGGATCCGTCACCGGGGGGGGGGATGTCCTCCAAGTTGGCCAGGGTTCCGATTGGGGGCCACCGATCGTCAGGGCTCCGCGATCTGGGGTGGGCCTATATTGTTGGGGCCGTCTTGCTGTGTGAGTCCGCCATGTTGCACGGGGCTGCCGCCGCAGGCAGCATCTGCATGCATGCGCGGACCCGTGGCCGGAAGTGCAAGTCCCTGTATCGGCAGCCAGAGCTGTGCGGAGCACTCTGGCGCCATGCTGGCTCCCTTCAGGTAAGTGAATCGCTGGGCCAAGGTGCCCATTGACCCGTGAAACGCTCCGGTGCTTACACCGGCGTCAACATTTAGCCGCCATTTTGGAAAATCCCGCTCCATATCTCCACTCAAACCTGCACGTCGGCAGACACTAAGGGACAATCTTGGCACGGCCAATTCACCTAACCGGCACCCAGAGGAAATCAACGCACACACGGGAAGAACATACAAACTCCATTCAGTCACCCAAGGCCGCAATTGAACCCGTGTCCCTGGTGCTGTGATGGAGCAGTGCTAACTATTGTACTCCGTACCGCCTAATTGTTGGAAAAAGAAGCAAGCTTCAGGGAAAAGGTTTGGAAAGCAAGAGCCGAATAAAACAAATGGCAAGCTGATTCAAGTAAAAAGTGTCCACATGGTACAAAAAAGACAGTAGAAGAAACTAAATTCACAGTCCGAAGGCGAATTGTCATTAAATATACGAGCTATTGTTGGTGAACCGATATTGGGTCACTCTGGACGGTCAGCTAGTGAAGATGGAGATGGACACTGAGGTAACTTCCTCATTGGTGCCAATGACTGTTTATCAAGAAGAGCTCTGACATATTGCTCTGCAACCCTTGAAACGTTAAAAATCTACACAGTGTAAGTGGTTCCATTGAGGGCCTGTAATGAGGTAACAGTACAATTAAATGGACACACGGCAGATTTGTCCTTGCACATAGTCAAAGGACATTATCCGGCACTAATGGGAAGAACGTGGCTGTAAAAGATCAGATTAAATTGGGCTGAGGTAAATCTCATGGCAGATTCCAAATCAGGCCGACCCAAAATCTTGAAGAAATATGTAATTGTCTTCAATGTTGAGCTGGGAAGCATGAAGGAAATCTCAGTAAAATTGAAGATCAAGGATGAAAGTCTGGCGAGATGCTTAGAGGCTAGGTCAATTCCATAAACCGTCAGGGGAACACTTCAGCAGTCAAGGGCATTCAGCCTCTGATCTCCGGGTAAGCGTTCTCCAAGGCGGTCTTCAGGACACGCGACAACGCAGAATTGCCGAGCAAAAACTTATAGTTAAGTTCCGCACGCATGAGTGCGGCCTCAACAGGGATCTTGGATTCATGTCGCATTACATCCACCCCCCACCATCTGGCCTGGACTTGCAAAATCCCACCAACTGTTCTGGCTTGAGACAATTCACATCTCTTTAACCTGTGATTATCCCTCTCCCTGGATCTGTAATGATTTGATTACCTGCAAATGCTCACATTCCAAGCATTGTCCAGCATCTCTGACTTTGTCTATATAAATGTTTCTGGAACATACCTCGCCATTCACCTGAGGAAGGAGCTGCGCTCCGAAAGCTCGTGTTTGAAACAAACCTGTTGGACTTTAACCTGGTGTAAGACTTCTTACTATAAACCGTCAGACCCAAGGTCGAGGCAGAATTAGAATGGCTGGTCTGAATAGCACTTTTAAAATTGGTTACCTTGAGTGATTGGCCTACGCCAATCGTACCAATGAAGAAAGAAGACATATCTGTATGCATTTGTGGTGATTTTAAAGTCACTATTATTCCTCTAATGTGTGCAGAGCAGTACCCTCTATCTTTGATTGATGACCTATTCACTGGTTTGGCTCGAGGTCTACATTTCAGTGAAATTGACCTCAGTTAAGTATATCATCAAATGAACGTGAATCAGGATTCACAACAGTTCTTGATGATTGTGACATTCAAAGGGAGATTTCAATACAAAAGATTACTATTTGGCATCATTTCAATGCCAGCGTTGTTCCAATGAGCTATGGACCAAATCTTAAATGGATTAGGCGGAGTCCAGTGTTACTCGAAAGAATGAGGAAGAACATTTCCGCAACCTAGATTCCACGCTCCAGAAATTGGAAGATTATCGATTAAGAGTCCGAAAAAACAAAGTTGAATTTTTCCAATCTTCAATTGAATATCTGGGTCATGTACGATCAATGAAACATTCACTAAAGGTATGCAGAGAACAAGGCTCATTGTCTGAATGTTTGAGACAATTGCTGCACATGTACAGGAATAAGGCATACTCAACAACCCAAGTTTCTCCAGTATTGCTCATGGTTAAACGTCAACTATGCACAGCATTCGATTTTCTAAAACCATGCAAGCCAAAAGAAATTGTCGAGAGAAAACAGCAGGATCAGGTCTTACGGCGGGAGAACAAGGCAAAACCTGTATTTTTTACGAAGGTCAAGAAGTTCTGGCAAGAAACTATACCACATGGGAAAAGTGGATTCCTGACACCATCTGTGCACAGGCAGGGCCGGTCTCCTACACCGTACAAACCCAAGACAATAGAATAAGGAGAAGGCATGTGGATCAACTTTGGGTGACAAGAACCAGTTTGCCAGAGCCAGGACTGACTAAGAATCCAAATCCAGCTGTGCCAAGAGATGACCTGGACCTGACCTGGCAGTCCAAAGATGTGCAGGTTAAGTGGAATGGCCATGCTGAATTGCCCCTCAGTGTCCAAAAGGTTAGATGGGGTTACTGGGTTACAGGGATAAGGTGGAGGCCTGGCTCTATTTAGAGTACTCTTTCAGAGAGTTGGTGCCGACACAATGAGCCTAATGGCCTCCTTCTGCATTGTAGGTATTCTATGATGACCTTCCCCAGAACCTGACACACTAACTGAATCAATTGGGAAAAACAGTGCCTCAATTGCGAATGAAATACTAAGTCAACCTCAGATCACTACGTTGACATTGGTTAAGATAACCACTGACAACATTCACATGAAGCCAAAGACATCAGAGATCGCATCAAGTACTAAAAAGCAGGATTGGGGTTCTGCGGGAATCGGCGGGGTGGGCAACTCCGGCGCGAAGGAGTGGGGTGAACCACTCCGGCGTCGGACCGCCCCGAAGGTGCGGAATCCTCCACACCTTCAGGGGCTAGGCCAGTCCCGGAGTGGTTTGCGCCGCGCCGGCCGGCGCAGAAGGGGCTTGGCGCCACGCCAACCGGCGCCGAAGGGCCTCCACTGGTCGGTGCAAATTGGCACATGCGCGGGAACGTAAGCGTGTGCTGGTGTCATCCCAACGCATGCGCAGGGTTCATCTCCGCCTCAGCAATCGGGGACTGTTACAGTGGCAAACGCGGAGGAATAGAGTGCCACCACGGCACAGGCCCGCCGCGGATGGGTGGGCTCCCATCACGGGCCAGGCCACCGTGGGGGCAACCCCCGGGGCCAGATCCCCCCACGCCCCCCTGAGGCCGGCTGCGGAGCCGGGTCCCACCGCTAAGTACATACCTTACTTTACGGCGGCGGGACGGGCCTAAAACGGGCGGCTGCTTGGCCCATCGCAGGCAGGAGAATTCGGGCGGCCCTGGGCCCCATTGCGTCACGCCTGTTCGACATTCTCTGAAGCGGGCGCCGCTATTCACGTTGGAGGGATTTTTGGGGGGCCGGAGAATTCGGCGGCCGACGGGGGCGGGATTCACGCCGATCCCCGGCGATTTTCCGACCTGGCGGGGGGGTCGGAGAATCCCACCACAGATGCCCGAGGTTTGGGGACAACCACACAGAGAATGTCAGACACATTGACTGTTGTTATTGATTAATTGTTCATGTTGCTAATTGTTAATGTTATACTGTTAATGTTATACTGCTTATTGTGTCAGGGACTTTTGATTTAAAGGAGAAGGAAATGTTATGTATTCATTGTGTTTTCAGTGATTCCTCACAAGCAGCCTGGTGGCTGATTGGGCACTTTAAGGGAATGATTACCATTGATTGTTTGCGTGAGCAAATGGGCAGTCTAACATTACAGCCTGAAGCGTTAACATCTTCTAAATAATGCTCAATATTTTGGTTGAACCTCCAAAGCCTGCAGACTCAATCTTGAATCCTCCACATAATCCGTGTACCATCAAATTTTCTTTGTCGATCTTATTAAACCTCCGATAGCCTTGAAAGTCTATCAGATTTTGCATTAACCGCCTTTCATCCAAAAAGAACAATCCCAGCTTCCCAAACCTAAACCTGTTGCGAACTCCTCATCCCTGGAACAATTCTGGTAAATATTCTCTGCATCTCCTCAGGGATGCTCACATCCTTCCTAAAGTGCGATGACCAGAACTGGATGCAGTACTTAAGTCATCACCTAGACAGAGCTTTATAACATTTCTTCCCTGCATTTGTACTCAATGCTTCTATTTATGAAGCCCAAGATCTCATTTGCTTTGCTAACTACTCTCTCAATATGTCATGCCACCTTTTAATGCGCAGGAACTCCCAATTCTCTCTGCCCCTTCACACTTTTAGAAAGTTTTCCATTTATTATATGTTGCCTCTCCCCGTCGTTTATATCAAAATACATCACCTTATATTTCCCTGTGCTAAATTACATCTTCCATTTGTGTGCCTATTCTACTCACCTATGTATGCTCAGAATTCCCCCCCCCCCCCAGCAGATTCTGAGGCAGAGCAAGCATAAAGTTGCATGGAGGGGATTCCCTCTTGGCTCCTACCCGTTCTGACCTGGTGGCAATTTTAAGCTGTTGGGGGTGGAGGATTGGCAGGGCCTTGCAGAGAAAGCACACCCTTGCCCAAATTAATGCCATTAAATGGCCACTGAATGTCCATTTAAGGCCTTTTCTCGTCTAGCCTCAATTTCGAGACTTATTAACAGATGACAGCTCAGCGGGGGCCAACTTTGCAGATGGTGGGGGGTCAAGCCGCAAGCATTTTTAAAATTCTGGCTTGTGTTCTGTTGCATCGTCACTGTTTGCTGAACCTTTATACTTGGTACTTGATATATCAGAAAAAAGTAGTGATCCTAGGTTTGCTCTTGGGGAACACCATTGCCGACCATGCTCCAGTCTGAAAAGTACCCATTCACCATGACTTATTGGGGTAGACTCTCCAGTCCGCCTGTCACAGGAATCGCCACGGCTGGGATGGACAATCTGATGGACCTTTGAAAGGTCTGTTGACTTCAGGTGGAAATTTAAGGTCTTGGGGCGGTGTTTCTTTGTTCATAAAGTGATTCTTATTCAGGTTTACACTGAAACTTGCTTCTCAATGAACTGCAATGTTCTTAACCAATCATTCATATGATTATTTAAAAGAATAATCACAGGTTTTCTGTCACAGGCTTTCTTAAAATCCACACAGGTAAGATCCATTGCTTTTCCTTCATCAGTCTCCTCTGATACTTCAAGAAAAGATTAATTAGGTTAGTCAAGCATTTCTACAAATCTATGCTGGCTCTCCTTAATTAACTCAACCTCTACAAATGTCTGTTTAATTTTCTCCCTGATTGTTTTCTGAAAACTTACCCACCATGGCTGCTAAATTGAATGCAGTTACTGGGAAAGCCATTACACTCTTTCTTGAAGAAGGGTGTTGCATTTGTCACTCTCTAATCCTCTGTCATTGACCCTATATCTAGGCAAGATTGGACGATTGTGGCAAGCTCTTCTATTACCTCCAGCCTCATGTCCTTCACCAACCTAGGATGCCAACCACCTGAACCAGAGAGGGAATGTTTTTAGGAGAGACTCATGGGAGGGAAATCCGGGCGAGGAAAAACCCAACTTTTTGTCTTGGACTCAGGGGAGCAGCTGAGATTTGAAATTTTCGATTCATTTCAGACCTTGGTATTCAAATTGGCAAGAATGAAACCAATGGGCTGGATTTAATATGCCCAGCACTATCCCCGTGCTGCTTCCATGGGGGAGGCCCAATCAAATTAAATGGTTCTCAATAACTTAAACCGTGTTTGCATGAAGAAGGCTTGCAATCTTTTCTTAAGGATCACCATTACTTCATTTTACAATTTGTTTTGCTTTGGAAGATTGAGACAGGAATTATTCAGTTGTGATAGTGAAATCTTTCGTGAAGTGTCATGCCAAACAAATGCCAGCATTGGACACCAGCAATGTAAATCCCACCTGCTGACAGCTGCCAGCCAATCAGCACTGGACCTCTGGACTGGGGGAGTAAGGACAGGATGAGGGATTGTGGGAAGGTGGGTCACAAGAGATGGCGATAGGGACAGCGGATATAAGGCAAGGGCAGGAGGTGGCTGTCGGGGCTTCACCGGCCTTCTCAATGCTGTGCCCCTTGATTAGGCACAGGCCCCAATAAAGCTTTCAGGAGTCACAGGAAAGCCTTCCAATTCCATTTAATCCCAGAGCCACCAGTCACTTCCAATAGTTTCGGGATAATTTGTGTCCATTGTTTTTTTTTAACGAGCCTAATTACCACTCTGCTGTGAATGGCAAGTTTCCCGCTTGGGCCCATTCCTTTTTTTTTAAATTTAGAGTAGCCAGTTATTTTTATTTTTTAAAATTAAGGGGCAACTTAGCTTGGCTATCTAACCAGCATATCTTTGGGTTGTGGGGTGATGCACTATCAATTACGACGAGACGAGAGTAGAATGTAATCGAGGCTTTATTACACAGAGATGTGTGGCCTCCTACAGCAGCTGACGAAATGGCTGCTGTTCGGAGAGCACACCCATTTATACTCTGCCTATTGGGTGGAGCCAGCAGGCAAGGATCTACCTCCATACCTGTAGTACAGGGGCCTTACCGTAATACCCATATATACAATATAATACGACAGTAGTGACTACCACATGGGGGTGAAACCCACGCAGACATGGGGAGAATGTGCAAACTCCACACGGACAGTGACCCAGGGCCGGGATTCGAACCCAGGTCCTCAGCGCCGCAGTCCCAGTGCTAACCACTGTGCCACATGCCGCCACGCTTGGGTCCATTCCCACCTCCGACTTAATTGCGGGAGGTCACAGGGAGATTGATGCGCAGCCTTTTCCGCGATTAAGTGGGCCTGGCTGTCTTATTTCTCGTTAGGTTGAATTAAATTGTTCCCAATGAGCTGAAACTTTCGATTGTTGCAGGAACTCTAAATAAACAGAACTGCAATTATAAGACTTCACACATATTTTTGGACATTAAGATGAAGTTATTCTTTTGAAGAGTACAGTATTTAGCTCTAATTATGAAATGGAAGATCTGCACTGTCAGTGCTTGGCAAATTGATGTTTTATTTGATTGCTGCTCCTGTCATGTGCCTCCCACACGTGTAACAATAGTATTATTGTGGGATTAGCTCTTGTTAAAACTGACGATTGTAAAATATTTTAAAAAGCGTAACTTGGGCAACTCAATTAATCCTGTGGGATTCATTGAAAGAAAAACAAGTCGGAACCAGCTGTTTTATTGACAGCAAAATAGAAAGCAGGTAGTACCAGAGGAATTCTTTCCAAAGTAGTGCAGTGTTTACGTGATTAAAGCTTGCAATCGTTTCTTCAGGATAATCATTGCTTAATTTCACAGTTTATTTTTGCTCTGGAAGATTGAGACAAACAAATATTCCATTGTGATAGTGGAATATTATGTTAAGTATTATGCCAAACAAAATACTTTACTGCATGATCCTTCTAATCAAAATGTACTGCATGTGCAGCTTATCTTTGCACACAGGATCTTAAAAGTGGGATACAGTTGACATTTTTCATAATGGGAGACAGATTCTACTGGTTCCACTCAGTCAATTCTAGTCAATGTGCATTCACAGCAGCAAAATAACGAGAAGCAGCTTTCAGCAGGTATGATTGGACTTCTTGAGATCAAAAGGAGTTGGTATTACTGCAAGAAAACAAGTGTTAAGCTGTAAAAGTTAATATACCTATGGTGATTGTCGCTTTTAGGGCAACACGGCAGAGCAAAGATCACCTGGTCTGGGGAACCAATCAAGACTCAGAGTGGGGAATCACCCCAGGAAGAGAAATTTTCCGAGTGCAGAGGTATTTCGGAATTTGCCGCAAATGTGCAGATCCTGAAAATCGCTTGCAAATAAATCCCTTTTTGTTTATTATTGAAATATCTGAAAAAGCATCCTTACACCTGCTGACGAGAATAAATGATCCTGGCAGTGCCTCTGGCCCAACGCCAGTGGGTATCCTGTTTTAATCAAAGTCTGAGAAAAAGAAGACAATATACTCAGCAGAATACCTCTCTTTGGACAAACAGATCTATGTGACTCTTCCTTGGAGGACTGAACACCATACTTCGAGAGCCTTGGGGATTATTTCCAAGCAAACAAAATAGGGGAGGAAGTGATGTGCAAAGCAATTCTCCTAAATGTTTGTGGAAGTCAGATCTATAACCATATTCACAGTCTTATGGCCCAAAGCACGATTGACTCTAAATCATTTAGTGAGCTCATGGATTTTGTGAAGGCTCAATTGCAACCTCAATCATCAGTTATACTTAAGATACAAATTTAATTTGAGGGCGAGAGCCGGAGGCAAATTGGTCATCACTTGCATCACTAAACTGAAGCAATTAACAGAGTTGTGTTACTTTGGAGTGACTCTAAATGACATGTTACAGGAAACATGAACAACAACAGTATTCAACGCAGAATGCTTGCAGAATCCACAGAATCCCTACAGTCCCTCCAATGCAGAAGGAGGCCATTTGGCCCTTCATGTTCCACCGACCCTCTGAAAGAGCACCTTAACTAAGCCCACTCCCCTGCCCCTATCCTTTTAACTCCATAACTCCACCTAACCTGCACATCTTTGAACTGTGGGAGGAAACCGCAGCACCCGGAGGAAACCCTTGCAGACACTGGGAGAATGTGAAAATTCCATACAGTCACCCAAGGTTGGAATTGAACCCAGGCTCTGCTGCTGTGAGGCAACAGTGCTAACCACTGTACCACTGTGCCGCACAGAAGTCAGCATAAACCTTAAACGAGTAATGGAGATAGTATTGGCCATTGAAAGACCTGAAAAGGGTACACCAGAGCAGCAGAGCACAAAAATTGGTGTCGTTTACCAGTTAGGACGGGAACCTGTAGCCAGACATGGTGCCAAAACCGCCGATGCTGCTGTGAAGCTGGAAACAATTTCAGCCCCCAACAAACCAAAAAGGTACAGTGGTAACAATTAGACAGTGATGCTTAAAGAGGAATGTTACCGATGTGGATCTAACCACACTCTAAATCAGGTAGGTTTAAAAAGGTTTTGAGTTTTTTATTGACACAAAAGAGGATATTAATAAAGCAAGTCAAGATTGCCGACTAATTGATCAATCCTGCCTGTCACCAGTGATCCTGGTATTCACCCTTTTTTATCTAAAACTAGACAAGATAGACCCTGTTACTGTAATGCTCTGTCTAAATAGGAAGCCTCTTAAAATTAAAGTGGATACAGGGGCATAAGCCACTCTAATGGCCAACCATACATTTCTGCACCTAAGAGAAGGACTCTGCCCATTGAACTGAGAGAGCACTTCTGCCAAATTCAAGATTTATGCAAGGTATAAAAATAAAATGCACCACAATAGTACCTGGAAGCTATGGACAACAGTCTATCCAGCTCCCAGTGATAATAGTGATGGGTGAAGGACCACACCTTCTAGCTTAAAGAAATCAAGGGCACAATTGTCCCAAATAATGACTAATGTCGCAATTTTCCGAAAAGGAAACAAACTCCCCGAGCGAGTGCATTTAGCCAGGTGTTTCTTGCGATCCAGGCCCAATTTAACGGCCATGCCATGCTCTCGCTCAAGCTCGAAGCAACGGTTAGATCACGGAGAGGCCAATATTGGGAACCACGCTGTGCGCCGATTGTTTTGCGACCTAACCAGCCGACTCCCATTGTTGAGATGAGGATCCCGCTGTAGCATGGCGAGAAACCAATATCATCAATTAAAGCAAATCTCTGTACCATTAACAGGTTCAATCCCCTATCTAACGTCCCCCCGTGATCCAACTGCCTCCCCAGCAAGTGGTCACAAGGGCGCCGATTAGTACATCCTTTCTTTAAAAAATTTTCTTTAGTTTTTCCAATTGAGGGGCAATTTAGCATGGCGAATTCACCAACTCTGCACATCTTTGGGTTGCGGGGGTGAGACCCACGCAGGCATGGGGAGAATGTGCCAACTCCACACGGACAGTGACCCGGGGTTGGGATGAATCCGGGACCTCGGCTCCACCATGCTGCCCATGATAAGTACAGTAAGAAGTCTTACAACACCAGGTTAAAGTCCAACAGGTTTGTTTCAAACACGAGCTTTCGGAGCACGGCTCCTTCTTCAGGTGAATGGAAAGGCTTGTTCCAGAAATGTTTATATAGACACAGTCAGAGATGCCCCGGAATGCGAGCACCTGCAGGCAATCAAATCATCAAAGATGCAGAGAGAGAGGTAACTCCAGGTTAAAGAGGTGTGAATTGTCCCAAGCCAGTTCAGTCGGTAGGCCTCTGCAAGTCCAGGCTTGTTGGTGGGGGCCGAATGTAATGCGACATGAATCCCAGATCCCGGTTGAGTCCGCATTCATGCGTGCGGAACTTAGCTATAAGTTTTTGCTCAGCAATTTTGCGTTGTCGCGTCTCCTGAAGGCCTCCTTGTAGAATGCTGACCCGGAGATCAGAGGCTGTGTGCCCTTGACTGCTGAAGTGTTCCCCAACTGGAAGGGAACAGTCCTGCCTGTTGATAGTCGCACGATGCCCGTTTATTCGTTGTCGCAGTGTCTGCATGGTCTCGCCAATGTACCACGCTTCGGGACATCCTTTCCTGCAGCGTATGAGGTAGACTACATTGGTCGAGTCGCACGAGTATGCGCCGCGTACCTGGTGGGTGGTGTTTCCACGTGTAATGGTGGTGTCCATGTCGATGATCTGGCATGTCTTGCAGAGATTACCCTGGCAGGGTTTTGTGGTGTTGTGGTTGCTGTTCTGAAGGCTGGGTAATTTGCTGCAAACAATGGTTTGTTTGAGGTTGCGCGGTTGTTTGAAGGCCAGTAGTGGGGGTGTGGGGATGACCTTGGCAAGATGTCCATCCTCGCTGATGATGTGTTGGAGGCTGCGAAGAAGATGTCGTAGTTTCTCCGCCCCAGGAAAGTACTGGACAACGAAGGGTACTCTGTCAGTGGTGTCCCGTGTTTGTCTTCTGAGGAGGTCGGTGCGGTTTTTTGCTGTGGCGCGGTGGAACTGTCGATCAATGAGTCGAGCGCCATATCCCGTTCGTACGAGGGCATCTTTCAGCATCTGTAGGTGTCTGTTGCGCTCCTCCTTGTCTGAGCAGATCCTGTGTATACGGAGGGCTTGTCCATAGGGGATGGCTTCTTTAATGTGTTTCGGGTGAAAGCTGGAGAAGTGGAGCATCGTGAGATTATCTGTGGGCTTGCGGTAAAGCGAGGTGCTGAGGTGACCGTCCTTGATGGAGACGAGTGTGTCCAAGAATGGAACTGAATTTGGAGAATAGTCCATGGTGAGTTTGATGGTGGGATGGAACTTATTGATGTCATCGTGTAGTCGTTTCAGTGATGTCTCGCCGTGGGTCCAAAGGAAAAAAATGTCATCGATGTATCTGGTGTATAGCATCGGTTGAAAGTCCTGTGTGGTGAGGAAGTCCTGTTCAAACTTGTGCATGAAGATGTTGGCATATTGAGGTGCAAATTTGGTCCCCATGGCTGTTCCGTGCGTCTGGATGAAGAATTTGTTGTCGAAGGTGAAGACGTTGTGGTCTAGAATGAAACGGATGAGTTGCAGAATTGCGTCTGGAGATTGGCAGATCTCCAGACTGCCAATCTCCAGACGCAATTCTGCAACTCATCCGTTTCATTCTAGACCACAACGTCTTCACCTTCGACAACAAATTCTTCATCCAGACGCACGGAACAGCCATGGGGACCGAATTTGCACCTCAATATGCCAACATCTTCATGCACAAGTTTGAACAGGACTTCCTCACCACACAGGACTTTCAACCGATGCTATACACCAGATACATCGATGACATTTTTTTCCTTTGGACCCACGGCGAGACATCACTGAAACGACTACACGATGACATCAATAAGTTCCATCCCACCATCAAACTCACCATGGACTATTCTCCAAATTCAGTTCCATTCTTGGACACACTCGTCTCCATCAAGGACGGTCACCTCAGCACCTCGCTTTACCGCAAGCCCACAGATAATCTCACGATGCTCCACTTCTCCAGCTTTCACCCGAAACACATTAAAGAAGCCATCCCCTATGGACAAGCCCTCCGTATACACAGGATCTGCTCAGACAAGGAGGAGCGCAACAGACACCTACAGATGCTGAAAGATGCCCTCGTACGAACGGGATATGGCGCTCGACTCATTGATCGACAGTTCCACCGTGCCACAGCAAAAAACCGCACCGACCTCCTCAGAAGACAAACACGGGGCACCACTGACAGAGTACCCTTCGTTGTCCAGTACTTTCCTGGGGCGGAGAAACTACGACATCTTCTTCGCAGCCTCCAACACATCATCAGCGAGGATGGACATCTTGCCAAGGTCATCCCCACACCCCCACTACTGGCCTTCAAACAACCGCGCAACCTCAAACAAACCATTGTTTGCAGCAAATTACCCAGCCTTCAGAACAGCAACCACAACACCACAAAACCCTGCCAGGGTAATCTCTGCAAGACATGCCAGATCATCGACATGGACACCACCATTACACGTGGAAACACCACCCACCAGGTACGCGGCGCATACTCGTGCGACTCGACCAATGTAGTCTACCTCATACGCTGCAGGAAAGGATGTCCCGAAGCGTGGTACATTGGCGAGACCATGCAGACACTGCGACAACGAATAAACGGGCATCGTGCAACTATCAACAGGCAGGACTGTTCCCTTCCAGTTGGGGAACACTTCAGCAGTCAAGGGCACACAGCCTCTGATCTCCGGGTCAGCATTCTACAAGGAGGCCTTCAGGAGACGCGACAACGCAAAATTGCTGAGCAAAAACTTATAGCTAAGTTCCGCACGCATGAATGCGGACTCAACCGGGATCTGGGATTCATGTCGCATTACATTCGGCCCCCACCAACAAGCCTGGACTTGCAGAGGCCTACCGACTGAACTGGCTTGGGACAATTCACACCTCTTTAACCTGGAGTTACCTCTCTCTCTGCATCTTTGATGATTTGATTGCCTGCAGGTGCTCGCATTCCGGGGCATCTCTGACTGTGTCTATATAAACATTTCTGGAACAAGCCTTTCCATTCACCTGAAGAAGGAGCCGTGCTCCGAAAGCTCGTGTTTGAAACAAACCTGTTGGACTTTAACCTGGTGTTGTAAGACTTCTTACTGTGCTCACCCCAGTCCAACGCCGGCATCTCCACATCATGATAAGTACATCATTTTTTAAAGGTGAAGCTGGCAGAGCAGCTGCTGTGGGGATCCAAGGAGGTGAGTAGCCATCGCCAATCCCAGGCAGTGAGCCCGAGGACACTGGGGTTGCTGGTCCAGTGCTCGGGAGGGGGAGACCTTGCGGGGAGAACTGACTTGGTCAGTGTGGTAGACCCCCATCTGTGGTGGGATGGGTGTGTGGGTGCCCCAGCTACCGTGGGTCCAGCATGCTATCCCCTGGATCATCCTTACCCGTAATGGGGCAGCTCTGGCTACTGTCTATCTGTCCCATCTACCACCATAACCCCCGATGACCGTGGCAGCCGCCAGGCGCACAGCGGAACCTATTGCCAATAGGGAATTGGCAATCGTATTAATGTGAGCACTTCACAGCTGCTACGTAGATTCCCATGGGTAGACATGCCATGTTACAGGTGAGAATTACTGTCTAGCATTCTGTGAGGTCTGAACACTCTGCCTGAACACCGGAAGCTTCAATACTTCTTAATTTGATCCATCTAAAAAACTGATATTGACCTGCGACATCTCTCCATATGCTCTGAAAGGCCGATAGGGTATGTGTCAAGAACCCTCTCAGAGGCTACAAAAGGTTCCTCACAAATTGAGAAGGAATGACTTTGTCATCAAAAACCAGTACGTAAATGATAGGCACTTTACTGTTGTTTCTGACCATAAACAGCTAATGGCCTCTTCAAAGAGGAGAAGGCTATCCCACCAATCAACTTGGCAAGAATTCAATGATGGGCATTAATTCTGTACACCTACGAATGTGCTTTCAAGCACCTACCTGGATCAGGAACTGAACCAGTCAAGATCCACTTCTGAACAAAGTGAGAGACCAAATACTTGTAAGATGGGTAAATGAGCCAGTTTCCGAGGAAAGGAAACCATTCTTTACCGGAAAGAATGAATTGAGTTGTCAGGATGGCATCATACTCTGGGGAACGTGAGTAGCCTTTCCTGTACCATGCAGAGAGCTGCCCCTAATTGAATTACTCAGCGCTCATCCTGGCATCTCTCAGATGCAGGTGCTTTCCAGGAGTTATGTGTGGTGGCCTGGTATTGAGAAGCTAATCAAGCATTGTCAACCATGCCAACTGCAAAAATGGTTGCCTGCTACAGCCCCACTGCACCCTTGGGAATGGCCTGTCCTGCCATGGGTCCGAATCCATATCGATTATATTGGTCCATTCCTGGGCACAATGTTGTTGCTTGTGATTGATGCACACTCAAAATGAATGGGGATTTTTGAGGTGAAGTCACCTATATCGCATGCTACCATCGAAGGATTACGTTAATGCTTTTCAACTCATGGATTACCTGAAGTCATGAAGCGGGATTCTCCGGAATCGGTGCGATTACCCAACGCCGGCGTCAAAAATGGCGCGAACCACTCCAGCGTCGGGCCAACTGGAAGTAGCGGAATTCTCCGCACTTCCGGGGGCTAGGTGGACGGCGGAGGGGTTGGCACCACGCCAGCCAGCGCCGAAGGGATCGCGCAAGTCCGCGCATCCGCCAAAGGGCCGGCGTGATCCCGCGCATGCGCAGAACCACCAGCCAATTCTGGTGCATGCACAGGGGGCTGTCTTCTGTCTTCTCTGCGCCAGCCATGGCAGAGCCCTACAGGGGCCGGCACAGAAGGAAGAAGTGCCCCCACGACACAGACCCGTCCGCAGATCGCTGGGCCCTGATCGTGGGCCAGGCCACCGTGGGGCCCCCCACCATGGTTGGATGCCCCCGCGCCGCCCCGAGGACCACCCCAGCCGACTTAACTACCAGGTCCCGCCATGTGGGACCATGCCTAATCCACACCGGCGGGACTGGCCGGAAAGCGATGGCCGCTCGGCCCATCAGGGCCCGGAGAACTACTGGGGGGGTGGGAGGGGCATTGCCAACGGCCCTCAGCCAGTGTGGCGTGAACCCCTCCCCTGCCCGAAAACCGGCGCCGGAGAATTCAGCAGCCGATGTCGGGGCGGCGGGGTGGGATTTGAGGCACCCCCCGGGGATTCTCCAGCCCGGCAGGGGGGTCAGAGAATCCCACCCTTGGTATCAGACAACGGAACTGTATTCACAAATTCTGAATTTCACAACTTGACTGCTCTCAATGGTACTAAACACATTAGTACTGCGCCTTATCATCCAGAATCAAATGGAATAACCGAGAGAGCCATCCAAACTTTCAAATCTGGCTGAAAGAAAATGTTGGAGGGAACCTTGGAAAGCAAGGTCTCATGGTTCCTTCTCAGCTGTCATATCATTCCACAAGCAATAATGAGATCTCCACCAGCAAAGCTACTAATGAAACGTCATCTCAGAATGAGACTGAGCCTCATATTTCCAAATCTGCCGGGGAGGGTAGAGGCCAGCAAAGGTCATCAGAAAGCAAGCCATGATTCCTATCGTATAGTATGGACATTTATGTTAAACAAAGCTGTATATATGAGAAACTTTGGTAGTGGATCAAGTTGGATCTTAGGTATAATTGGCCGGACACCTTTCATACAGGGATGGATCGTTCATAAACACATAGACCACTGGAGGAGTGGAGAGACAGTCCACCAGTCAGTGTTTCAATCAAGACATGTTTTGGAACCCGTAAAAACCTAAGTAAATGGTCAAGCTGTTATAAACATAACTGATGTCTCATTGGCAGCTAATAGCGATGAACCTGTCACAGAAGAGGTACCATTCTAGCAGTTGACAGCCATCCTGGGGAAGCATCCCAAACAATAGAATTGTGCTGCTCTACATGGGTCAGGAATCCCCATTAGAAACTGGATTCATAATTGTGCATCTAATGTATATAATATTTAGTTGGAATTAAGGACTGAGTATATTAGTTGTTGAAGCTAAAGGGGAGGGATGTGGTGAATATCCCTTTAAGGGCAATACAGCAGAGTAAGAGTCACCTGGTCTCGTTGACCAATCAGGACTCAGATGAGAAAATCACCCCACGGGGAAGAGTTACATTGGAATTAGCTGCAAACATGCAGCTCCTGAAGATCGCTTGTAAATAAATCTCTTTTTGTTCAGTAATGAAATCTCTGAAAGTGTATTGTTACAATACCGCACTGTGTACCTTTTATACATTGAAAGTATAAGATATTATGGTGGCCACATTTTCTTTTTTAATGCTTCCAACTTAGGTCTTTTTGTATGAAATGTATATTGTAGATGAATGTACATAATTTTCAGAAACGTAGTTTGGGTGTGAGAACCTTTGCTGAGACATTGAGAAGTTTACTCCATGGCTCTTTTCAATGGATGCTATTGCTCTATTCTCAACAAATAATGAGGCAACATCTTTGTGAAGTGTTTGCCTCATCTTTAGATATCCTCAGGATGAATTTGAAAGACAACGCCTGATCTCCAAAACAAAACAAAAACTCCTCCTAAACATATGCCGATAGTTTCATACATAGTTTTAAACAAAGTTCACACATTTTGCAGATGTGCTTTACCCACAAGCAATTCCACAACAATTTTGTGGGCAAGTGCCAGATCATGTCTGCCAACCCACTCCCCACCCCACAATCCCATCCTCTGACCCCTTCCCTTTCCTTTCTCGGACTCTTAGGGTCATTGCTGATGAGACACCTCCCCAAATTGGATCAAACTGCTTATAGAAATACAGAATTCCTAAACTGCCGACGGAGGGCATTCAGCCCATTGGGTCTGCATGAACCCTCTGAAACAGCACGCTACCTCGGCCCACTTCCCACACAATCCTCGTAACTCCGAAACCCCATCTAACTTGCACATCTTTGAACACTAAGGGACAATTTTAGCACAGCCAATCCACCTAACCTGCACGTATCTGGACTGTAGGAGGAAACTGGAGCACCCGGAGGAAACCCATACAGACACAGGGAGAAAGTGCAAACTCCACAGTCACCCAAGGCAGGAATGGAACCTAGGTTCCTGGCACTGTGAGGCAGCAGTGCTAATCCCTGTGTTCCTTCTGTAAGCACAACAGGTACTGCAGATTTCCCCAATTCAGATGAAGCCTAATTTTAATTGGGCGCAAGACCTATCTGTCCAGGTGCAAGGCTCATTACTTACGCTCCGTTTGTGCTGACCAAATGGTATATTTCATATTTCATGATCAACACAGGAATCTTTATTGTTCTGAAGATTTAATTGGGCGTGTCAATCGTGAACCAGCAATGGGACATGTTTAATTCATGATGCTTGCCATGTTTCAGCTGCAACATAAAGGTGTTTGCTCTGACTGTGTTTTTGTGTTGTACTGCTGGAACAGATACCTTTTTGTAGCAAACAGTGGAAACTGAGTCACCGTATGAGCAGCAGGGTTTCTTTTCCAGTTTTCAGGAGGTTAGGAGTTATATTTTGTGCCTCACATTTCAAGCTCCACTTCTGTTATTTGGCTTCAAATAACTAGAAGCAAATTTCCGAGTCAAAGTTTATAAAGCAACAGGTATTCAATTTACCATGAAATTTAGCAAAGCACTAAAGCGCCCACATTTATTTCTGGAAATGTCAGTGCACAACCAATTAATAATGTGCTAATGTCTTGGAAAGTAATTGACCAGATGGCAATGGCACGTTAAAAATTTCTGAAATGATATATTCATGATAGGTCTCGCAACATTGGCCTTCATGATACTGGCTTGTCAGCTGGATGAACCAAAGGTCAGTTGGTTAATTATCTTTCCACATCTATCATTATTGCAAACGTTCAGATTGCAAGTGGACCTTTTTATTTTCAGCAACAAGTAAAGCCATGAAAAACCTTAATTTGTTTCTTTGTAATGGAAGATCACTTGTAAATAAATCCCTTTTTGTTCACTGATTACGACTCTAAAAGTGCATTATTACAATACTGCACTATACACCTTTTTATTTTGCGAGGCATTGGCACAGAATTAAAGCTTCACTGGTGCTGGATGCGGGCAGATAATTTTGGAGTCAAAAGGATGATGCTTTACAGCATCTCGGTTGAATGTAGCATATCTGGGCTGCATTTTATCGGGCCCTAGATGACTCACCACTACGCAACCAAACCCCCCCTCCCCCACCCGCCCCACCCCACTGGAAGGAAAGTCGGCTAGAAGCTTACTCACTTTGTGCAAACTTGCCCCGCAGCCGTAATATGCTGTGGGCGGGCTAAACTGGCTGACAGTGGTACACCGTCTTTCACTGGGAAGGATGTCCCACCCTCGGGTACTGTTGGCCAATCCGCTTGACAACTCCTGTAGTCCCGGCAGTGTCAAGAGCTCGGAAGTTGGGTCTGCCAGGAGCACAATCAATCTCAAGAAGAAGAAGGCCCAATGGATTCTGAAGTGAGGTAAGTGCACGGTATTGGATGTGAAGGGTTTGGCCAGCATTAGGGAGGGTTGTCAGGGTTGTCCTGGGCAGAGCTAAGGGAGAAGCCCCGTACAACTCAGGCATTCCCAGAGCTACTCCCCCTGGAGGACAGGTAGTGCACTGCACTTACAATATAGACTGGCGGTATACAGACGGGTGGTGAGTTTTTGAGAACAGGCAGGGATTACTATCTTAGGTGAGTTGCCACTGATGCACAAAGGTTACCCATCAAATATAGTAGCCCCCTTCATTCCCACACATTTTTTTAAAAATGGGCTGCCGATTCCCATCTACATGTCCTTGTCAACCATGTTGTGGTGTGGGCAGCGTACTATCAGGGTCAATTGACTTGTCAACAAACCAATTTGACCCCTAATTGATCATTTACATCTGACAGGTGGCCAGCCGATTCCCACACCCACCCAGCTACCATGTTGTGGGGGTGAGCTCAGGAGTGGTTGGAAGGTGGAGAAGTGAGCACCTACACTATATTATGTGACCTCACCACCCCCCCCCCCCCCCCACCCCCCAAAAAGGACATGTAAAATCAAGCCCTTTAAATCTCCTTTGCATTGGATGGTTTAAGGGAGTTTTAGCATTTTTCCTGCCCCCCTCCCCCGGCCCAACGTGTCACTCCTGGTTCTTTGTTCCTGCTGTCATTTAGGTAACAACATATAAAATGATGTGGTTGTGAATTCCTTTGAAAATTTCTCTTGCTCTTCATGATATAGATAAAGAAGATATGTTCTGAAGGGGCATATGATGCCTGAGCAGTTTTGTCTGCACCCATTACTATCATGGGACCCATCTGGACCTTGACATTTTAGAGGTGACCTGTTCTTGTTGCTTCCAATTCACAAGACTGGCAATCACAGTGCTGTACCATCTGCTGCAGAATAGTTTTAAGACATTCACTTGCAGCATGGATGACACTTCACAAAGATGAAGGTTAAAACATTGTGTAATTTTCATGCTGCTGCATCTTTTCAAACCATTGCAAGGTACACAAACCACATCAGGCATGCTGGAGGTGAAAGCATGTGTCAAACAAGTGAAAAATGTCACTTTTTCAAAGAATATCATTTTCCCTTTGAAAAAGAAAGTATCAGCAAAACAAGTTATAAAACTTTCACCATGTTAGGGTTCCCTTGATTACAAGGAATCAAATATAGTACCAACATGGACGGTGAGGCCCCATGTGCCAGCTTCTACTAACAAAAAGGATTTGAAGTCAATTAATACGGATTGTATCTGACCAAAAAACAACATTATATATCTTAATAGCTATGATGCCTAATAATACCTATCTTGTGTTAGTCCATTGCACCTACAATATTGGTCAGGATAGAAAATGAGAGATAGCCTTAAGAGGACCATTTTTCATTGGTACCACCATATTTGTGCCTCCACTGAGTGATCCTTAGCAGCAGATAAACACTGTAAGGAAACAGTTAACATTCCCCAGTGCTTGAGTTAGAATTGGAGCTTTACTTGTTTAATAGCCCACACTTATTGCTTGATAGACTGCATATATATTGGAAAACAAATGGCTGAATCCAAGTGTAGAGTGGTAGGGTGTGAATACCCACCATTGTTTGATGAGTGTCTTCCCTCTGCTCATCGAAGAATGAAGTTACCATGTGGACATGGATTACGTCCCTGCCTAAGAAAAAACAAGGAATGTACTTTTGCTACCATACAAAAGCAAAATAAGATGTAAGGTATTCTCGGATATGGATTTGGATCAGTTGGACTCAGATGACTCTTTGGATACATGTTGGAACCAACAATTCTACGGGCACGTGCTTGTAGGATTAGAATAGCGGTTTTAATATACTTACAACAGAGCCAGCCTGTTAGCCGTTGAACTTTCGGTGAACTGGCTGGCTGACCCTGTGGCACTGACCTTTATACAGCAGCTCCTGGGGGAGGAGTCCTGGGCGGAGCCAAGGGAGAAGTCCCGTACAACTATCGAGCATTCCCAGAGCTACTCCCCCTGGAGGACAGGTAGTGCAACTGCACTTACAATATAGGCACATGTATATACAGGTTATAATCCGGTGTGAATCACATTCACCACAATACATATTTAACTTTTATGGATGAAAGTTACCAAAAGGATGACCTATTAAGTGCTTATGAGACCTGGTGATATTTTGACAGATTTTGAAAGTCAGAGGTTACCTTCAAAGAAGATTATTTAATAGAATTCAGCAGACTATATACTTGATTGCAAAAATTCAGTCCAGGAATCTTTAGACAGTGCTGGCATTTAAATTATTGGACTGTGCTAAAGTTGCAAATATGAATAGGCTTCTTGTTTTGACGGCAGTTACATTTTCAGAAAGACACACCCTGTTTGAATGAATGCCAGGCTCTAAAATAGTTCCTTTTAATGAGGACTGAAACACCTTTAACAATTATGGTAGGAGGAATTAATTGGGAAATCTCAAGAGATATGACCCCAGAAATACCCAGGGTATCAGTGTTTTAGATGTGATTCAAAGCTCCATTATGCAATAAACTGTCCGAAGTGACACAATAGGGTTTTGAAACCAAACATGAGACAGAAGAAGAAAAAGTTACCAACCAAAGAGAATATGTTGTCTTAATAATGAGGAGTTTTAGTCCAGTGGTGAAAGTGCTTGTCAGAGTTCTTCAATTGTGCCGTATTAGACAGCAGATGTACATTTACAGTATTTTACTGGTCTCTTCAAGTGTCAAAGATCCAAAAAAGGTTAAGGAATTTGGAAGTTCCACGATTTAGGGATGATAATAACCTTAAATCACTGAAAAGAGTGGTGATTTGTTGTAAAATCACCGAAAGGAATCACTTTATTAGCACGGATGTTATATCCAGCACAGTACCTTTATTATTGAGCCAACCATCGATGAAGAAAGCATATGAAACTTGACATGAAAAATGTCAAGGCCATCGTATTTGGAAAAATTATGGACTTATAATTTACACAACCTGGACACTATTATATTCCATTACTGAATCCTAATTTTTCTTCTAAAAACATTCAGGAAGTTAGCAAACAGGAGTCCAGGAGACAAAAATTTGAATGTGTTTAAGCTGTATTGGTAACTTTCCCATCTGTCTTCACAGTTATTAAAATGGTTGCTCAGGGATGTGGGTATAAGAGATGAATCATGCACCAAACTCATAAAACAGATAAATGATAGATGTGATAGACGTAAGAAATATAGAACACCATCATGACTCTTAGTGAGTATGCCCTTAATGACAGAATTTAATGAAGTTGTGGATAAGAATCTTAAGGTTTGGAATGAAGAAAGGAACATTTTCATTTTACACTTTGTAGACTTGGCAACTAGGTTTAGTAAATCGACGATTATACGTGGTAAAGAAAATAAGTCCGGAACAGATAATGGAAAATGTATATGGACTCTAGAGGGGGCCATCGGCAAAGTCCCTCACTGATAATTGTGGGGAGGGAGGGGGGGGGGGGGGGGGAGGAGGAGGAGGAATTTGCTGATGATGAATTTCGGGATATGTGTCAGAACATGAACATAACAGTTATGAATACAACTGCAGAAAGCCCATTTAGTAAGAAGGGTGTGCGAGAGAAGTCCAGTTGTGATGGATGAAATGCGTTGTAAAATTTTGGCAAAATTGTAAATGAACTCAGCTTTAGAGTGGGCCGTCCATGCAAAGTATTCACTGTAGATGGTAGGGAGCTACAGTCCGTATCAGTTGGTTTTTGGTTGAAATCCCCAAATTCCTTCAGTCATGAATGATCATTTCTGTTTGGATGGGGACAATGATTAGCTCTACCTTTTCGGAGCATTTATTTTCAAACAGGGAGATATGGCGTACTATAAAACAGATGGATTTAACGAGTGGAGAGGTCCAGGAAAGATTACAGCTACAAATGATAAAATAATCATTCTGTAGCGCGGAAACCAGACTGTTCAGGTACACTGACCATGATTAGTGGGAACAGGTTGCATGTTTTCAGATTCAAAAGGGGTTATTGAAAGTGCTGAGGAACCAAATCCTTCTCATATGTTACAGAATTGCGAAGACCAGATTGCATTAAAAGGACAGTGTCTGAAGAGGGCCACAGTAATTCTGAAGAACCAGCTAAGGCTATTTGTCCCAAGGGACAACTGCCAAAGGTTGGCACTAAAGTTACACACTTGCTAGAAGGGCTGGTCAGTGGAAGGACGCAATGATCATTGCTAGAGCAGGAAAGGCCATCGGAAAATATAAAAACTGTTGAATGTACAAGATAAAGGGAAGACGACTAGGTCCATGGATTTGGAATATGGAAATACAAAAAATGGAGAGCACAGAAACGTAGTGTTAGTTCAGACAGTAGGTCTGGCAGTGAACATGCCCACAGGAAGAGATCAAGGACTGTTGAAAGAACATCTCATGAGAGATGGGGCAGATATAGGGTACAGATTAACAAGGTCATGAATGCGAAAAGGAGCAGAAGCCCATATAATCAAAAGGTCTTAGTGGCTTCCAGCAAATTAGATGATAAATTAAGAAAAAATGCAAAACAGCAAGAACTATAAGTTGGAAAGAATTTGGGGTGTAGACGGAAGTCCCAGAAGGGGGACGACAAGTTCCATCTCATAGATGGATATGCACAGGAAAGGTGCTTCCTGATGGAACTTACAAGGCCAAATTCAGGCTGGTGTCATGAGGTTTTGCAGAAAACTTGGGTGACCAAGATGTAAGGGTAGATTTACCTATGGCAGGAAAGGTTATTTTGAAAATCTTCTTGGCTCGGTTAGCCATAAATGCTTGGGAATGCAAATTGTTCGGTATTAAAGCTGCTTTAATTGGGCAGCTGAATTTGTAAGCTAGCCAAACAAAACCAGGGTTAGGTACGTTTTGCGCAGCCATTTGGGCGCGGCCGTTGTGGCGCGGCCGTTTTGGCGCCAGCTGTTTTGGCGCCGGCTGTTTTGGCGCCGGACGTTTTGGCGCCGGACGTTTTGGCCATAATAACATTTCTTTATTTGTAAATTAGCCTCAGTTGAGTTGGCTGCTGGTGCGGGTTCGCTGTCACAAGTGTTTCGTTCTATCACCACCTTTTTATTTATTTTTTAACTAAACCAATTCGCATACCCATGTGATGGCTGAGGAAGTATCAACGGAACGTGGGAAAGAAAAATTTGTTCATAACGGATTCCTTTCGTCTTTGACAAAACAAGCAAAGGTGACAGCGAAGTGAAATTTTGGCGTTGTGAGCAAAAAACCCGGTGCAAAGCACGGCTCCATACTAAAGCTGCAAACGTGGTGAGGCAGCTGAACAGCCATTCGCATGATGCTTCTGCTGCACAAGTAGAGGTTGCACTCGTGAAAACTAAAATAAAAAAGAGAGCACAGGAAACCCTTGAGGCACTGACTGTAGTTGTTAATGAATGTTTGACAGACATATCCCAAGCTAGTCTACCAGCCATTCCTAATATATCTGCTTTGAGGAGAATGATAAGCAGAAAGCGTAATTATGTATTGAACCAATCCAAGTGATTTACAACAATTGATTGTGCCAGAATGCTACAGGTTATATGTCCCTCAACCAGGAGTGGAAGAATTTTTTTTACTTTGTGATAGCGGACCAGGTCACGATCGGATATTAATCTTCGGAAGACAGAGCTGGCTACAGCACTTATTGACATCTGATATGTGGTTTGCAGATGGCACATTCAGTATTGCTCCCAGCCTCTTTTCTCAGTTTTATGTAATTATGGTAAAAAAAACACGGAGGAGTTACTCCTACGGTTTATGCTCTTTTGCCCAACAAGCAGCGCACCACATATGCGAGAATGTTCGCATTATTGAAAGAAATCGAACCCAACTTGAAACCCAGTTCAATCGTCTGTGATTATGAACAAGCTGCGCACAGTGCTATGAAAGACATATTCCCTGATGTTCAAATAAAAGGATGTTTTTTTCATTTAGCTCAAAATATGCAAAAACATCTAGCTAGTATGGGGTTCCGTAGTTTGTATAACACTGATCCAGATTTTGCGTTAAAAGCTAAAATGATTATTGCCATTGCCTTTGTACCTTTGAACAAAATCGATGAATATCTGGATGCTTTAGCGACCCAACTGCCGCAAGAACTTCAAGATTTACTCAACTGGTTTGAAGATACATATGTTGGTCGTCTGAACAGACGAGGAAATGGTAGACGAACACCTTTATTTCGCCCTGAGATTTGGAACCTTTATCAGAGAACATTAAACGGGGAAGACCGCACAAACAATAATGCGGAGGCAGCCCACCGTCGATTGAAATATGAACTTGGCATGCATCATCCCACCATATGGAAACTAATTGATGGCCTGCGTAAAGTACAGAAAGGTAGAGATGCATATTATGAAAGGTTACTAGCCGGCCATGAACCGCCACAAAAACTAAAAAAGTATAGAGATGCAGATAAAAGAATACATGAAACTGTTCTTAAATTTGAAAACATGGATGCTATCGAGTACTTGAGGAGCCTTGCTCATAATTACCAAATGAACTAAACTAAATGAACTAATTTAAGGTTTTTAACTAAACAAACTAATTTAAGGTTTTTAATTTACAATAAAGTTAGTTTAAAAACTTTTTAAAGCTCATCTTTTAATTTACAGTTTTAAGCTTGCTTTTAAGTCCTTCCTTCGAATGATACTGAATCGTGCAACAATTTACTTGCAACAATTTACTAGCCACAAAAACTAAAAAAATTTCTGTCGTCTGCGCCCAAACGGCCGCGCCAAATTGGCTGCGCCCAATTGTCCCATGGCGCCCAAACGGCCGCGTCCAAACGGCCGCGCCCAATTATCCCATACCGACAAAACCAAATGCCAGTTTTGATGTTGCAGAACTAAACACTAAAATAAACGATCCCAGAGTTGAAGAAATTGCTTTAGCAAACAAAACATTGGCAAAATTAAAATTGGAGAATTGTGTCTTGAAATTCCGATCTTTAGGTGATCTTAAACTGATTGTTTATAATGACACTGTGATGGCCTTTCGAGTGCGGGAGGATTTAAAATTTTTCTCCTAGTGGAGAAAGGTAAATGTTTCCCTTTGGCATGAGAAAATAAAAAGATACATAAGAGTGGTGAAAAGTACATTGGCAACAGAGACACTTGCACAATGGGCTAAACAGCTGGCTTGTAATGCAGAACAATGCCAGCAGCGTGGGTTGAATTCCCGTACTGGCCTCCCCGAACAGGCGCCAGGCTGTGGCAACTAGGGGCTTTTCATACAAACTTCATTGAAGCCTACTTGTGACAATAAGCGATTATTATTATTATTGTGGAGATCATTACAATCAATTTGCATTTATTTCCATGCTCCCGCTGGTATACGATGTGGAACTCGTTTACGCCGCCATTGAGGGATTGGCGCTTGGCTTTCGGGTTGATACCTGATGCCCGATTCTCCGTCCCATTGGGGAATGCATACTGGGCGTCCCAGGGACAGAGAATCCTGTCCAATATTTATCAAACTCTCTATAAAAGAACAGTCTCAAATCTATACTAACTATGTACTTCTGACACATGCTTCCAAGGATTTCCTACACCCTATTCACAAATTCCTATCACAATATTTGAACTGTTTGTCTGAAAAGAACCGTAATAGCCATTTAATAAGATTGCAACAGCCGGTACGGGAATTGAACCCGCGCTGCTGGCGTTGTTAGCATTACAAGCCAGCTGTTTAGCCCATTGTGCAAGTGTTTCTTTGAGGTCTGCCTGATGTGTCAGGATCTGCAGTCATTGATTTGAGCTTCTCCTCTCATCTAGGGCTGGTTCTGGTCTTTACATTGTCTCACCGGGAAATGCCGTTGAAGGTTCAAAGGTAGAGCGAGCTGGGGCTCCAGGTTGCCGCATTGTATACCTCTTGCTGACACAGGTTGCGGCACCAACTGATACCCCTGTTGACAGGGATGGGTGGTGAGGATAGAGACTCCCCACATCATAGACCCAGTGCCACTCGCTGATGGTGACAGGGTGCAATGCAGATGGCAAAATATCAAGGTGGGGGGGGGGGGTGTTGGCGGCTGATGGGTGGGGCTGGGTGTGGACATTGAGGGTGGCACTGAAGTGCAACTCATGATCACTATGTCACCTGGTGGTGTTGGGTGGTCAAGGGAATACTCATCTTGCGAACATGTCTTCTCTTTTCTCCCCCCATGCAGAGACTGATTTCTGAGTATTGCCACCTATGCTTGCTATCTTCATGGCCACATCTGCTGTTGCGGATGTATGAAATCTGGAGGAACAGGGCTAGCTCAGGGAGGACCTTCACAAGTGGAGCCAGACAGTGAGGCTTGAGTGCTGGCTGTTCAACAGGCTGAGGAGAAGGTGCAAAGGAGGCACTGCCTCATGGCAGGTACATATTGTTGATGCTCTTCCTTCGAGGAATGTTGGACTGCATGTGTCGCAGAAGACTTTGGCTAACCAGTGAGACCGTGCGCCACCTGCATCAGATGGTGGAGTATCTAGCACCACGGGGATTTGGAGGAGGACACCTGCTCCCAGGGCCATTAAACTGATGGTCGCCCTGCACTTGTATGCCTTTGGGTCTTTGCAGGGGCCAAGCGGGGACCTGTCCAGATCTCGCAGGCATCCCCACACATAACCATGCTGTGACGGATGCTCTATGCACCTGGGCAGCAGATTATATAACCTTCAGTCAGGTCCAGGCACAGGATGCCCGGGCAGCAGGATTCGCCACTATCACTGGTAGGCCCCAGGTCCAGGGGGTGATTAAAGGCACACATGTACCCCTATGAGCACCTGCTCATCAGGGGGTGCCCCTGATCAATAGGAAGGGGTTCCACTCCCTTGAATGTGCAGTTGATCTGTGACCACCAGCTGCACATCCGCACATCTGCACCAATACCCATGCAACGTGCACAACCCTTGCATCCTGGTGAACTCTGAGATCCCCGGCACCCTCGAGTCGCTCCCTCATGCCAAGAGTTGACTCTTGGGCGAAAAGGGTTATCTGCTGAGGTTGCAGCTAATGATGCCTGCCTGGAGGCCCCAAATTCTCACGGAGAACCATTATAACAGCGCTGTGCATCAACCAGGATACATTGCATAGTGTATCAGCATCCTCAAAATGCGCTTCCGATACCTCGACCACTCTGGTGGGGCACTCCACTATAAGCCAAGGAGCATCCCGAGCATTGTGTTGGCCTGAGGTGTCCTTCATAACGCGCAGCAGAGGGTGGACATGCTGGATGAGGAGGAAGAACGGCAGGCCTCAACTGACGAGGGGTTGTCCAGGAAGCGTTGAGCGTGGAACCCAGGCTGGTACAGCAGGCTGCCCAATGTGTGCTCCAGGGATGCCGTGCATGGGACAACCCCTTAACTCCTGATTTGCCAACTAAGAGCTGGCAACTCTGTCGCCCTGTCCCACATCTTCATTTCAACTCCTCCAGACCCTTCAAATAGTACCCCCTTCCCCGTAGCCACTCACAACTTCCCTCTCCCTCCTCCTTTCACTCCACCTTCCCTGCCTCTCCTCCCTTCACTCCACCTTCCCTGTCCCACAGTCCTTCACTCTACCTTCTCTGTCCCAAAACTCTTCACTACATCCCTCCACGCATGCTCCCTGTCCCCCCTCCGAGGCTCCTACCAGCATCACCACAAGATGTTCCCCTGCATTGATAGTAGCAGAAAGCAGCGGGCCTTGCCCACGGGAAAGAGAATGATGATGTATCGCTGTGAGATGAACTCTAGTTCTCCTTATCATTTGACAAATTCTGACTCCTGCCTTTAGGACCATATTCCACTGTCCGCCCGGATGGTCCCTGTATGTGTGCCGGTCAATCCATCTCAAGGGCCCATATATCATTTGTGACGGTGGGGGCAGGGTTCTGGAGAAGGTCAGGGGTGATGATTCACTTACCGGGTAAGCTGTCATGCAAGGTGGCCTCACACTTCTGGCCCGTACCCTGCCACCTCTCACTGATGGTGATCCCAGGTGGGATGTTCGAGTATCATGGGGGCTCTGGCCCGCGCAGTCCTCCAGCCTCCACTCCCCCACCCACAACTCAAGCCCCCCCCAGCTGTTAGACCCTCTACACCAAGCCCCAGCCCATCCCTAAGACCCTTCAAACACCAAAGTGCAGACAATGGGGAGCCTTCAGGACTGGAAATGCCGGATGACTCAGGAGTATGGAGCTCACTCCAGCTCCCCCTCCATCCCAAGGGGTCCCCCAGAGCCCTGCGGGTACCATCAGGGAGGGGGAAATGCTGGAGGTCAACCTGGGGCATGCCACCAAGGGGATGACAGCTGTCTCCATTTCTTCTGAATCCCCCCCTCATGACACCAGTGCCTCTCATGGGCAACAGGTGGACAAGGTGGCATGGCGCACCAGTGACATTGGTAAGTTGTCCGGGGTCCCCCGGCTCCAGGCCCTCCAGAAGACATCCATCAAGGGTAACATAGGCCACTATGTGTGGAAAGTAGCAGGATATCTTCACCTCTGATGTACATCCTGGGGACACACCTGGATGTCGCACTAGATGACAGAATGTCCAGTAGAGTGAGGAGCACTGAGTGAGCACTGGGGCCGGGGAGAAGGGGGGTCATTATCTGGAGCTGGGGGAATGGAAACCTGTCACAGTGAAATGTTCACTATTAAAATATGTCACACCTCATAGATGCAAAACCTCTGTCACGTTAATCTTCACAGCAGGCCTGTCCGCACTCCCACCGCCTATTGCCCTCCGTACCCCTCATCCTCCACAGTGGTCCAAGATGAGAAGCCTCCGTTGCAGACTCTGTTCAGAAGATGGGTGTGAGTGCACTGTCAGCAGAAAGACAGGAGTAAGGCTTTAGCAGAAACTGAGGAGCACCAGCACTCCTCGCAGTGAGTTATCTGCTCTCAGCTGCCCTCCGCTCATCTTTGGTGGCGAGAGGATCCTCAGTGGTGAAGCCTTGCGCTTCAGCGTTTGATTGTTGACAGCTGCCTCTATGGTGCTGATGTTCCTAGAGTTCAGGCACACCGTTCAAAGATTGAGGCAGTGGCGTAGTGGTATTATCACTGGACTCGTAAACCAGAGACCCAGAGTAATGTTCTGAGGACCCAAGTTCAAATCTCGCCACTGCAATTCAATGAAAATCTGGAATTTAAAAGTCTAATGTTGACCATGAAACCAGTGTTGATTCTTGTGAAAGCCCATCTGGTTCACTAATGTCCTTTAGTGAAGGAAATCTGACATCCTTAACTGGTCAGGCGTACACATGACTCCTGATCCACGGCAATGTGGTTAACTCTTAACTGTCCCCGCAAGGACAATTAGGAATGAGCAATGCCTGCAATGTCCATGTCCCATGAACAAATAAGAAAAATCCTCTGAAGGCATTGGCATGTGTGTACGTTCGAGGAGGCACTTGAGAGTTTAGAAGCATGAAGTGCTTTCACAATTAACAAGACTAATTCCTCATCTGCAATAGTCTTTAGCTGTGAAGCTAGAGGCTGCTCACAGTCAAAGGGAGTGAAATTGAATTTCAGATGTAAGGATCCTCCTGTTTAAACTCTGTTTTCTTAAGGTCACAGGTTAATCACATAGTTTAAACAAACACAGGTTTCTGCTCGAATTAAAGGCAAGGTCCGCATTAAAGACACAGGTCCATTAATCATCGAGGGATAAACATTCTAATAGCAAAAATAAAATAAATAAAGGAAAGGATAAAACAGGGAACAAACAGGGCTTCAACAGGAGAATCCTTACATCTGAAATTCAATTTCACTGCATGATTAATCTTTATTTCTGTTATAAATAAATATTAATTGTGTTTGAACTGAAAAACCCAGTGACCATCGGGAGTGGGTTGGACGAATCACGAAATGGTTCGCAATCTCGATTTTGCCTCTCCTGCTATTCACCAGGTGCACTCCACTCCACGCTGGGTGCAATGCGTTGGCTGAATCATGCTCTTACTCTCCCAAATGGAGAAGGGAGAATTATGTACAGTTTTGGTCTCCTTACTTTAAAAAGGATATTTCATCTGCAGCTGTTCAGAGAAGGTACACTTGACTGATTCATGGGTTGAAGAGATTATTTTATGAAGAAGTTTTGAACAAATTGGATTTGTACTCATTGGAGTTCCAAAGAATGTGAGGCAAACATAAGCTTCTGGGTGGAGGCTGGAAGAAGAATATTCTCCCATGTGGAGGAGACAAACAGGATTAAGGGACACAATTTAAAAAGAGGTCTCACATTTAAGACTGAGAGGAGGAGAATGTTTTAGTTAGTCGATGGAATTCTCTTCCCCAGAAAACAGAGGAGGCTGGGTCATTGAACATGTCAAGGCTGAGTTAGATAGATTTTCGGCCAACGGGGAGTCAAGAGTTATTTGAGGAAGACAGGAATGTGGAGTTGAAACCACTATCATATTAACCATGACTTTATTGGATGGAAGAGTGGTTTTACATCTACTAATTCCTGTGTTCTGAACAGTAGAGAGATTTCCCCTGATTCCCATTGACTTTAGCATTCAGGCTCCTTGATCTCACATTTGGTGCCTTTATGTCGAGGGCAATCACTGCAGATCTTGAATTCAGCTCTTTTGTCCATGTTTTTACTGAGGTCAGGAGCTATCTTATAAAGCAGGCCCAAGGCAGGAAAGGAGGTGGTGGATGCTGAGGCACGCAGGTTAGAATGCCCACCTCCATTTACTGGGATATCCAGTCAGTTCTGTATAAGAGTGTTAGACACCCTAACATTTACCCCATGCCCACTCACCAAGTATCCAATATGGATAGATCACATGAAACTTATAATAACATTGGAAAGTCTTTAGCGGTCCATGAAACTGTCAAAATAAATAGTCATTATTCAAAAAAAATCATAATCCTCACAGGGATTCAAAACATTGTCAACCATACACACAGCCATTCAACATCCACATGACAAAGACACGCCTCTCAAATGGCCAAAAGACAGTCAAAATAAATAAAACTTCTTCAAAAAACTTGAATCCTTCTGGCAGCTCATAAAACTATCAATCAAAACAAATCTCACAATCCCCTTGACTAGGAGAGACACAATGTGGAAGGATAAAAAGTAATCCACAAAAGGGTTGGGCCAAGCATGTGGGAAATGTAAATCAGAATGTAGTAAATAAGGTTGTTGAGCTGCAGGCACAAATAACCAGATGAGATTATGAAAAAGATATCCAGTTCAAACAAGGAACAGAATTTTATGGTTTTCCCACCGGTAGGTTTGCATGTTTGCAGGTTTGCCTATAAATTTCCCTGGGTGACCTTCCCGCTGCTGTTTAGGCTGCCTGATGTGTTCGCAACTTTATGTGGGGTGTGTAAGAAGTAGGGCCCTTGCCCCAACTGAGGTCCTTAAGTGGCCAGTTGTAGGCTAGTTAATTTTGAGACTGGTGGAAGGAGTTCAGATGTGGAGTGTTGTGGTAGTGCTTGACCTTACCTATTTCTGAACTACTTTTTATCTTTTTTTTATAAATTTACAGTACCCAATTCATTTTTTCCAATTAAGGGGCAATTTAGCGTGGCCAATCCACCAAGCCTGCACGTCTTTGGGTTGTGGGGGCGAAACCCATGCAAACACGGGGAGAATGTGCAAACTCCACACGGACAGTGACTCAGAGCTGGGATTGAACCTGGGATCTCAGCGCCATGAGACTACAGGGCTAACCCACTGCACCACCATGTTGCCCTTACTTTTTATATTTAAACATTTTGTCTGTCAGTCAATTCTGCACCCTGTGTTTCATCTCCAATGCTTCAGCTTGATGCCTCTCCATTAGCCAAGTTAGTTTAAAACTTCACAACAGTACTCGTTTACCTACTTGTGAGGCTTTGGTCTGAACCTTGTTGAGGTGCAATCAATCCATTTTGCATAGGTGTGTCCTGTCCAGAACTGGTCCAATTGCTCCAAAAATCTAAAGCTCTGCCTCATGTATTTTTTCTTCAACCATGGGTTAACTTGTGATAAGGCGACCAGCAGCTTTGGAACAAAAACAGGCAAGACTTTGATGTCCCAATGCATGGCGAACCTGGCAGTCCTTTCTGTTTGTGCCTCAGGCAAAAAGGTGAGGGGTCTCCCCCTAGAGCCACTGTTATATATTGGGCATCGACCTCCAATCAGGTCCACCCCTGCAGGAGAGCGGCTATCATTTTTTCAAGGCATCACTTGACTCAGTGTGGTAGCAAGGTGCACTATTAAAATTAATCTGGGATCCCAGCCCTGGGTCATTGTCCATGTGAAGTTTGCACATTCTCCCCATGTCTGCCCCCCCCCCCCCACAACCTCAAGATGTACTGGTTAGGTGGATTGCTAAATTGCCCCTTAATTGGAAAAGAAAAATAATTGGGTACTCTAAATTTAGTAAAAAAATATAATTGGGGGAAACTCTCAACTGGCTGGAATAATACCTGGCACAAACGTGGAACCCAATCATCTCAGTCGCAAAATACTTCTGCATATGTTCCTTAGGAAGTGTCCTCGGTCCAATCATCTTCACTGCTTCATCAGTGACTTTTGCTCCAATGTAAAGTCAGAAGGGAGATGTTCACTGATCATGCATTGTGTTTAGTTCCATTCATGCTCTGAAGAAATCCGTGCCCATATGCACCAAGCCCTGGACAATCTTCAGGCTTGGACTAATAAGAGGCAAGCAACATTCGCATCATACAAGTGCCAATAAAAGAGAAACTAAAAATCGGCCATTTATATTCAACGACATTACCATTTTTGAATCCCTAATTTCAACATCATGGGGGCTTACCATTGACCAGAAGCTTGATGAGGTTAGTCACATAAATACGGTGTACAAGAACAGGTCAAAGGTTGGGAATTCAGTGGTGACAAACTCACCTCTGGACTCTCCGATGACTGTGCATCTTCTACAAGGCACAAGTCAGTAGAGTGATGGAATAGTCTCCACTTGCCTTGATGAGTGCAGCTCCAGAAACACTGAAGAAGCTCAACACCATCCAGGACAAAGCAGTTCACTTGATCAACACCCTATTCACCAACTTAAACACCCACAGCCTCCACCACTGATGGACAGTGACAGCAGTGTGTACCATCTAAAATGGCATACAGGAGCCTCGGCTTTATATATAGAGGCAGAGTAAAAAAGCACAGAAGTTATGCTCAAACTTTATAAAACTTTATAAAAGCCCAATCTGATGTTTAATGGCCAATTCTGGGAAACACACTTCAGGAGGAATGCCTTTTAGAGAGGGTGCAGAGGAGATTTATGACAAATGTTCCAGCAATGGAAGGCTTTGGTTAGGTGGTAATACGAGAGAAACTGGGTTTGTTATCCCTAGAGCATGGTAGATTTTATAATGATGTTCATTGTTGTGAAAAGTCCTGATGGAGTAAATTAAGGAGAATTGCATCCACTGGCAGAGGTGCCAGTGACTAAAAAGACACAGGTTTCAGGTAATTGGCAAAAGAGTCAGAGGATACCTGAGGAAAAACAAATTTACGTGATAGATTGTCATGGTTTGGAATGCACTGCCTGAGAGGGGAGTGAAGCAGAATCAATAGCAACATCTAAAAGGGAATTGGATAAATACTTGAAGGAGGAAAATGTGGTTGCCACAGGGAAAGAGCAGGTGAGTGGGACTAATTAGAGAGCTCGTTCAAAGAGATGGAATAGACACAATGGCCCAAATAACCCCCTTTGCTGCATTTCCAGCCAGACCTGACAAACTTACTGCATAATAATATGAAATGAAAATCGCTTATTGTCACGAGTAGGCTTCAATGAAGTTACTGTGAAAAGCTCCTAGTCGCCACATTCCAGGGAGGCTGGTACGGGAATCGAACCGTGCTGCTGGCCTGTTTGGTCTGCTTTAAAAGCCAGCGATTTAGCTGTGTGAGCGAATCCAGCCCCAGATCAGCCCCATATTAATAACTGAGAAACTGATTTCAAAAATGTCGTCATATGAACAAACAGAAATTACTGAATACAGTTGTTTAATTGCACAGTAATTTTAATTGAATGAATTAAGTCTTCCAAATATGCATTGATTTTCCTTGATCTTTGCGACTACAGTTTCTATAGACTAATACTACAGGCCTCATGGGCTATCTGCTCAAAATCTTGGAATGGGGAATTCAATTTGTGGCCTAATGTTCCTTTTCATTGGCAAAGTAAAATAATAACAGTATCTCATTTATCTAATTGTACCCATTTGAGTAAAAATTACCCAGATATTGCAGCAGGTGGTCACTGAACAGTACCTATTCTGGGAGCCAGAGAAGATACAGCCAGAGTGAGACAGCAAAGAGTGAGTTTGGGAATTTGAAGCTATGTGGGTATTTGAAGCTGGGTGGGGAGGAGGTGCTTCTTAACCCTGGTAAGTGACTGCTAAGTAGTTTTTCTTTTCATTGCCTAATTTATTTATTTATTTTTTCTTTCATTTTTGGGAATTGTAGTTGTAAAAGTTAACCTAACGTTTAAGACATGGCAGGAGATCTCAGACCCGTGTCATGCTCCTCGTGTGCGATGTGGGAGCTCAGAGACACGTCCACTGTCCCTGGCACCTTCACGTGCAAGAAGTGTGTCCAGCTCCAGCTCCTGTTAGACAGCTCTGAAGCTGCAGATGGACTCACTTTGGAGCATCCGTGATGCTGAGGACATCGTGGATAGCACGTTTAGCGAGTTGGTCACACTGCAGATGAAAGTTACCGAGGGAGGTAGAAAATGGGTTACCAAAAGATAGAGCAAGTGTAGGAAGGCAGTGCAAGTGTCCTCTGCGGTCATCTCCCTGCAAAACAGATATATCGATTTGGATACTGTTGAGAGAGATGGCTCACCAGGGGAAGGCAGCAGCAGCCAGGTTCATGGCACCGTGGCTGGCTCTGCTGCGCAGCAGGGCAGGAAGAAGAATGGCAGGGCTATAGTGATAGGGTACTCAATCATAAGGGGAATAGACAGGCGGTTCTGCGGATGCAATTGAGACTCCAGGATGATATGTTGTCTCCCTGGTGCAAGGATCAAGGATGTCCCAGAGTGGCTGCAGGAATTCTGCAGGGGGGGGGGGGGCTAGCTGTTGTGGTGCACATAGGCACCAACGATATAGGTACAAAAACTGGACGAGGTCCTACAAGCTGAATTCAGGGAGTTCGGAGTTAAACTAAAAAGTAGGGCCTCAAAGGTAGTAATCTCAGAATTGCGACCAGTGCCATGAGCTAGTCAGAGTAGGAATGTCAGGATAGATAGGATGAATGCGTGCCTTGAGAGATGGTGCAAGAGGGAGGGATTCAAATTCCTGGGGCATTGGAACCGGTTCTGGAGAAGGTGAGACCAATATAAACTGGACGGTCTGCACCTGGGCAGGACTGGAACCGATGTCCTCGGGGGGGGGGGGGGAGGGGGTTGCTCGAGCTGTTGGGGAGGGTTTTAAACTAATGTGGCAGGTGGATGGGTGGATGGGAACCGATGCAGGAAGTCGGAAGGTAGTAAAACAGGGACAGAAGCAAAAGGCGGGAAGGGGGACAGTGTAAGGCAGAGAAGACATAGTCAAAAATCAAAAAGGGCGATAGTACAAGGTACAGTGACTGTGGAAAGCTCTGTGAATAGGCCCAGTAATACTAAAAGGAATAAAACAGGAAGTAAAAAAATAAATGCTAAGCGACACGGCAGGTTGTTACATGAAGATATGGGTTCAATGACAAGGAAAATTAGGAGAAAAGTTAAGAGGAAATATAACTTAGGAGAGGTTACTAATCAAGGTGTTAAGATTCAAAACAGAGGTATAAAAGCCAACATAAGTGTACTTTACCTGAATGCTCGTAGTATTCGGAATAAGGTAAATGAGTTGATGGAGCAAATCATTGTGAATGACTATTAAAGGGCAGCACAGTGGTTAGCATTGCTGCTTACGGCGCTAAGGACCGGGGTTCGAATCCCGGCTCTGGGTTACTGTCCGTGTGGAGTTTGTACATTCTCCCCATGTCTGCATGGGTTTCACCCCCACAACCCAAAGATGTGCAGGATAGGTGGATTGGCTATGCTAAATTGCCCCTTAATTGGAAAAAATTATTGGGTACTCTAAAAAAAACATTTTTTTAAAGTGAATGACTATGATTTAGTAGCCATTACTGAAACATGGTTAAAGGATGGTCACGACTGGGAGTTAAATATCCGAGGGTATCAAACTATTAGGAAGGACAGAGTGGATGGTAAGGTAGGTAGTATAGCTCTGTGATTTAAGGATGACATCTGGGCAATAGTAGGGGATGACATTGGTGCTATGGGGGATAAGGTTGAATCCATTTGGGTGGAAATCAGCAAAAAAGTCACTGATAGGAGCAGTCTAGAGGCCACCAAATAGCAACATTATGGTGAGCAAGCAATAAGCAAAGAAATAACTGAAGCATGTAGAAATGGTACAGCAGTTATCCTCTCGGAAGGAGCGATCACAGTATGGTGGAATTTAAAATACAGATGGAGGGTGAGAAGGTAAAATCAAACACTAGTGTTTTGTGCTTAAATAAAGGAGATAACAATGGAATGAGAGAAGAACTAGTGAATGTAAACTGAGAGAAAAGACTTATGGTGAAACAGTTGAGGAACAGTGGAGAACCTTCCAAGCACTTTTTCAGAGTGCTCAGCAAAGATTATGCCAACGAAAAGGAAGGATGGTAGAAAGAGGGAAAATTGACCGTGGATATCTAAGGAAATAAGGGAGATTATCAAATTGAAGGAAAAAGCATACAAAGTGGCAAAGATTAGTGGGAGACTAGAGCAGTGGGAAATCTTTAGGGGGTAACAGAAAGCTACTAAAAAAGCTATAAAGAAGAGTTAGATAGATTATGAGAGTAAACTTGCTCAGAATATAAAAGCAGATAGTAAAAGTTTCTACAAATATATAAAACAAAAAAGAGTGGCTAAGGTAAATATTGGTCCTTTAGAGGATGAGAAGGGAGATTTAATAATGGGAGATGAGGAAATGGCTGAAGAACTGAACAGGTTTTTTGGGTTGATCTTCATAGTGGAAGACACAAATAACATGCCAGTGACTGATAGAAATGAGGCTATGACAGGTGAGGACCTTGAGAGGATTGTTATCACTAAGGAGGTAGTGATGGGCAAGCTAATGGGGCTAAAGGTAGACAAGTCTCCTGGCCCTGATGGAATGCATCCCAGAGTGCTAAAAGGATGGCTAGGGAAATTGCAAATGCACTCGTGATAATCACCAAAATTCACTAGACTCTGGGGTGGTCCCGGTTGGAAATTAGCAAACATGGCACCACTGTTTAAAAAAGGAGGTAGGCAGAAAGCGGGTAACTATGGGCCTGTGAGCTTAACTTCGGTAGTAGGGATGATGCTGGAATATACCATCAAGGAAGAAATAGCGAGGCATCTGGATGGAAATTGTCCCATTGGGCAGATGCAGCATGGGTTCATAAAGGGCAGGCCATGCCTAACTAATTTAGTGGAATGTTTTGAGGACATTACCAGTGCAGTAGATAACGGGAAGCCAATGGATGTGGTGTATCTGGATTTCCAGAAAGCCTTTGACAAAGTGCCACACAAAATGTTGCTGCACAAGATAAAGATGCATGGCATTAAGGGTAAATAGTAGCATGGGTAGAGGATTGGTTAATTAATAGTAAGCAAAGAGTGGGGATTAATGGGTGTTTCTCTGGTTGGTAATCAGTAGCTAGTGGTGTCCCTCAGGGGTCCACCAGTGTTGGGCCCACAATTGCTCATAATTTACATACATGATTTGGAGTTGGGGGACCAAGGGCAATGTGTCCAAGTTTGCAGACAACACTAAGATGAATGGTAATGCAAAAAGTGCAGAGGATACTGGAAGTCTGCAGAGGAATTTGGATAGGTTAAGTGGCTAGGGTCTGGCAGATGGAATACTGTGTTGACAAATGTGAGGTTATCCATTTTGGTAGGAATAACAGCAAAAGGGATTATTATTTAAATGATAAAATATTAAAACATGCTATTGTGCAGAGAGACCTGGGTGTGCTAGTGCATGAGTCACAAAAAAGTTGGTTTTGCAGTTGCAACAGGTGATTAAGAAGGCAAATGGAATTTTGTCCTCCGTTGCTAGAGGAATGGAGTTTAAGACTAGGGAAGTTAAGCTGCAATTGTATAAGGTGTTAGTGAGGCCACACCTGGACTATTGGATTCAGTTTCGGTCTGCTTATCTGAGAAAGGACCTACTGGTGCTGGAGGGTGTGCAGAGGAGATTCACGAGGTTAATCCCAGAGCTGAAGGAGTTGGATTACGAGGAGAGGTTGAGTAGACTGGGACTGTACTCGTTGGAATTTAGAAGGATGTGGGGGGATCTGAGAAAAACATATAAATTATGAAGGGAATAGATAGGGCAGCACGGTGGCCTAGTGGTTAGCACAACTGCCTCACAGCGCTGAGGTCCCAGGTTCGATCCCGGCTCTGGGTCACTGTCCATGTGGAGTTTGCACATTCTCCCCGTGTCTGCGTGGGTTTCGCCCCCACAACCCAAAAATGTGCAGAGTAGGTGGATTGGCCACGCTAAATTGCCCCTTAATTGGAAAAAATAATTGGGTAATCTAAATTTATAAAAAAAAAAAAAAAATGAAGGGAATAGATACGATAGATGCGGGCAGGTTGTTTCCACTGGCGGGTGAAAGCAGAACTCGGGGGCATAGTCTCAAAATAAGAAAAAGCAGACTTAGGATTGAGTTTAGGAGGAAGTTCTTCACCCAAAGGGTTTTGAATCTAAGGAATTCCTTTCCCAGTGAAGCAGTTGAGGCTCCTTCAATAAATGTTTCTAAGATAAAGATAAATAGTTTTTTTGAAGATTAAAGGGATTAAGGGTTATGTTGTTCGGGCAGGAAAGTGGAGCTGAGTCCACAAAAGATCAGCCATGATCTCATTGAATGGCAGAGCAGGCTCGAGGGGCCAGATGGCCTACTCCTGCTCCTAGTCTTATGTTCTTATTATTATTAACTAGGATTCCCCTTCCTGGTTTAATCTTCATGGGTGGAATCTTACAGTTCCCCACCGATCAGTTTGAAGGTTTGAAGCTTATAAAATGCAATTCATGGCCTCCCCACATGCACATGACCTGACTTCCAATTTATGGGGGACCGATGGAGGCAGCCCATCCAGCCTTGAGCCTATTGATACCCTTAAGTGGTCTATTAATGCACACTTATGTGTCTCATTAAACGCGTTCTGCTATTTTACCTGTGGTTGGGGATGGCTCATGCCAAATGGGTAGTCTAGCAGTTTTATTGGTCGGCTGCTGTCAGGAAAAGTAGGGGAAGGGGAGGTGGGATAGCTCCTTTCCCTGTCTTCTGTGCCTATCATAGGTACCCATGCATTAATCTTCTCCCAGCCTCTCACGTCTGGCCTCTCTAATCCCTCACTCCACACACCAGGACCTGCCAGTCAGGCCGCACTAATACCCCAGACTTAATTACTTTCAGTCCAACATCTATTAGCCTTTCTTCTTTAGAGACTGGCATTAGTCTCAGCAGTGGCCATTGCTTGAACCTGGCATTGCTGGAACTATGGAGCTGTTGGCCATCCAATTGGTCAACAGCGCTTTATGATGGAACTTCTTCCCCAAATAGGGCAGAAGCCTTACCCTGAGCCAGATAATCTACCTTTGTACATTAAATAGTCATGGGTGCTATTCTTCTCCAACTCTTCCACATGGCAGGATGACTCTCCATTCAAAAAATCTTGGCCCATGTTGCAAGTTGCTGGATGTGCAAGATCTACTTTGGGGTATTTGCAATCTAAATGAAGGCCGTAATTCATAGGAGCAGAATTAGGCCATTTGGCTAATTGAGTCTGTTCCGCCATTCGATCATGGCTGATATGTTTCTCATCCCCATTCTCCTGCCTTCTCCCTATAACCCCCAATCCCCTTATGAATCATGAACCTATCTATCTCTGCCTTAAAGTCAATCAATGATTTGTTCTCTACAGCGTTCTGTGGCAAAGACCCACAGATTCACCACCCTCTGGCTGAATAAATCCCTCCTCATTTCAGTTTTAAAGGATCGTCCCTCATTCTGAGGCTGTGACCTTGGTTCTAGTTTTTCCTACTAGTGGTAACTTCCTCTCCACGTCCAATCTATCCAGGGGTTTCAGTATCCTGGAAGTTTCAATAATATCCCCTCACATCCTTCTAAACTACAGCAAGTACAGACCCAGAGTCCTCAACTGCTCCTCATAAGGCAAGCTGTTCATTCCAGGGATTATTCTTGTCAACCTCCTCTGGATCCTTTCCAAGACCAGCACATCCTTCCTTAGATATGGGGCCCAAATCTGCTCACAATCTTGAACTGGGACTCCTAAATTCCTTTGTGCTTCTGATTTCCTAAGCCTTTTCCCATTCAGAAAATAGTCTATGCCTTCCTACCAAAGTGCATAACCTCACACTTTTCCACATTTCATTCCATCTGCCACTTTTTTGCCCACTCTCCTAGCCTGTCCAAGGCCGTCTGCAGCCCCCCTGCTTCCTCATTATTACCTCTCCCTCTGCATAGCTTTGTATAATCTGCAAACTTAGCAACAGTGCCCTCAGTTCCTTCTTCCAGATCATGAATGAAAAGTTATGGTCCCAAAACCCACCCCTGAGGCAGACAACTTGTCATTGGCTGCCATCCTGTAAAAGACCCCTTTATTCCCACTCTCTGCCCCTGCCAGTCAGCCAGTCCTCTATCCATGCCAGTATCTTACCCTTTACACCATGTGCTCCTGGCTTACCTAACAGCCTCCTATACGGCACCTTCTCAAAGGCCTTCTGGAAAACTAAACCGATCACATCCACTGGTTCTCCTTTGTATAACTTCCTTTTTACCTCCTCAGATAACTCTAACAAATTTGTCAGACATCACCTCCACTTGATTAAGCTGTGCTAACTAAGTCCTATTGTATCATATCATTCCAAGTACTCCGCAATCTCATGTTTAATGATGGACTCTAATCTTACCAAAGACCGGAAGTCAGGCTAACCAGCCTGTAAATTTCCATCTTCTGCCTCGCTCTCTTTGTAAACAATGTTGTGTTACATTCTCCATTTCCCAGTCCTCTGGGACCCTCCCTGCCTCCAGTGATTCCTAAAAGATCACCACCAATGCTTCCACAATCTCCTTAGCTATCTCCTTTAGACCCCCGGTGTGTAGTCCATCTGGTCCAGGTGATTTAACCACGTTCAGACCTTTCAGTTTCCCGAAAAACGTTTAGTTTCCCCAGAATATTCTCTTTAGAGATGGCCACTACAATAACCTCTGACCCCTGATTCTCCTGAAGTTCTGTTATCCCACTGTCTTTCACTGTGAAGACTGATGAAAAGTAACTATTCCGTTGCTCTGGATGAACGAGGAACTATTCCTTAACTATTTTGTTGCTCTACCATTTCTTGGTTCCATATTACTATTTCTCCAGCCTCATTTTCCAGTGCTCCAATGTTTATGCTTGCCTCTCTCTTACTTTTTATATATTGAAAAAAACCTCTTTCTATCTTCTTTTATATTACTAGCTAGCGTAAACACGTCAACCATGGATGCCTTGTCCTCCCCTAAGTATTTTTCCTTCTCCTTGAGATGAATTCCTATTTGGCCTCCCAAATCATCCCCAAAAACTCCTGCCATTGCTGTTCCACTGTCTTCCCTGCTAGGCTCCCCTTCCAGTCAACTCTGGCCAGCTCCTCCCTCATGTCTTTGTAGTTACCTTTATTCAATTATAATACTGTTATATCTGATTCCAGCTTCTTCCTCTCAAACTGCAGGGTGAATTCTATCATATTGTGGTCACTGACTCCTAAGGGTCCCTTTACCTTAAGTTCCCTAATTTGGTCTGCCCCATTACACATCACCAAATCCAGAACAGAACATGCTTTTGTGTCGTCCCTCAAAAAAAATCAGACTGTGAAATTAACAGCACAATGGCTGAGCAGGGTCAGTTAGAATGGTGAACAGGAAGAAAAATAAAGAGAGGAAAAGATGGAGAGGAAATAAGGACAGGAAGTAAAAGTTATTTTTTAAAAATGCATCTGTTTAAAAATCCCCAACCACCGCTAAAATCTAAAAGAATGAGACCGTCCGCTTAAAATAGTTAATTTTCAGTCGATTGGAAATAGAACTCAGCTGATTATTTTTAAGGTTTTCAACAAGGTTCTAAGCAGAAGGGTCTTGAAATCATGGGATACTAGCATTAAATTAAATTGGTTTGCATCTATCACATTGAGAAAATAATTTCTCACAAATCCGTTCAAGAAAGCCTTATTGCATGCAATGCTGTCAAATACTGGTACTTGAAGATTTTGGATACTTTTAGGCACAAGGGCACAGTGCTACCAGATGAAACGTTTGGAAAAAGGTGTTTCGAGGGTATACATGCTCAGTCTTTCCTTTTATGAAAATCGTAATTTGCTTTTCGAACAATGGAATTTGTATGCACAGATTGTTAACTGTAGCTATAATTCCCTAGATTCATTTTGAAGAATAAAATATGCTGAATAATATAATTCTCCTCAGGAAGTAATCTGTTTCAGTTGTGGGAAATGCATATTTCATTTGTCACTTGTAAATGTGTTTTTCTTCCAGCTGTGAGGTTGTGCCTCTCTCCAATGTCGTCTCAGCATGCACGTGAGCCTTCTGAATTAAAACTACAACTCCTGCAAATGTTTCAATTGCTTTCTCTACTGTTAGAATGCATTGTGCTTGTTTGAATAAGAGCTGTTTTCATTTTTGAATAAATATTTTGTCTTAAATATACAAATGGGTGAATCACTGGCATGGCTCCTTGTTTGAAGATCTATTATTCATTTAAAAAAAAACAAGTATCTGGTTTGAGCTGACACAGTAAGGACACTATTCTCAATCACTCCTGTCTACCATTGAAAAGCAGCAGTAATTCATATGCAATTTAGGGACAGCAGTAAAAGGTTTTTGATTCGTTGACAAACTGCTCAGGATAATAAATGAAATTGCAATGTGAGCATCATTTTCTTCTTTCCAATGATTGCAAATCCATATCTAAATATCTTTTATGTTGCATCCAATTTTGTACATGAAAAAGGGATTTGGAGCTATAATTAAGAATCTGGAACATAGATACATTTGACTCAGATAGAGAGTACATTTCTTCTTCCATCACAGTAGGAAAATCGTTTGTACATGTTTGATGAATATCAGTTCATTATTCATTGTACAATGCAGCACTGTAATTTTTAAATTCATTTTTATGAGGTGTGGACTTTTCTGGCTAGGCCAGCATTTGTTGCGAAGGTGGTGGTGAGCTGCAGTCTTGACCTGTTGCAGTCCATGTGGTGCAGGTACACCCACTGTGCTAGTTCTGGCTGGCTCTTCCAATGCAGAGTTCCATTGCCATGGATTAGCATCGGGTGAGACTGGATGTGCATCCTTTTTACATGCACCAAGACACCCAAAGCCCTCTGTGCTACTGAGTTCTGCAATCTCTTTCAATTTAAGTAGTATACTGCTTTTCTATTCTTCCTGCCAAAGTGGAAAAGTTCACATTTTCCTACATTATACCCCATCTGCCATTTTCTGCCCACTCATTTAACCTGCCTTTATCCCTTTGCAGTCTATCATCAGCAAACTTAGCTATCATCCAAATCATTGATGTAGATTGTAAATAGTCGAGGCCCTGGTTCCCGTGGCACTCCATTTGTTACAGCTTTCTAACCCAAAAATGACCCAAATCTTTAATTTCTGCTTCCTGCTCACTAACCAATCCTCTACCCATACTAATGTGGTAACCGCTACACCACATAACCCTATCTTGTGTGTAGTAACCTTTGATGTGGTACTTTATCAAATTCCTTCTGGAAATCGAAGTATACCACATCTACATTGTACAATGCAACATTGTACTTTATTAAATTCATTTTTATGGGATGTGGGCTTTGCTGGCTCGGTCAGCATTTATTACCCATCCCGAATCGCTTTTGGAAGCTGCTTTCTTGAGTTGCTGCAGTCCTTGTTGTGTAGCTGCACCTTTTATTCACCTTGCTTGTTACTGTCTCAAAAAAACTCTGGTAAATTCATTCTACATTTCCCTTTCACAAGCCCTTGTTAAGTCTGCCTGACCAGATTATAATTTCCTAAATATTCTGCTATCCTGATTCATCACAATATCTGTAACTCATCCTCAATGATTTTCAGCCAAAGTTCCTCAAGTCACAGACACTTAGAACATAGAACAACATAGAACATGCAGTGCAGAAGGAGGCCATTTGGCCCATTGAGTCTACACTGACCCACTTATCCCTCACTTCCACCCTATTCCCGTAATCCAATAACCCCTCCTAATTTTGCAGATGTGTTTACCCTTAATAATGATTTCTAGCAATTGCCCTTTAACAGATATCAGGCTAACTGGTTTATAGCTTCCAGCTTTCTGTCTCCCTCATTTCTTGAATAAAGGTGTTCCATTATCTATTTTCCAATCCACTGGGACTCTTCTAGAAACTAAGGAATGTTGGAAGATTATCTGCAGCCTTTTCTTTTAAGACCCAAGGATACAAACCAGCTGATCCTGGGGACTTGCCAGTCTTTAGGTGTAATAGTTTACACAGCACCTTTTCCCCAGTGATGGTAATTATTTTAAGTTCCTCCCTCCTGTTCACTCCTTCACTTTCAAGTAACTTAGGGAAGTTTTCTAAGTCTTCTACAGTTAAGATAGACACAAAATAACTGTTCAACATGTCTGCAAATTATTGGTTTTCCATGATCAATTCCCAGATTCTCTGGAGGAACAGCAATTGCTTTAGTTACTCTTTTCAAAATTAAATACTTGTAGAAAATCTTAATACCTGCTTTTATATTACGAGCTAAATTTCACTCATATTAATTTTTCTTCCTTCTTTTAGCCATTCTTTACTGTTTCTTAAATTTTGACCAATCTTATGTACAGTAATTCTCCAGATTTGCACGGTGTTTCTTTAAATTTGATATGATCCTTGACTATCTTATTCAACCATGGATGATCCATCTTTCTCAAAGAGTGTTTCTTTCTCACTGGAGTGGTGCTGAGAGTTAAATATCTCCTTAAAATTCTGCCACTAAATCTCTACCATTTAACCTAAAAAGATTGAAGTTTTTACTCTTTTTCAGGTTTGAAATACTTGTGTTGCGCTCACATTTCTCACCTATAAACTGAACATGAAATTCTGTCATGATATGATTGCTATTGCCTAGGCTCTCTTTTGTGCTTTGGTGAAGAGTCATCCAGACTCGAAACATTAGCTCCCTTCTCTTTCCAAAAATGCTGCCAGACCTACTGAGATTGTCCAGTATTTTCTGTTTTTTGCTCCTTTGTTATGAGATTATAGATTACTCCTGACTCATTGCTCATTACCAGGTCCAGAATCAGCTGTTCCTTTGTTGTCTCTAGAACGTACTGCTCTAAGAAATTGTCTGGAATATATTAGATGAACGCATTTTCCAGACTACCTTTGCCAAGCGATTCGTCCAATCTACAAGTGGATTAATGCCACCCATGATTATCACGGTACTTTTCTTATGTGCCACATTTATTTCTTCTGTAAACTCTGTCCTACCTTGCAACTGGTTGGTCCTACCTTGCAACTGGGGCTGGTTTAGCTCACTAGGCTAAATCTCTGGCTTTCAAAGCAGACCAAGCAGGCCAGCAGCACGGTTCGATTCCCGTACCAGCCTCCCCGGACAGGTGCCGGAATGTGGCGACTAGGGGCTTTTCAGAGTAACTTCATTGAAGCCTACTCGTGACAATAAGCGATTTTCATTTTTCATTTTAACTACTGCTATGGGGCTTATGAACTACCTTACAGCTCTCACTTTCCCCACCCTCCTGATTCATCCCAATATCTGTAGCTCAGCCTCCAGCTCAAAATCGAGTCAAAGTTCCTCAAGGCACAGAAACGTATTGCAGATGTGTTTTCTTTGCATCACGCTGATGTCCAGTGTGAAGAATGGAGGATTTGGGGAATATTGGCTTCTATATATTGGGACAAACTACTCTAGGAAACTGAAGTAGTAACTGCTTCGACAAGCGACATTTTACCTGTCATATTTCTTATCTCTATCCAAATGATTCTACATCTTGTACTTTTAAGCCAAAGTCATCGCTTACTGTACGAATGATGTTGTTAATTAAATATTTAAATGAGCTACTCCAACACATTTTCTAGCTTCCTAATGCATTCAACATGTCAAATAACCTTCAGTTTTCAGGTGCCAGCCTTGGTTATCCTGTGAAGCTGCCTCTGTGGTCGTTATTGGGTCATACAGTTTATTTCGATTGGTGCTAACAATTCATTCCTGTTGCTATGGATGCTGTATGCATTTAGATACAGAGCCTTAACCCTGTATCTTTTCTATTTTTGCAAACTCTGGTATTTTCTGCTAGTGTATTCATACATTTGTGTTCACTGTCCCCTCATGCCACACTCCATTTACCATTACCCAAATTGCTACCCTGATCTATTACCCTGTTGTTTCCCTTTGATTTATTCGCTCTCCTCTTGCATGATTCCTTCCCCCACTTTTAGTTTAGAGCCCTCTCTATCACCCAAGACCTAGCAGAACACAGGTCTCAGCATGGTTCAGGTCTAGGCTATCCCAAAGGTCCCAGTGCTGGTGCCCGTGCCCCATGAATCAAAACTTATTTCGCCAAGTCTTTGAGCTATGCATTCTTCTCTATAATCTTATTTATCCGACACCAATTTGCTCTTTATTCAGATAATAATCCAGAGATTCCACCCCCATCACACACTTGAATGGCTTCCTGTACCACAATGCCATGGTCAGTAATCTCATCTACCTTACAGCACTCACTATACCCATCCCTTGATTCATCATAATATCTGTAGCTGAGCCTCCAGCTCAATAATTTTGAGCCAAAGTTCCTCAAGGCACTGAAACCTTTTGCAGATGTGTTTTCTTGGCATCACACTGATGTCCAGCGTGCCGAAAGAAGGATTTTAGGAACACTGGTGTCTAAATATTGGGACAAATTAAAGGTTAAAAGTCTGGGGTTATAGTGTGTTTGACTGCAGTGGTCATGTTTTTAAAAATAAAAACAAGCCTGGAAACATCAAATGAAATTGACCAGCAACATATGGTGTGACTGAGGAGGCCCATGGCGAGTTAGTGTGCTTTACAGCCTGCAGAGATTTCAGCTTGGGGAGATGAGGTCATTGCAGGTCTCACTTGTCTCTTCCCTCGTGTGTCTCTTTCCAACTCTTTCCTGTCTCTTTCTTGCGTCTCTTTGCAACTCTTGCCTGTCAGTCCCCTTCCGTGTCCCTTTTCAACTCCCATCTGTCTTTCCCTCATGTGCCTCTTTTCAACTCTTGCCTGCCACTCCCCTTTTGTGTCTCTTTTCAATTCTCACCACCTCTCCCACCTTGTACCTCTTTCCAACTCTCACCTGTCTCTCCTCTTGTGTGCCTCTTTCTAACTCTGAACTGCCTCTCCCCTTTTGTAGCTCTTTGTAACTCTCACCTGTCTCTCCCCACTTGTGTCTCCTTTCATTTCTCACCTGTATCTTTTCAATTCTTGCCTCTCTCTCCCCTCTTGTGCCTCTTTTGATCTCTTGCATTTCCCTCCTCTCTTATGTGTCTTTCCAACTCTCATCTGCCTCTTGTGTTCTTTTCAATTCTCCAGCAGTAACCAGAGTACATAAATTTATGGTAATTGGGAAAAGAGCCAGTGGTGAGATGAGAATTAATTTTAATGCAGCGAGTACTATGTTATGGAATGCATTGCATGAAGGTTAAGTGGAAGCAGATTCAACTGTTCATTAACATTCAAAAGGGAATTGATAAATACTTGAAAGTTAAAATATTACAGGGCATTGGGAAAAGAGCAGAGCAGTGGGACTAATTGGTTCGCTCTTTCAAAGGAGTTGTCACAGACATCATGAGCTGACGAGCCACCATCTGTGCTGTGAAATTCAATGATTCCAAGAAATCAGAACATCTTAATATTCATAAATTTTGTTAAACTTATTAAAATAGAAATACTCATTTCTGACGTTTGATACAGTATTATTTGTTCTTATTGTTTTCACTGTGCGACTATTATCTTTCATAATGATGCCAGATACGATTTTGCTTTAGGAATGTTTTGAAGGTTATGCAGGCACAATGGTGGTAAAGAAAAAAATGGTCAATAAAAAGTTAATAATGATCTTGGGAATGAAAGAATAATTCCAATTTATTTCGCGCCTTATCATTTATCACTGAAATGTCTCAATGTACTTCAAGTGTAATTGATTACTTTGAAGTAATGGGTTACTCTGAAGGATGCAAAATAACAGTTGTTCATTAGAGTAATTAACTCAGGATACTGGGAGGTACCGAAAGGGGTACCCGTGGGATCAGAGTTGGAACTAATTTACATCCGTGACTTAAATTCAGAGACTCAATACAAATTAGCCAAATGCAGAGAGAAGTACAGCCCCTTGCGTGATTGAAATTCAGAAGCAATTCAGAAATGAGAGAACATTGTGATCAAATGTTAAGAAATGTTACTACACCCTGGGCAAATGCACAGTCAATTCCAGTTCCTTTCCTCCAGGAGTCCCAGTACGAGTGAATTAACCAATAATCCTTCTAAAAATTCCCGAAGTCTTCGGTCTTTGGCTATCCAATAATTACAGTCACCAGGTTTGCACATTTAAACATAATTACTGTTTATTTGTAACAAGAACTATATTGAAATATGCAGTAAATACAACTGGATAATGACAAGCTAATACCTACTACACACATTAACTGCCCCACCCTCAACCCACAGACACAAGACAAACACAGAGGAGGGGAAAGGGGTGAAAACTAATAAGGATGAAAGTCAAAAGATAAGAGTCTTTGCATCAAATACCACATTTTCCATGTGGTCTTTACCACATTTTCCTTATAGCATGCCTTCTGATTGAGGGTTTAAAGCCAGTAATGGTCTTCTTTACAGGGTGATTCATTCAGAGTCCCAGTAGTTTAGAAAAATGCAGTACTCGCAGGCATCAGGCTTTCTGGAGAGACGTTATTTCTCATCAAACTGGGCCATCAGCTCGAGGTTCGCACAGGCAGCACAATAGCATAGTAGTTAGCACAGTTGCTTCACAGCTCCAGGGTCCCAGGTTCGATTCCCAGCTTAGGTCACTGTCTGTATGGAGTCTGCATGTTCTCCCCATGCCTGAGTGGGTTTCCTCCAGGTGCTCCGGTTTCCTCCCACAGTCCAAAGATGTGCAGGTTAGGTGGATTAGCCATGCTAAACTGCCCTTAGTGTCCAAAAAAGATTAGTTGGGGTTACTGGGTTATAGGGATAGGTTGGAAATGTGGGCTTAAGTGGGGTGCTCTTTCTGGGGGCTGCTGCAGACTAGATGTTCCCAGTGGCCTCCTTCTGCACTGTAGATTCTATGATTCTATGATTCAAGCCTCTGTATTTGTGTAAATGCACGCTATTTCACACCAAATCTTGCTTTCAGCTCATGGTTTGACTTCAGCCCTCTATATTCCCAAGATAATGGCACCCCAGACTTGCTGGAGAGAGAGACCACCCTCATAGTGACCTTCTGGAGAGAATTAATTTGATCTGTTTTGGAAAGAGTTAGCTAGATCCCTTAAGCAGGCCACCAGAATCAAAACTGAAACCAAACTAGAATCACGGGACTCTGAAAAGTCTTCCAGTGGAGTAATATCCAATCACCACTGGTTACCAGGCAGAGCACAGCCTTTTGGGCCAATTCATTGGCCATCAGCCAAATCAATCAAGCCGCATCCCAACCAATTACTTGTCATTGATACCAGTCGGCCTCCAACTCCGATTTAAACCAGCATAGGCTTCTGCTTGAATCAAAGATGCAGTCTGCCTGAAAGACGCATGCCCATAAATCATTGATGGATCAAAAATGTTACGCAAAGACAAAAGAAACGTGAAGTGGGGGAATAGACAGCGAATTAACAGAAAGGACCCTTACAGAAGGAAAGACAATGGCACATAAGATTTAATACAGAAAATGTAAATGGCTGCACATAGGAATAGAAAAAGTGGTATGTGTACCCCTTGAAAGATGTTGAAATAACAATGTATGAAGTTTAAAAATAACTTTATAGGCTGGCTGAAAACCTATCTGTGCTGGCTCAAGACATACACAGTCGTAAAAGTGATTTTACTGATGAAGAGCAAAGGCTGATAGTAAACAGATACAGAACACTATACACATGTCTTTATTCTTCAGCTCCCTGGTCCACACTGGCCAGGGTCCTGCTCCCAGAGCCACATGCACATGCAAACTTCCCATGTGATCGGCCCCAGAGCAGTCACCTGGTCAGTGGAGCTCGACCCCTTAAAGGGGTCGAGCTCCTATATACCTACTTGCTTAAGTCCCTTAATACATTTCCACATAGTTATGTACAAAAGTCGCAATTGTTAACAGGAATTGGATTTGTTTATTGGCATGTGTATCAGGGTACAGTGAAAAGTATTTTCCTGTGTGCAGCTCAAACAGATCATTTAGTACATAAAAAGAAGAGAAAATATATAATAGGGCAACATAAGGTACATAATGTAAATACCTAGACACCAGCAGCGGGTCATACCTACAGGAGTGTAGTATTAATCAGGTCAGTCCATAAGAGATTTATTTAGGAGTCTGGTAACAGCGGTGAAGAAGCTGTTTTTGAATATGTTTGTGCGTGTTCTCGGACTTTTGTATCTCCTGCCCGATGGAAGAATTTGAAAGACTGGGTAAGACAGGTGGGAGGGGTCTTTGATTATGTTTCCCGCTTTCCCAAGGTGGCGGGAAGTATAGATAGAGTCAATGGATGGGAGACGGTTACATGTAATGGACTGGGTGGTGTTCAATCATGGAGGAGGTGTTGTTTATTCTTACTGATTGTGGTCTATGGGTCAAAAAGTCAAGGATCCAGTTGCAGATTGAGGAGCCAAGTCCTAGGTTTTGGATCTTTGCTATAAGCTTGGTTGGGTTTATGGTGTTGAAGGCAGAGCTGTAATCAATTAATAGGAGTCTGATGTAGGTGTCCTTGTTGTTGAGATGCTCCAGGCATGAATGTAGGACCAGGGAGATGGTGTCTGCTGTGGGCCGTTTGCGGCGATGTCTGAACTGTAGAGGATCTCGGCATTCTGGGAGTATGGAGTTGAGTTGCTTCATGACCAGGTTTAAAGTGGGCTGTCAGCTGCAAGCGCAGTCGCATGGCTGCCTTGCCGGCTGCAGTAATGGCGTTGCATACCTGTCCACCCCGACTCCACAGCCCACCTCCTGGCCACCCACCACTACTACCCCCAGTCCTGGCAGAAGCCCCCCCGGCCAGCGGGACGATTGTTGGCGAAGTATGGTGGTGGACACAGTCCTCTCCCTCAGCAGCCACCATGCCAGGCTCATGATTTGTGAGAGCACACATGGATCGCGCCGCTGGGAACTCGACACATCAGAGGCGGAGAATCGCGCGTGAGGCGATTAATGATATGCGAATGGTGTTTCAACTATGTGTGGCATGCGTCGCATTGTTGCCATTTTCAGGGAGGCGGAGCATTGTGATTTGGCATCAACCCCGTGCCTGCCGTGATTTTGGCGTCGGGAGCTGTTCTTCGCCCGATCGCACACCCCGATTTTGGTGTTCACCAACGGAGAACCCCGCCCATGATCTATGTTAACAGGGAGAACGTCATAGATGGGCTGGCGTAATGGAGAATCCTGCCGGCGGGTTGCGTCAGAAATGTAGCACGGCGGGGTGGAGAATACAGCCCATTATCTTTTTACTGGACTTTCCTTCCTCAGTTATCGGTTTTAAGACATCTCACCCCAGCATACTCCTGGCAAAGAGAAAATGCTGGAAAATCTCAGCAGGTCTGGCAGCATCCGTCGGGAGAGAAAAGAGCTAAGGTTTTGAGTCCAGATGACTCTGCATAAAAGACTGCAAAGAATATGAAGCAACTTACTCTATGTTCAACACTCTAGTCAAAGTAAAGTCACCATAAATCCCAGATGACCACAGGCTGCTTTCTCCTTTGAGGGGGAGAGCTGACTGGTGGTGATTTAACCCAAGAATCACCAGACCTCAGGAGAGGAGCATGGTTGAGAAGGTGGGGCCTACATGAATAACGTCAGCCAGTATGGGAATTGAATCCAAGCAGTTGGCCTTGCTCTGCATCATGAATCCGCTGTCCAGCCCATTGAGCTAAACGCTGAACGAAACACAGATTTGACTAAGGGTCTTCTGGACTTGAAATATTAGCTCTTTTCTCTTCCTACAGGTGCTGCCAGACCTGCTGAGATTTTCCAGCATTTTCTCTTTGGTTTCAGATTCCAGCTTCAATGGTAATTTGCTTTTATATACCTGACAAATGTCCAAACGATCGAAAACAAGCTGGACAAACTTAATTCTAGACTTACCTCTCAGAGGGAAGTGAGAGACTGCTGTGTGCTCTATTTCAAGGAGACATGGCTCACCTGCCTTACTGGACGGTGGCATACAACCTGAAGGCTTCTCAATTCACTGGATGGATCGCACCGCGTCATCAGGCAAAGCGAAGGGTGGAGGGATTTACCTCTTCATTTACTCCTCCTGGTGCTTGGAGGTGGCGGCCCTGGCGACCTAATACTCCCTGGGCCTGAATACCTGACCGTGAAGTGCCGCCCGTGCTAGCTTCAACGTGAATTCAGTTCAGTCATTATTACAGCAGTTTACATGTCCCACCCCAGGCAGGAGTGAAAACGGCGTTGGACGAACTGTACACAGTTATAAACAACAATTAAACAGAATACCTGGAGGCCTTGTTCATTGTGGCCGGGGACTTCAACAAGACCAACCTCAAGAGTGTACTTCCAAAATTCCACCAACACATCTCCTGTCCCACAAGGGGCGACAACACTCTCGATCACTGCAACACAAAAATCAAGGCAGCCTACCATGGGGTCGGGTGGACGGGTACGCAATGCCATTACTGCAGCTGGCAAGGCAGCCATGTGGCAGCACTTGCAGCTGACAGCCCGTTTTAAACCTGGTGCCTTGGGCTATATAGGTCAACCCCCCCCTTCCCCGCTCCTGCCCCTCCCCCCTCCCCCAGGGTGCCCTCTGGCGCCAGCCGACCCATCAGCTGTATGGGTGCTCCAGCACAACCCGCCGCATCTTTTCGGCCACGATCAGTGTGTGTGTGTGTGTGGGGGGGGGCGGGGGGAGGGGAGGGGTGTATAGTTTAAGCGCAGATGGAGATTGTCAGCCCTGTGAGTGTCCGTCATGGACCTGGCGATTCCCACCCCGGTTTTTGTGGGTTTTGATGGTGTTCCACGTGGCGTGGTTGCTAGCCCCTCACTGGCAGCAGAATCAGTGCAGGTGTGGCGCCAATTCTTCTGACCTGAAAGTCCACGGGTTCTTTGTTGGTGTCAGCACTTAGACTCAGAAACCTTTTTGTATTTTAGGTGGACCACAGCATCATGAAACCTCTTCAAAAATCTCCCCTAGGCTAGTCACAATAATTTTGGTGTATTGCCAGTGACTAGCATGTCATCAGGGTCAGCCATCACTTTGAGAATCCCCTGGAGGAGATTTTCCATCATGCACTGGAATATAGAGATGCCGAATGACAGTTTGATATTTTCGAAGAGGCCTTTGTAGGCATTCATTGTAGCAAACTTCTGAGACTCCTGATCCAGCTCGAGTTGCAGATAGGCATGGCTGAGGTCCAATGTTGAATAGGTGAGGCCCCCTGACAGCTGGGTGTAGAGATCTTCAATTCAGGGAATTGGATTCTAATCGACCTAAGAAACCTTATAGTCCCAAAAATCCTTATCGACCAATCAGGTTTAAGGACAGGGACTATCGGCACTGGCCACTCTAAAAACTGAACCAGCTTGATAATTGCCAGCTCATCTAAGCTCTTTAACCTTCTGCTGCAATGTGTATCGCACTGGCCTGGCTCGAAAGAACTTGGGATTCTAATATGGATTGACATATATCTTGAAGTTTACGCCCTTAATTCGGCGAAATTCTTCATTGAAGATGTCTGAATTGAAATTGACTTCATACTTCCTCAAGACATCATGGAGGATGCCATCAGATTTTTTTAAAGGTCTCCAGCCAGTTGTAGTGATCTGCATCACTGTATATACACAAGGGGTTAATGTAAATATACTACATCTAAGTAATCACTAGAGGGAGCACTAGAGATGCATATAATAGACAGACAGGAATCAGAAGGTTACTCTTCTCAGGAACGGCAGCTAGTGAACAGGGCACAGACAGACATCTCATGTGCCATCTAGTATAAGATCTGGAGAGAGAACAAACTTACTCAATAAAGCATTTACTTCATTTGGAAGAGTACGAGCTTTATTCAGATTATTACACAAGATGCAGACAAAGAAAAACAAAAAGAGAAGAAAACTCGTACCGGACATTCGACGTGAGGAAACTCGCTGATACGATGAAACTCGTTGGAACTCCACTGCAGCTGGAAACTGCGGTAATTTAAGTCATAACTGGAAAATTTTTAAACAAATGTTCAAAATATATATCATAGCTAATGATTTGAACACGGCCTCTGAATAAATGAAAATAGCATTGCTACTAGCAGGACATGAAGCTAGAGAAATCTATATCTGCTTTAATTACATGAAAGGTGAAGACAACACCAAATTAGAAGTAATACTCAAAAAATTTGAAGATTACTGTACCACCAGTAACAATGCTGCTCTAAGACATTCAATGCTCAGAGACTAAATTGCACAGGGAATGAGTGATGCGAATATCAAACAATCATTATCAGAACAGAAAGGTTTAACACTGGAAATTGTGATTGAAAAGTGCAGATCACAAGAAAAAAATAACATTAAGTTCTTAACAAGAAAGAATGCCAAAAAATTTCTTCTCCATGGGTCTAAAGAAGTAAGACTGCATGCGCAGTCAAGAAAAGATCAAACACCATTCAAAAAATGATCTGCGCATGCACAAGCCGCGCATACGCAGTTGAACATAAAGGACAAACCGTTCAAAGATGGATCTGCTGAAGAAAAAGCACACAGTAAAGGAAAATTGACTACTACGCATGACGTCACGAGCGTCATGATGTCAGAAGACTCAAACCACGCCGATTTAAAGGGGAAATGCCCGAAAATCACAAACAAGACTCTAAAAGGCACAAAACCCAGAAATACAACCTCAAAATGCTCAACATTGCCTGAACCTCAACCAGCAGTTGAAAATAACTTCTGCAGCACCCCGAAACTAGCAATTTGCAGCACAAAAAGTGAAGAGCTCAATAACGAATCCAAAGAAGATGATTTGTTAATTAAAAGTGAAACGCTCAATAACAAATCTGAAACAACAGAAGATGATTTACATATCAAAGAATACTACTCAGACATGGATGAGTTGTTCGGATATGATCAGAAAAGCATGAGCAACATGGTTGAAAAGCTCAACATGACTCATGATAGATGAATCCAATACCATGATGCAATGGCAGATCGTTGAAAACGACGCCACACAGAGAGTACTGACCGACTCTGTTGAGAGAGCACAGATCAACTCCACAGAGATAATACTGCATGATTCCACACAAAGAGCGGTGAAAGACTCCACACAGAGAGCAATGCAATTCTCCATAGAGAGCTCGTTGACAGACACCAGAATGGAAGCAATTAAAGACTCCAGAGCGCTAACCATGCACGAAGAAGACCATGAAGGTCTACCACCTTATTTGAGCAACCAGAAGAAGACTATGAAAGTCTACCCAGCTCATTTGAACATAAAAAGACTATGAAAGCCTACCCAGCTCCTTTAATCAACAAGAAGACAATGAATGTCCTCCCACTGTATGAGAGAACAGTGAAAATGTGATCACAATCAGCATACACAATGTGCAAGATCACAGCGAAACTGACAGATCTCAGCTTGTCTGTACAGTAGCACTCAACAATCCATGGAAAACTACACCTGAGTCCAGTGAGACCACATCAATTAAAACCTCATCCACTCTTGACAACCCACAAGAACCTGAAATCTCGATGACGTTGACTCCTGAAGAGGAGCATCAAGAGATCAACGAGGAAGCAAATCAATCACAAATTACTCCAGAAGAGGAGCACTAAGAGACCAACAAAGAAGCAAATCAAGCAGAAAGGACTCCAGAAGAGGAGCACCAAGGAATCAAAGAGGAAACACATCAACACAAATGACTGATGACACCAAAATCAATGCAACATCATTCTCACAATCCTCAAGAAGAAATGTTTGATGAAACATCAGATACCACAAAGGACACCAATACCAAAACTTTGAGAAGTTATCAAATCATCCACACGGAACAGTCATTGAGCGCAACAAGGACAACAACAAAAACCACAAGAACAACAACAAAAACAACAAGAAGCACAACAAAGATAACAACAGAAACAACAAGCATGACAAACACATCAAGAACAACACCAAAAACAACAAGAAGCATAACAAAGACAACAACAGAAACAACAAGCATGAAAAAACAACAATAACAACAACAAAAACAACAAAAATAAAAACAACAAGCACGACAAAAGAAAACAACAACAAAAACAACAAAGGCAGAAATGACAGAAACAACAATGAAACAACGACCTGTACAAAATGGTACAACTCTGCACATGAAGGACAATGCAACAGCACAGTCCAAAACAATGACAAGAGTACAAACATACCATGGCATGACAACGAATCTCATAAATTTGTATTTGCTTCATAAAAAACAAGCACACAAGCGTTTGAAGCAGATAACATACAGACTCGATACTGCAAGCACAGGAAAAAGTCCAGGTCAGACAACAAAAGTGATTCGATCACTCAACACCTGTTGGCTACTTAAACACAAGAACACTGACGACATTCACAAAGAAATGACAATATCAACATCACCACTTCAACAACAGAAGAAGAAAGAAACTCCACCGAATAAATTGATAAAGTTTGTTCTCATAAACATCTTGTTCATTACGATTGGACTCTTAAATATTAATTGGCTTTGTATAATCATCAATATCATCTCAACTTGTACATATGATCATTTATCTACCTGTTTCGTACAATTTCCTTCAACAAAGTACAGAAAATATGTAAAAAGAAAAAAGGGGCATGTTGTGATCATCATCACTGTATATACACAAGGGGTTAATGTAAATAAGCTACATATAAGTAACCATGGGAGGGAGCACTAGAGATGTATATAATGGACAGGCAGGAAGTCAGGAGGTTATTCTTCACAGGAATAGCGGCTCGTGAGCAGGACACAGACAGACAGCTCTGTCTGACAGCTCTCATGTAACATCTAGTATAAGCTCTGGCAAGAGAACAAACTTACTCAATAAAGCATTTACTTCAACTGGAAGTACGAGCTTTATTCAGACTTAAGAAATAATATACAGTCCTTTCCAACAGACTTGCTCTGTGTTCTTGCACGATAACCAAAAGCAGATTGGCCTTGTGCCCTCTGTGGACCACTGGGGTATTGGCTGGTCTGAGGATTTTAAAAATCTCTCCGATATATGTCAAAGGTTTGACTGTAGTATTCTTTAAGCTTAACCTGCCTGCAGATATTAGAAGGTCCGTTCACCCATGATGGCCACTGAAGCCCTGGTGTCGACTTACATTTTAAGGGGTCTACCATTCCCTCTTAAGACAATTTCAGTCGGAGCTATCTTACTCAGATGAACTGAATTCACCATTGCATCAAATTCTCTTCTCCAGAACAAGCACGACAAAAAAAAAAGGAACAACAACGAAAACAACAAAGACAGAAATGACAGAAACACCAATAATGAAACAACGACCTGTGCAACGTGGTACAACTCTGCACATGAAGGACAATGCAAGAGTGTAGCCACCTAAGATGGACACTGGGCTAACAAAATGGAGAACTGCTAAGGCTGTAGGGAGAAAACAGTTTTAGCCAGGATAAGCAGTTCGCAAAAGGCTAATTAGCATTCTGCACGTATCGAAACCAGTTTATGGCCAGGTGCAAGATCTCAACCAAAGGTGTAAATAGCAAAACGCTTTGCATAGTAATGAGGCGATCCAGATCTGGGCCCACACAATAGCAACATTTGAGTTTGCATGGATACTTTGAGTGGGCGCCCAGACGAAACGGCACCAGAAGTATCCATCACAAAAGACCCTAGAGACCGCCCCACCCATCGAGAAGAGACCCTCAGATTGGGGGTTTTGTAAGATATCGATTGGGAAATGACCCAATCGATACATGGCAGGTAGAGGCCCGCCCCGAAGAGGCACGGACATTGGGGGACCTATAAAGGTAGACCCCGCACATGGTTCTGTCTGTTTTTGTGCTCCGGCTTGGACTGCTGTTCTGACTCCGACTCCAGCCTCCAGATCCTGTCTTTCATCACCAGCCGTTGAGCACCAGCCATCGTTCAGTAAGTGCCAAAACGACGCTCGCTACGTGAACCCGGCATTACCTATACTCTAGCCGACTATTAGAGAACAGAAGGTGCAGCCCAGAAAGGAACAAAGGCCTTGTCCCCTGACCTTGCTGGTTCCTACTTAGATAAGTATTTAGTCGTTTAACAGTAGAAATAAGTATTAGTCTTTAGCGTATGCATGCGTATTTATTATATTTGTATAATAAATATCAATTGTTTGAACTTACTAATCGGTGTATAGTTTTATTACTTTGAACCTGACCTTGAAATACTTGTGAGGTGTCTAAATACGGCACCTGGCGACTCCGAGCTGAAAATACATACACAGAGCTGTAGTAGTGTTAAGCACACGGCCTTTAAACGGAGGCGTGTTAATACACTCCAATAAACGCGTAATACACTCAAGTAAAACGTGCAACAAGAGGCACAGTCCAAAACAATGACAAGAGTACAAACAAATCATGGCATGACAACGAATTTTACAAATTCACATTTGCTCCAGAAAAAACAAGCACACCAGCTTTCGAGGCAGATGACATACAGACTCGATACTGCAAGTACATAATTCTTTTCTCCACTCTGTTCAGTGGCCCTGCAGATTGCTGCTGCTGCTGGTTTGTTTTGCAATGTGTGCTTTGCCTTGCGCAGCAAAGTGCATGAATATTCCCCCATTGGTTGCAATTGAAGTACATCAACTCCTGAACATTGCAGACTGGCTGGGGATGGTTACCCCCTGCTATGATAGGAGCAGCATGGTGGCACAATGGTTAACACAGTGCTTCACAGCTCCAGGGTCCCAGGTTCGATTCCTGGCTTGGGTCACTGTCTGTGTGGAGTCTGCACATTCTCCCCGTGTCTGCGTGGGTTTCCTCCGGGTGCTCACTTTTCCTCCCACAGTCCAAAGATGTGCAGGTTTGCTGGATTGGCCATGATTAATTGCCCTTAGTATCCAAAAATGTTAGGTGGGGTTACTGGGTTACGGGGATAGGGTGGACGCATGGGCTTAATTAGTGTGCTCTTTCCAAGAGCAGGTGCAGAGTTGATGGGCCGAATGGCCTCCTTCTGCACTGTAAATTCTATGATAGCAGTCCACCTCAGATTAGGTTCGATGCCCTGATTCTTTCCCACTCCTTGTGTTCTGGTCCTGTCCCGAGGATTATGATTGGTTCACCACTGTGCCTGTTGATCCCGCCGCAGAGCTTGCAGTTGTACTGCCCCATACTTGGTTAACCTCCCCTTCAGCCATACCTTGAAGCTCAGTGGCACTTTTTTCAGCACACTCTGAACTATCTCGATTGCTTTTCCAAAGTAATTGTGGTCTCTTCCAGAAGCTTCTTTGGGATAGTGAGATTATGGATCTCACAAACCAGCCGGTCACACAACATGTCGCTGAACACGGTCTCAAACTCACTGTGCTCAGCAAGCTGGTAAAACCTGGCTATGAAAGCTGAGAGAAAGAGTCTTCATGGTCCCTCACTGCAGAGTTTCACATATAACATTGGAGGATAAGCGAGAACCTTGGGCTATAATGTTCTTTAACCAATTTCACTATCTGGTTAAAGGTTTTCGAGTCAGGTGCCTCAAGGAATGTGAGGTTCCTAACTAAATTGTAGGTCTGGGGACCACAAACTGGAAGAAATATCACCTTCTTCTTGTCCTCGCCTGTGATCCCGTTCACTGCAAAGAAGAAATGGAGTCATTCGGTGTACTTCCGAACAGGCGGCAGAATTTGGCCACCAGGAGCTTTTCACAGTAACTTCATTGCAGTGTTAATGTAAGTCTACTTGTGATGATAAAGATTATTATTATATTGACTTCATGACTCAACTCCTTGGTCAAATGGGACTTGGTTCCCAACGATAGGCGTTTCCACCCATGGTCTAAATGATTCTAACTTTTGCTGGATCTTCTGTTTCCTCAGCCATTCCTTCCTTCCACCCCCCCTTGATTCACAACAACCGTCAACTGCAATCCAAATTTATTTTTCAGCACCAATGACATACACTGGAGGCTTCCAGTAGTAAACAAAAGACAGTTTATTGATGAAAAGCAAAGGCATATAGATAATGGGCACAGAAAACTATGCACAGGTCTTTACTCTTGCACTGTCTGGGGTACTGGTCTTAGGGCACTGCACAGACTCCCTATTAGCTGTGGTTCATATGTCCCTATGTGATTGGCCCCGAGCCAGTCATGTGGTCATTGGAGCTTCACCACCCCCCTCCCTTAGAGGGGCTATACTACCACACTAAGCAGTGCAGAGCAGTGATCAACAAAATTAAAACACTGTTGAACTAGAATCAAAACAATAGAATATTATTCAGCGGATGTCTTAGTCCAGTTGAATAGTGATCTGGTCAGGCCACATCATCAGAGTAAAGTGACCAGTTCTGGTCATGGTGACATCAGGGACGCATTCAAGTATTGGAGGTAGTGAAAAAAAAAGCACTGATTATTGGTGTCATATATCTGAGCAATTAGAAACTGCTGAAGATAATTTGGATTTTTAGCTTTGAAGGGCTTATATGAGAGTTGACTTTAATGAGGTATATAGGTTAATAAGTAATGTGGAAAAGATAAGTCTAAATACTTACTTTAAATGAACTTGCCAGAGCTGAACACAGGTTCAGGCTAGCAACTGAACAAACTAAAGTGACATCAGCTATGCTTTTTACACAGTGACTGATAAGTGGAAATGACTCATAGGTAGAGTGAAGCAGCTCAAACCTGTGGAATCATTGACCAACAAATTAGATATTGCAAGGGGCGATTTTAGGATTATTTTGGATTGGTGAATTAAGAGATGCTGCATGATCATCTTCATGTTGTTATCTTGTGACCTTTGTGACATGGAAGCAATGGAACTAATTCCTCACCAGCCTCAAAATTCCATGTTCACTTCTATGAACACGTGAACAAAAGAAAAAGGAGCAGGACCAAGACATTTAGCCTCTCAAAACTGCTCCATCATTCAGTAAGATTATGACTGATCTGATTGTGGCCTTAGTCCACTTTTCTTACCTACCTCTACCCACCCCCCCCTTGATTTCTCCACAGATCAAAAATCTAACTCAGCCAGGGCAGCACGGTGGCACAGTGGGTTAGCCCTGCAGCCTCACGGCGCCGAGGTCCCAGGTTCGATCCCGGCCCTGGAGTTTGCACATTCTTCCAGTGTTTGCGTGGGTTTCACCTCCACAACCCAAACAATGTGCAGGCTAGGTGGATTGGCCATGCTAAATTGCCCCTTAATTGGAAAAAATGAATTTGGTACTCTAAATTTAAAAAAAAATTGAACTCAGCCTTGAATATCTTCAATGATCCAGCCTCTGCTGTCTCTGAAGTAGAGAATTCCAAAGATAAATCTCCCTAAGAGAGAGAAATTCCTCCTTATTTCCATCTTAAAAGTAAGACCCATATTTTGAAACTGTAACCCCGTGTTTAAGATCCTTTTCAGCCATTATCCTGTTAAGCCCCCTCAGAATCTTGTACGTTTCAATAAAATTACTTCTCTACTCCAATGATTATAGGCCCGACCTACGCAATATTTCCTTGTATAACAACTCCTTCATCTCAGGGAACAACCTAGCGAACCTTTTACAAAAAGTCAAGAGTTTTGAGGGGCCGATAGGAAAGTGGAATTGAGACCACAGCCAGATCAGCCATAATCTTATTGGATGGCAGAGCAGGTTTTAAGGGTTTAATGGCCTACTTCTACTCCTATGTCCTATTTTCCTGTGTTCCTATAAACTGTCTCCAATGTAAGTATACCCTTCCTTAAGGAGATCAAAACAGTGCTTAGCACGCCAGATGTAGTCTCACCAATACATGTACAACTGTGAAAACATTCCCTAGTTTTATATTCCATCCTCCTTGCAATAAAGGTCAACATTCCATTTGTCTTCCTAATTATTTGCTCACTCACTTAAATTATCTATATCACTTTGCAGAGTCTTTGGGGAGAATTTTAATGGTCAGAATGAAGGTGGGGGGGGGGGGGGGGGGGGGGGCATTTTCCTACGGGTTTCCAACCACTGCCTAGAAGTAAATTTAAACATTAAATGCCCTATTACCGTGCATTTTACCAGCAGATTGAACCCTTGCCATTTCTAAACATGTGGCCTCCCAGACGCAACCCAGGTGGTAAGCAATATTTTAATTTAAAGTGTGAGCCACAGGCAGGGAAGGCAACTCTGCAGCCCCTGCGATGACATTGATGTTGGGACAGTTTATTCCATAAATCCAATGTTTATTCTTCAGGCCGTTTTTGTCTCTTTTTGGTGGTGTCACTGATCTGCTGGCTCTTTCATTTGACCGGCACCTCTGAGGGCCAGATGGCAATCCTGAATGAAGTAACAATCCTGGGGTGGTAGTTTTTTCTCGAGGTGCAACAAAGGCAAGATTTGACTTGATTGTTAGAAGGAATAGAGGAGATATGAGGAAAATCTTTATCAACCAAAGGTTAATGGGCATCTGCACTTTACTGCCCATATTGGTGGCTGAGGCTGAAATGGTCAATTAATTTAAAGGATACCTGGATCAGCACCTGAAGTGCTGTAACCTGCAAGGCTACCCACTAGGTGCTGGAAAGTCAGCTTTACAAGAGTTCCAATTTTTTTTTCTTGTTTTTCTTTGGCTGGTACAGATATGATGGGCTAATTGGCCTCTTTCTGTGTCATAACCTTTCAGTGGTTCGATGGTAAAATTAAGGGGGAGGTCCCCCATGAGCCAGCCATGCATGTTGCCAATACACATTTCTAGCCGTTGTTGGGAAACGAATGATTTTCACAAAATATTGCCTTTGTGTTAATTTAATTGATTTAATAGACAGTGAAAAGGGAGCCATTCGGCCCATTGAGTCTGCACCACCACTCCAAAAGAGCACCCCACCACAACCCACTCCCTACCCTATTTCTGTAACCCCACCTACCCTTTGAAGACTAAGGGGAAATTTAGCATTGACAATCCACCTAATCTGCGCTTCTTTAGACTGTGGGAGGAAATCCACGTCGACATGGGGAGAATGTACAAATTCCACACAGATAGTTACCCAAGATTGGAATCAAACCTGGGTCCCTAATGCTGTGGGGCAACAATGATAGTGACTATGCCACTGTGCTGTTCTTCCTACGTGCCTGTTTATCATCAGAACTTTTGGCTGCAATATGTTTGGTCTTTTCATCCAAATCATTGGATGAATATCCAATCAAAATAGATTGTAAATGTTTGAGGCCCCAGCACTGATTCCTGTACACCACACAAGCTAGAGCTTGCCAACCTGAAAATTACCTTTTCAATCCAACTCTCTTTTCTCTATTGCTTGAGCCAAGCCTGTATCCATGCTAATATATCTCTAGCACCATGAGCTCTTATTGTTGCAGCGATTTTGCGCTCGTGTTCGCTGTGAGTGCAAACAGCAACGAGGGCACACATTTTTGAGAGACTCGGAAAAGGAGAATCTCATCGGCGAGAACTAGTTTACCGATTCTCCCCAAACCCCCGCTGGTGGCGTAATGAGGTTCCTTCCCATGAAGTTCGGTAACTTCAGTTCAATATATTTAAATATAATTAACAGGCTTTCCCGCCGTATCATCCGCACACATTTGGAATTCCCCCATCACTGACCTGACGTCACATTGGCAAGGTTTACAACTGCCTGTTAAAAATGGACAGCAGGCAAAAGACCCCCACTGGGAGTGGACAGGTAAGTATATCCCCCAGGGGGGAGAGGGACATGCCCGGGCAGTACCACAGCACTGCCCCCTTGCACTGCCTTCTGACACTGTCCCAGGACACCCAGGTACTGCCCCAGCATTACCCTGGCATTTCCCCCAGCACTGTCATTGCCATGATGCCAGGGGGAGTGCCAGGGAGCCATTGGGGTAGCACCATGGGGCAGTGTAAGCGTGCCAGGGGACAATGCCAGGATGCAGTGGCAGGGGTCCTCAGGGATGCTCCATTTGTGCATGTGGGAGGGGGCAGTTCCCAGTGTTCATGGCAGGGGGGGTCCTTGTGCCCGTAGGGGTGGTTCTCTGTGTGTGTGTTGGGGGGTGGGGGTAGGGGTGGGGGTGTTGGTTCCTGTGTTTACTATCGGAGATTGGGAAACCCTTTTAAAAAGGCACCCCGATCTGTCTCGGCTACCTGGCTTTTCCTGACCCGACCAGCATGACAGCATGGAACACACCACAGATTGTTTCGGCTCAGAGTGCTGGATTATCTAGTAAGCAAAGCACAGCGTGTGAGCTGCACGCCTGTATTCTCTCCTCAGCTGGCACTCTGCAGGGAATGGAAAGTTGTGTAGTAACCTTTTATGTGGCACCTTATTGAATGCCATTTGGAAATCTGAATACACTATTGTTACTGGGTCACTTTAATCACCATTCTTGCTACCTCCTCAAAGAATGCTACTAAATTTGTTAAACAATCATTTTCTCTGCTCAAAATCATGTTGACTCTGCCTGGTTGTATTATGTTGTTCCAATTGCCGTGACACAACTTCCTTCATCATGGATTCTGGCATTTTCCCAATGATATGTGTTAGGCTAACTAGCCTGTAGTTCCCTGCTTTCTGTCTCGTCCCCTTCTTGTATAGAGATACACCATTGGCAATTTTCGAATCCCCTGGGACTCTCCAGAATCTAGGGAATTTTGGAAGATTACAACTAAGAAATCCACTATCTTTCCAGCCATATCTTTCAAGACCTGAGGTTGAAACTATCAGACCCAGGGAACTTGTCAGCCTCTAGTCTTATTTACTTTTCTAGTACTGTTTCTCCAGTAATAGTGATCGGTTTAAGTTCCTCCGTGTATTTTGCCTCTTGATTTTCTACCTTTCATGGGTTGATTTTTGTCACATCTACAGATACAAAATAGCTGCTATTTCCTTGTCTCCTAATATCAGTTCCTCAGTCTCTTCCTAAAATGAACCAATGTTTTATTTCAATACTCTCTCCCTTTTTATATACTTGGAGACATTCTTACTGCCTGTATTTATATTCCTTACTAGTTTACTCTCAAATTCTAATTTTTCCTTCCTTATTTTTTTACTCATCTGTTGCTGGTTTCTAAACATTTCCCAGTCTTCTGGTCTGTTACTAATCTTGACAACACTGCACATCTGTTCTTTCTATTTAAACCCATCCTTAACGTTCTTAGTTAGTCAAGGATGATGCATCCTTCTCAGAGAGCCTTCCTTTTTCAATTAAATATATCTTTTTTGAGAGTTATGAAATAGCTCCTTCAATGTCTGCTACTGTTTATCTTTATCATTTTACCTTTGAGCCTATTTTCCCAGTCCATTACAGCCAACATTATCTTCATACCTTTGAAATTGCTTTTATTTAATTTTGAGGAACTAGCTTCAGAACCAGGGTACTCGTCCTCAAACTGAATGTGAACTTCTTTGTGTTATGATCAGTATTACCTAGAGGCACTTTAACTGTATGGTCGTTTATTAATTCTGCCTCTCTAAATATTATCAAGTCTAACGTAGTTTGTTTCCTGATTGCTGCCAGAATGTATTGTTCTAAGAAATTATCCAAAATGCACTATTTGAACTCATCCTCAAGGCTACTATTTTTCAATTTGATTTGTTCAATCAAAATGAAGATTAAAATCACCTAAGATTATTGCAGTACCTTTCTTATAAGCCCTCACTTCTTGATTTATCTTCTGTACTAGAGGTTAGCTCAGGGGTGGGCAAACTACGGCCCGCGGGCCGCATGCGGCCCGCCAAAGGTATTTCTGCGGCCCACCAAGTCATTAAAAAAAATAATAATTTTTTTAAAAAAAATTTTTTAAAAACAATTTTTAAGGTTAATGGGGGGGGGGGGGGGGGTGGCTGTTGGGTTACTTACTGGTATAGGGTGGATACGTTGACTTGAGTAGGGTGATCATTGCTCGGCACAACGTCAAGGGATGAAGGGCCTGTTCTGTGCTGTTCTATGTTCTATATGAGGCGCCCAGAATCATAACCGGGTGAAGTAATTATTTTACTTAATATACTATGCGGCCCTTTGTGAATTGTGAATTTCTGAATGTGGCCCTTACACGGAAAAGTTTGTCCACCCCTGGGTTAGCTGCTGTTCGGGTACCAAAAAACTACACCCATGAGTAATTTCATTGCCTTGCTATTTCTTATTTATATCCAACTGATTCTACATTTTGATCTTCCGGGTCAAGATCATTTCTCACAACTGTACCAATTTGTCCTTAGTACACTGTCAGGAAATCGGTTTGTACAAGTAGACCAATTCCATCCATGTTTTAATTGATAGCAACGGTACTTCCAGCATTAATTGCAGCTAACCTATAGTAAATATAAATGTACTGTTACTGCCACTGACTGCTACAGCACTTTTTTGAAATAAATAGCTTTAGAGAGAAGATTATTTGTTAAATTTCATGAGCTTAGGGCGGCATGTGGCACAATGGTTAGCATTGCTGCCTACGGCGCTGAGGACTCGGGTTCAAATCCTGGCCCTGGGTCACTGTCCATGTAGTGTTTGCACATTCTCCCCATGTCTGTGTGGGTTTCACCCTCACAACCCAAAGATATGCAGGATAGGTGGTTGGCTATGCTAAATTGCCCCTTACTTTGAAAAACAAATGGGTACTCTAAAGTTATTTAAAAAATAGTTTCAAGAGCTTTCCGAAAGCTGTTGTTCATTTTGAAGAAATATATGCTCATACAAGGTCAGACTCTGTATTTCCTAGCCATTGCTGGTATTGAAATAGTGACCCAGACAGTCATTTAATAATTTAATAGAACAAAGGTAGCAAAGCAGAGATTGGAGAATAGATTTATTTCTCTGGGTAGACTGAGAAACTGGTTGAAGTATTGTGGGAAATCATTCCTGAAAATGAAATACTCAAAGATATGACTAAAATTGTGAGAAATGTATGATTAATAATGCAGAAAATAAACAGCTATATCCATCAGGTCATCCGTTGACTTTTGAAACCCAGATATTGCGGGAATGGATTATATAGTGACTATATATATATTGACTGAGAAGGGTGAAACAACAGTACCATTTTGGTTTAAGCATAGACAGAAGATGAGATGGGATGAAATTCATTACTACATTGCTGCAGCTTGAGGAGTCACTGGCTACTCTCTGCATAGTGTACTCAGAGGGAAAGGATTTACACATGGGGAGTGGGGGAGGAGGCATCCCCAGTGAGCGCCAATGGCTGACAATGCATGCTGTCCTGAAGTTGCAAAACCTGACCAACTAATGTGATGCCAGGACATCAAAAGTTTGGACCATGCAGATCCAGAGGAAATAAATTTGTCGATCACTCTGCAAATGTACTAAGTTCACGGAGGCAGAAGTCCCTTCACCAGAATTCCTTTTATTTACAAAACCAACAGCCGAACAACCAGGTGCTTTCAGCTTTCTGTCTGCACTGGAAGTGCAGAGGATCTCACACATCCTGTTATATACAGAGAAAGGGGTTCCCTGATTGGGCCACTAATCATGGAACTCATATTCTAATTGGCCAATCTCAAAGGCCTGGCCTACGTCATTACAGCAAACAAGTTGAAACTGCAGGTAGACCATACACCTTCATTCCTGTTTCAGGTAAGGTAACTTTTAACAACGCTGAGGGTACAGAGGAGGTTTACCAGAATGTTGCCTGGTTTGGAGGGTGTTAGCTATGTGGAGAGGCTGAATAGACTCGGACTGTTATCATTAGAAAGACGGAGATTGAGGGGTGACCTGATAGAGATCTACACGATTATGAGGGACATGGACAGGGTGAATGGGCAGGCAATCTTTCCCAGGGTGGAGGGGTCAGTCACAAGGGGCCATAGGTTTAAGGTCCATTGGGCAAAATTTAGAGGAGATGTACGAGGCAGATATTTTATGCAGAGGGTCGTGAGTGCCTGGAATGCGTTGCCAGGAGAGGTTGTGGAAGCAGATATATTAACGGTGTTCAGAAGGCACATGGATAGGATGGGTGTAGAGGTATACGGCACAAGGAGGTGCTGAGAGTTTTGGCAAAGGTTGGTATCATGACCGGTACAGGCTTGGAGGGCCGAAGGACCTGTTCCTGTGGTGTGTTGTTCTTTGTTCTTTGTTCTGTTGGGAAAATTGTCCGGAAGTATTTAGTAGTTTGGAGCTATTGTGGTGAGTTTCTGCATTGTCAGGTAATATTGCTATATCCTACAGGGAGAACAGATAAATCAGTGACCTGTCCATAAAAAACATCTACTCTTGGTCTTCAGCACCAGAGGACGATGGGGGACATGGTGTGGACAGTGAAAGCTCTGCTCCATGACCCCTGCCAGTTTGGTACCAGGAAGACCAGCCAATGCATCCAGCATCCCCATGTGAATGGCTATCAGTGGTCTCCTGTATGCTTCCCCATCGAGATCTTCATCTGTGTCCTCTATAGCAATAACTTGTCTGTGGCCTCGCCTTCCGTTGAGCAGGCAAACAAACCATGTTTTCCCATTGGCCTGATTACAATCAATTTGTTTCCGGATGTCTCACCACATGCTGATCTCGACTTTATGCTAGCCACCAAAATATGTGCAGTGCCAGTATTGAAGTTAGTAACTTAATGTCAGATTAATAGATGTAACCTATTCATTACTGTGTTGTTGCTTTTTCTCTTCCTCCTGCAGCTGCTGTGGGGAAGTGGGTGGATGGCAGTTCTCGGGTGTCTGAAAGTAGGAAATCAGAACGGAAATGCTGGTGTGAAATTAGGTGGATGGGATGGGAGGTGAAAGGTCCATGGGAGGCACAGCAGCAGAGTGCTTAGCACTGTTGCTTCACAACTCCAGAGTTCCCGGTTCGATTCCCGGCTTGGGTCACTGTCTGTGCGGAGTCTGCATGTTCTTCCCGTGTCTACCTGGGTGTCCTCCAAGTGTTCCGGTTTCTTCCCACACGCCAAAGATGTGCAGGCTAGGTGGATTGGCCATGCTAAGTTACCCTTAGTGTCCAGAAAAAGGTTAGCTGGGGTTACTGGGTTACGAGGATAGGATGGAGGTGTGGGCTTAAGTAGGGTGCTCTTTCCAAGGGCCGGTGCAGACTCGATGGGCCAAATGGCCTCCTTGTGCACTGTAAATTCTATGATTCTATGAATCACACCATCTTGAGCTTGCATATTGTGGCAGGTAGCAGGATGAGAGTGCTGGGAATTGAGAAGGGGACAGAGGGCAAGATACATACATCGTCAATGTTTACAGTGATGCAAGATAACATGAGCTCTGATTTAGACAGCCTCCTGATCTCAGGAACATCACTTCTGTGCAGCTCAGTGGATGCAGCAGTTCTTTTCCCTACTGGCTTTGCTCAACTTATTTCTATTGTGGGTCACATTATCCTGTAAAAGATATAGGTCAATGTCAATGATTGTGTAGCATTGTGTTTGGGTAATGTTTCTGCCACAGCTGAATAACGATGTATAGTCAACAAGTGTTGGCTGTGAGGCTGGCAGCATTGGTAGGTGTGTAAGGGTAATATAGAGTATCTGCATGTTAGGTGTGAATGGTGAGTGCCAGTGCATTCTGCTAAGTGAGTAATGATGGGACGTTGTGCACTGAGCAGTGTAGAAGGTCGGTGAGGTAGTGGTTAGGAGATATCTTGTGAGTAAGTATTATATTATTTCCGTGTTGTCTTTTCTATGAATCATTTATCAGAATAATATTTAAATGGTGATAGATTGGGAAATGTTGATGTATAAAGGGACCCAGGTGCCTTTGTATACCAGGCATTGAAAGAAAGCATGCGGCTGCAGCAAGATAATAGGAAGGGCAGTATTTTGACCTTCATTGTAAGAGGATTTGAGTACAGGAGCAAGGTTATTGTGCTGCTGCTGTTGTACAGGACCTTGAAGAGGTCACACCTGGAGTAATGTGCGCAGTTTTGGTCTCCTTATTTAAGAAACAAAATACTTGTCATGGAGGAACTGTAGTGAGGATTTACCAGAATGATTCCTTGGATGGGAGGGTTGGTGTGTGAGGAGAGATTGGGTCGATGAGGCCTGTATTCGCTGGAGTTTAAAAGAATGAGAGGGGATCTCATTGAAACGTATAACATTCTGACAGGGATCACAGACTGAACACAGAAAAACATAAATATATAGAAAATATTTGGTCCTTCGAGCCTGCTCCACCATTCATTATGATCATTGCTGATCGAGTTCAATACCCTGATCCCACCTTTCCCCCATGTCCCTTGATTCCTTTAGCCCCAAGAGCTAGATTTAATTCCTTCTTGACCCCCTAAAATTAAAGCTTTGGAAGATCCTTCATATTAGAATATATCCAATTCTCTATGGCCCTTCTTTCCTTCTCCTCGTTACTATCAGTTATAACCTTTACAGATTATAAACTACAAAAGGTATTTTCAAACTATGAGTGATAAAACTTATAAAAACTTACCAACCTTACCCACTACTTACCAATCAGGTCACTTTCATGTAGCACCTCTTCCAGCTCTGCACCGAATTCCCACTATGTTTCAAATTCCAAAGTTTCAAGCTCAGTCTGGCAGTGTCTCAGTCCGAATGTAATCTCTCCCACCGCTCGTGCGCAGAGTTCACTGTAAGGATGCTGTTTCCCTTGGTTGGGGCAGGGGGTGGAGGGTGCGGTGGTCAGAACAAGTAGTCATCATGGTCTCAGGATTCAGGTGGGCTATTAAAGACTGAGATGAGGAGGAATTTCTTAACTCCGAGGTCGCTGAACCTCTGCAATTCTCCACCATATAGGATTGTAGATACCAAGTCACTGAATGTACTTGAGAAAGGAATAGTTAGATTTCTAGACACTGAAGGAATCAAGGGTAAGAGAAGAAAGTGAGGAGTATGACATTGAGAGGATCAGCCATGATCACTCTGAATGGTGGAGCAGGATCGATGGCCTGAATGGCATATTCCCCCTATTTTCTATTTTCCTGTGAGTCTTTGTTTGCCTGTTCACACCAATTTAAAGGATCCCACGTATATTCAACAAAAGAAATGAGTGTTCATGTATTGTAAACATTTCAGCAGCTTTGATCCGGAATATTTTCACACAGAAACATTAAATTATAATATTTCTTATTTGTTATTTTACAGATCTAGCTGCATAATCTGGCCACTACTGCATTTTCCTCAATAACATTTCAAAGTAGAAATAGAATGGGCGTCACGGTGGCACAGAGGTTAGCACTGCAGACTCACAACACCAGGGATGGGGGTTCAATTCCAGTCTCGGGTGACTGTGTGGAGTTTGCACTTTCTCCCCGTGTCTGCGTGGGTTTCCTCCAGGTGCTCCCGTTTCCTTCCACAATGCAAAGATGTGCAGGTTAGGCGGATTGGCTGTATTAAATTGTGTCTTAGAGTCCATAGGTTAGATGGTGTTACTGGGTTATGGGGATAGGGTGGAGGCATGGGTATAGTAGGATGCTCTTTCAAGGGCCGGTGTAGACTCGATAGGCCGAGTGGACTCCTTCTGCACTGTAAATTTTATGATTCTATGATTGTTAAAGCAGAGATAATTGCAAACTGTTTTATTTTACTTTGGAACACAGGACAAAACAGCTGAACACAAATGAAATAATGAAATTCAGGATCAAAGGTGCACAAACCCAAGCTGTACAAATTCAACTTCAAAGTCATTTTAATTGATGTACCTCAGAAGCTTTCCAATTTTCTATCCGGAACTAACTTTTGAAATGAATGAATGAAAATCGCTTATTGTCACGAGTAGGCTTCAATGAAGTTACTGTGAAAAGCCCCTAGTCGCCACATTCCGGCGCCTGTCCGGGGAGGCTAGTATGGGATTCTTGTTTTAGAAGAACAAGAATTTATCTTGCTTCAAACATCATTTATGATATCCATCATGGTCATTACATGGAACACAGTACTTCACCCATACATTTTCTTAAAAGTCTCAGAATGTGTTTATGGCTTCAAGTGTCATGGCAATGAAGCACATCAGTGTATTAAGGTACTGAACCATGGACTGATAGTGGGGGGTTCACGCTCCCAATTCTCACAACGCTATACTTTTTAGATCTTTTGCACTTGTCATTTTCCTCAGTCTGGCTTGAACAATGTTGTACAATGTGAGACAGCAGTGAGGTCACATCAGTTTATTTATTTTTTTTGGAAGCTTTAGCATATTTTCATGCCTTTCTGTGCCTCTATTTTTTGGATTGAAAAGAACACTCCAGATATACATTAGGCTTTGATTGCAAGGAAATTTGTCATTTTCTCCCACAGTACTGTGACAGGCCAGTATATAATTTGGAGGCAGTCACTCATACTACCATACAATTTGTACACATTATTCTGATAAAAGCTTTGCAAATCTCGCAAGTCATGGCTAGGGCTATTTGGGTTTGTGAAGACTGTCGTCACACACTCAAAATGCCTCCTGGCAGTTTGAAAAGTACGATTGATGTGATCTGTCAAGGTATATGGATAAACTTGACCCCCTTCTCACTCAACTGAGAAAGAAATATTGTCCTGAAGCTGCTGGGAGTGACAAGAGGGGAAAACTCAATCAGAAAAAGATGGACAGGGATAGACCCTGGGGCGGCAGCAACCCACATCGTCCTTGTAGAGCTTGTAGAGCAATATTTTTGTTCCTTCTGTTCTGTAAAAATAATTTTAAATTTGCCTTTTTAGTGCTTCGTTCTCTGTGTTCTCCAACTGCCCATTAAATTGCAATTTAGGATCCAATGCACATCATTAAATGTGATTTGAGTATTAACTGGGCCTAACAGCTGAAACTGGTGGTTACTCTGGCTGTCTCGAGGACGTCCCCTTTGAGGATGGTTCTAGCTCAAAACTATTGTGAAGAAGACTTATCTTAGGTCACTATTCTTATGTTTACTCAGGAGTACCGAAGTTAAAATCTGATCTACGCGTGGCAATTTATTCTGCTATAAACGCAGATGGAGATTACTGATGAAACTGTTAATCTGATTGCACACTTAGAAACCCAAAACAGCGATGAAATGACTCAGACGCGACATTTATATATGTTATAAAAGAACATAAAATACTGAATGGGTCTGGCAGGATCTGTGGAGAGGAAAACAGCAATAATAAATATAAAAACTACTGGAAAAACTCATAAGGTCTCCTATCCTCTGTGTAGACAGAAACAGAGTTAATATTTTGTCACCAATGTAACTTTTTCAGAACTGGGTGATAAATAACGCTAATGCTATCAGTTTCAGGTGTCGATGTTATGCAGACTTCATTATCATCATGTTAAGAATGCAAGAATTTATAAGGTGGTTATGTTTTAAACTTTCTCCTTCAGGCAAAACAGCATACCCTGGAATGGGGAATGGTGAAATGATATTAAACTTTGTCTGGAGACAGGCCCATGTGACCAGGTTGTCATGGAGAAATAGGCTCAGGCTGAATCCTATCGATAATCAAGTGCCGGTTTTCCCACAATGACACAAAATAAGGCAAGTTGGTCTTTCTGGACACAGACTCCCAGATTCAGAGACTGGGAAAAGGAACCAGAAGTAGCTGCTGCTGGAAGGGGCCGAGACAGAAATTGAAAGAGTGATGTTGTACTCAATACAGAGAGGAATAAATGATAGACCCCAAGTGAACTAGAATCAGTTTGGGGGGCAAGTATTGAGGTAAGGATCTAAGATAAGGAACTGGAATAATTAAATGTGATTTAAAATGTTAATCTTGTTTTAAAGTCTTAAGCTTTATTTCTGATAATTTAGTTAATTAGTCCAGCAAATAGGGGCAAGTCATCAACCTGTAAGATGCCCATCCTGCTCCTTGTGTAAACTCCAGGACAACAACCACAGGTGCAGGAGGTACTGTCAGTTGAAAGAGCTCGAGATTTGGGTCACGGAACTTAGTTGCAGGTACAGCCACTGAGATGCATCCACAAGACTGAGAGTTTTGTGTATTACATATTTTTAGAGGTGATCACCCAGCAGCTTAAGTGTGTACAGGCGGGCAGCACGGTGGCCTAGTGGTTAGCACAACCGCCTCACGGCGCTGAGGTCCCAGGTTCGATCCCGGCTCTGGGTCACTGTCTGTGTGGAGTTTGCACATTCTCCCCGTGTCTGCGTGGGTTTCGCCCCCACAACCCAAAAATGTGCAGAGTAGGTGGATTGGCCACGCTAAATTGCCCCTTAATTGGAAAAAATAATTGGGTAAGCTAAATTTTTTTAAAAAGTGTGTACAGGCAGGGAGGGAATGGGCGACTGTCAGATAGTCACTAGGGCCACAAAGACAGAACATAAGTTCCCTGAATTCATTTTTCCCTCCACCTGGTTTTCAAATACCCATGAGTGTGATGGTTTCTCTTCAGAACAAAGCCAGCGCCAAGTTCACACTTGCCTATCGCTCAGTTCCCATTCCTCTTTATTCATTATAATAGAATGATTAGAGCTCAGGGAGAAGTTAAAGATTGGAAAGCAGTAGTGGTTGCAAGGTCAATATTAGGGGAACAGGCGTTTCTACAGCTGCAGCCGAGGATGGTGTTTTGCCTCTCTGGTGGCAGGACCAAGGATATCACTGAGTGCTTGCAGAACACTCTGAGGGAGGGAGGGTGAACATCCAGAGGTTGTGGTCCATTTTATAAGGACATGAAGATTCCAAACTGAGTAAAATAAAGAACTTTGATTTACTTACAATAATGGTATATAGACTTCCTGGTAGATCCCAACCGGGTCACTCTCTGGTTGGTGCTTTACTGGCTGACCTTTTATACAATGCTAAATGGAGTTCCCCGCTCCTTAGTGGGGTAACTCATACTCTGTGAGAACAACGGGGAAGAAAATCATTCCCACCTGTAAGTCCCGTGCAGGATATTGCAGTCCATATATCTTTTAATAAAACAGGCAGAAAGGGAGATAATGTCTGCAGTTAGATTTTAGAGTGCGAGGAAGGAACTAGCAGGCAGGACATTAAAGGTCGTAATCTTCGGGTTACTTCCAGTGTCATGTGCGAGCGAGCATCGAAGTAAGCGGATATAGCAGATGAATGCAGTGCTAGAAAGGTGATGGCTAAATTTTGGCTAAAAGTGACTATTACCTTGTGTTTCGGAGGAGAGCCACCTGATGTGCGACTGCTTAGCACATCCCATTATCAGAAGTCATCAGGGGAACACTGATAGGAAAAAGGTCACTCACATGAAGCTTGCATCATGGATGGATGTGTTGAAGGTTCTCACTTGGGTCTTTGGCCCCAACCTTGTCCTTAGTCCAGGTGTGGTCTCACTCCTTGCCGGCAAACTCAATGGCTCGTTCCTTCAATGCGGTTAGAGTTTTGAGATCTGCATCACTCTGGCTGGCTGTGCCTGCTGTTGCCAGTTGTGCTCTAGATTGTTCTGCAAGAAATAGATGGGGAGAATGTAGGCAGGTGATATGCCAAGTCAAATAGGACTGAAGTTTGACATGCAGGCAGCATGGTAGCACAGTGAGTAGCACTGTTGCTTCACAGCTCCAGGGTCCCAGGTCACTGTCTGTGTGGAGTCTGCACGTTCTCCCCATGTCTGCGTGGGTTTTCTCCGGGTGCTCCGGTTTCCTCCCACAGTACAAAGATGTGCAGGTTAGCTGGATTGGCCATGATTAATTGCCCTTAGTATCCAAAAATTTTAGGTGGGGTTACTGGGTTACGGGGATAGGGTGGAAGCATGAGCTTAATTAGTGTGCTCTTGCCAAGAGCCGGTGCAGAGTCGATGGGCCGAATGGCCTCCTTCTGCACTGTAAATTCTATGATAGCAGTCCACCTCATATTAGGTTCAACGCCCTGATTCTTTCCCACTCCTTGGGTTTTGGTCCTGTCCCGAAAGACATGCTGTCAGGTAATTTGGACATTTTGAATTCTCCCTCTGTGTACCCGAACAGGAGCCGCCGGAATGTGGCAACTAGAGGATTTTCACAGTAACTTCATTGCAGTGTTAATGTAAGCCTACTTGTGACAATAAAGATTTTTTTTTTAAATGGGAGGTGAGTGGGAAAGGGCATGTGAGGGGCAGCAAAGTTATTGGGAGGGGGCTGGTGGGTGGCACAAGACAAGCTCTGTGACCCGGCGAGGCGGGTGAGAATGAGATCACCATGTGAGATATGTGAAGAAGAGCTGAGAGAGACATGAGGAGGCAGACTTACCCTGGCTGCAAGGAGATGCTCATTCATCTTCCGGCACTGCAGCCCTGTGCTCTTATGGAAGGAGCTGGCACTCTCAATTGCAGCCACAGCAGTCACTTTGCTTGCTGGACATTTGTACGCTTGTGGGGAGAGGGTGTAGTGATAGCACAGTTGTGTTGTAATTCACCAACACACCACTAGGAGTCTTATTAGTATATTAGTGAATGTTAGAATCAGGTGACCTCAGACTGACTAGGGAGCTAGGAGAGAGATAGTGGTTTGCGCATGTTCATACTGTACTGTTATCCATCTGTTGTTTTGTATATATGTGGCCCATAGTTAATGTTAATAAATTGTTTACAGCTTTAGCTACCAGTGTTCTTGTAATATAAATCAGGCCATCCGACAAGAACATTACGAAGGTTTCCTGCCTCTGCTCGAACCCATCGAGATGATTGCTGAGGGTTCTCTCAGTAAAACATGGTGCAGTCTTTCTGGCAACCATTCCCCTGACTATACTTGGAACAAGTGCTGAGGAGGTGTTGAATTGGTGTGCCCCACTGATTGCAGAGATTAAGTTGGAGCAAGGCAAACGAATTAGAGACAGGCCACTACAGACGTGGCGTGAAACTCGGGAAAATAATTTTTCACTTAAAGATGTTGAATATATGGCACGATTTCTTGCTGATGCACCAGTGGGGTTCTCTCTAGTTTTCTTACTGAGACTGACACTTAGAAAAAAGGATTCAATGTATGGTATTAGCTATCCGGTGCCTTTTCCCTCACCAATTTCCTGTTCGCTCTAAACCAGTCCCTCCTGAGCAATTCTTTTCGCCAAATGGCAATCCTTTTGACCTGAGGCAGAAAATATTGGACAAAAGTTATGCCTAAAACCTAATTCTCTCTGTCCCTATTTTATAGTCACGCTATCAGTGCTGCCGATCAGAAAATGTAACCTGTCATGCCCTACTGCCAAATCAACATGCTTGAGCTGACGGGCAATGTGCCCTGAATAAAGGTGCTGTTTAAAGGCTTTTATTTCTAAATGATTATAGTGTGCAGCCAGTGCTAAGTGTGCTGAGTAGTGCATTCCTAATTACAGGAGGCTCAAGATCCTGGGCAGCTAGCATGAGTTCCAGCTAGCCGGCATTTCTTGAAACAAATCTGCCACTTAAAGGGCAGGCAGATTTTGGATTGTGCAGGTGCTGGAATTCATTGTGCAAATGATTTTGAACAGGGAAAGACACAGGAATGACACAGCATGACAGCATGGCACAAGGGGGGGGGGGCTCCAAGGTGAGCAGAAGGGGAGAGGTTCACAGTTGGGGGGGGTGGGAGGGGGGGGGGGGGGTTCAATGATCAAATATTCAAGATTAGTGAATGTATCTTCAATGCTGCTTTGTACCAATGACAGGATTAGCCTTGCACTCTGCACAATGCACAATGCTCATCTCACCTGCCAAAGATCTTCATCATTCAATTCAGAGCTCTACCTCACCCTCACAACGTAGCGGTCCTCACTCCCACACCTCATACCTTGCACACACTGCCAGCTATATTCACCGCACCACAGCAGAGGGCCCTGGACGTGGTCGGTGGGCCCGAAGAAATGGCAGTCGCCAGGGTGAAGGTCAGCATCAGGGAAAGAAGTGAGAGCTCGCTGAGTTGCAGTTCCCCATGGCATGTGTGTCATCCACCCCAAAATCGCCACTCCACCACCAGCACCATCCCTACTCCCCCCTCCCCAAATCATCCCCACTGCCTCCTGGCCCGAGGTCTAATCATGCGTCTTGTCTTGTGTCTTGCAGGAGTTGCTGGTGATGGGGCGGGCCCTTCTGGTGTACCCCGCCCCTGACCACAGCCACGGCCAGAACCCCAGGTGCCGACCAGAGATGAGGTGGATAGGATGATAGCCATCGGCCCGAATCCCAGGACACCCCGGAGCTCCAGTCAGGGAATGACACAGATTTCCCGTCATTGCTGTCTCCAACACCATCCACTATCCCAAAAATACTCTCCTCGGTTGAGCATGTTGGTGAAGAGGCTCCTGGGACACTATCTGAGGTGCACCACACACACATGTTCCAGTACAGCAGATGGAGGTAGAAACTCCCGAGAGGCTGGACGGCCAGGTGGCACCACCCCAGGAACTAGCTGCCACCTAGATGAGTTCGGACTTCAGGAACGGACGGTCCCATCAATTGTGAAGATGTAGTCGCAGAGCCAGGGACTAGATGAGGGGTTGTCGGCAAGCACCCAGCACCTGTAGGTGCAGTTGGAGGAGTCCAACCACATGCAAGAACAGGTTATGGTGCCGGCCATGCCAACAACGCACGGGGGCGTCCACCATGGTGGAGGCTCTGGGTGGGGGGGGGGGGGGGGGGTGCAAGGGCTATGGATCAGCTTGTCCAAGCCCAGAAGCACTCTGTGCAGGTGGTGGCTGAGGCGCAGGACAGGGCTGCCCTCTCACAGGCAGTCATGTTCCAGGACCACCTGGATATTGCATTGGCACTCCTGTGCATGGCCCAGCTGCTGCTTGGATCACCCAGGTGGCATGGTGCTACCTTGTTCTGTCCGCTGCCCATGTAATGCGCCAAAGACAGGAGGGGGAAGTCCAAGGTGCTGCGGTGTGTAATGCTCTTTTATTGAGCTGATGTCTGAACAACGAACATTAGACTTTGTTTTCCAAACAAAGTTATTTATTACTACATTAACGATGATTGATAAGATGAATACAGTTGAAAATAATAGTCTAACACTAACTTACACTAAGATACTGCAAAGCTACTTTAATATGTGACTGCTATCAACTCCTTACTAACACCTTCTCCTGGAACACATGGTGTGTCCGGGTCACATGTCTGCATGCTCACACCTGGTAGTCGGATGCTGGAATGACAACAGTTGTACATATATTATTATTTACATACAGGTGACAATCTACTTATCATCACACTGTGTTCTGTGTGGGTATCACACGATACCCTATGGGTATCACCGGCAAGGACTCCATTACCTCCTCCTCGTTTGGGGTGCCCGATGGTTTGGCAGCCCATGGCTGAGAGTGTTGGTGGCATTGCCCAGGTGCTGGCCGATGTAGCACCCACAGAGGCAGAGGCAGAGGTGGCCCAGTCCCAGAGCAGTGGCTGGCTCGTGTGGCACAGACCCAGAAGGTAGTGGTACAGTCACCGTGTGATGTGACATAGTTCCAGATGGAAGTGGTCCACTCCCTGTGCTCTAGGGTCGCCAATGAAAACCCTGGTTGAGGCGGCAGCAGGTCTGGCAGTGCCAAGTGGTGGGGGAGCCTCAGGGGTTAGCTCCGCATGCACCCCTACTGTCAGAAGCTCTGAGTATGATACTTTGTGGCACGACCGCGGGAGCCAACCTGAATTGAAGCGATGTGTTACCTCAAGACTCAAAACTATCCGTACAGGCTGGTTGTCTCCTCTCGGGGATGAGGATCATCTTTCCGCCGTTGTTAAGAAAATGTGGCCGGAACCAACTTCATGAAGGTCATTGTGGGATAGTAAGGATGAAGGAAATAGCCAGAAGCTACTTTTGGTGGCCAGGGCTCGATATAGAAATCGAGGAGAAGGCGGGCATGTGTTTGGCTTGTGCAAAGGATCAAATTCTTCCACCACTAATGTCATTAAACCCATGGGAATGGTCAGAAGGGCCTTGGCAAAGGGTTCATACAGATTATGCTGCACCATTCGAAGGACAAATGTTTTTCATTGTGGTAGATGCGCATTTGAAATCACCTGAAGTCGCCATTAGGAAGGCTAGTGAAGAGAACAATAGAAAGATTGGGTGAGGTTTTTGTAAGATTCGGTTACCCTGAGCAACCCGTTAGCAACAATGGGTCACAGTTCATTTCAGAAGAAGTCACAAGTTATCCAAAGGGAAAACGGAATCAAACACATCCAATCTGCTCGTTATCCACATATGGGCTGGCGAAAAGATTTGTTCGTACAATGAAACATTCATTGAAGGTAACTCGTGAGCAAGGATCTCTGTATAGACGACTAAGTCAATTCCTGATGACATACTGGATTACAACAAAGTTCCCCAGAATTCTCACAGTAAAACATCAGTTATGCACAGTGTTTAATTTGCTGAAGTCAGCTCAGATAAGCAAATTTATTGAGAGCAAATAGAAAAGTCTGGTTTTCCGACATCAGAACAGGGCTAAATGCTGTTTTTTTTCCCAAAAGGTCAGGAAGTATTGGCAAGGAAATATACCACCAGTGTGGAGTGGCTATCTGCCACCATCTTAGCACAGATAGGACCGATCTACTCGACCGTTTAAACACCGAATAATGTAATGTGGAGAAGACATGCTGATCAATTTTTAGCAACTAGAACTGGTTTGTCAGAGACAGTCAAACAAAATCTTGGTTCAGGGCTCGATCCAATAGCTTCTGGCCTCCTCTGTAATCTCTATCCAGGCTTGCTTCATTTCGTCCTCCTGTCCCTGGCATAGAGAACTTCCTCCTTGATGCCCTTTCAGACTGGAGGAGGCCCTTTAGGGAGATATCACTGAACCGTGGGGCCACCTGTGGTCTTCCTTATACAATTGTTAGTGTTGCTTTTGTAATGAGCTCTTTGGTTGGTTTGAGCTTTCAGTGAAGGGAGCAGCAGCGGGAGCAGATAATTCAAGGTAGCAGGAGTATGGTGGCTCAGTGGCCCAAGATAGCTTCAATAAGGAGTTTTCCATCCAGACACCAATGAATGCAGGTTTAGCTGAACTTTAAATATGGCACCAGCACTTGTTGTGCTGTTAGCTGATGGCAATCTCATTGATCTACATTTCTGCATCAGGCCCTGGAATGCATCGTCACCCCTCTCCCATATCACATCTATTTAATTGGCCTGTTGCCTTGATATCCCATTAGCAAGCCACTGAACGAGAAAACTGAATGGCACCCACTTCCAGTGCCAATGCCGTGACCATCCCCACCAGAATAAAATTCCACGCCATTAATCACTTGTACTAGCATATCCTTGGGTTTTGAACTGAGAATTGGCATTATAATGCATTTTTATTTCTTCGTACATTGCCATTGCATTTTATAAAACAAATTATATCTTTTCAAAATATTGGGTATTTAAAAAAGTGTAGTGTGGATTGGAAGCAGTTTCAGAATCATGAAGTAGCAAAGAAAGCTCCTCAAGGCTGACAACCTTATTACAATAAATGTCCCCATTGCAAAGCATCAATAATAATCTAAACCACACTGTCTGCCAAACAAAGGCACTTAAAGAAACCCTGTTCAGGCATGGAATTTATAAATAAATATTCTCACCAATTTGGTTGTTGAATTCTGACCTAAAGACTCCAAATCCTTCTGTAAATCTGTAACTACAGTACTCGTAATGAATCAATTTGGAAATTATTTTCGCTGGGCCAAACATTTTGAGATTTTATGATGATGGCGCAGAGAAAAGGACAGCTTCAACACAAGGTTAAGTTGTGAAATTAAAGGGCTGAATTTTCACTAAGTTGAGTTGACTTGGGAGCCTTGATTGCATGGCGGAGCATACTCGATGGACCGAATGGCCTAATTCTCCTCCTATTTCTTATGCTATAGCTCATTCAAAATGACGGGCGGGTCCTAATCCTGGGTATCCCAACCCCATTCCCGGGATGTTTGATATTCTGGAGTGCTTTTAAAGGATGCTGGTTCCTATCAAATGCTTGCACCCAACATGCCCAACCTAACAGGCTCCACTGTGGAGGTAGGCATGACCTACTGTTCTGTAATTTTAATGGAGATGAGCAAGTTTTTAAAGAGTTGTGGTTTCCGACCTCTCAGAGGAGGCATGAAACCTAGTCTGCACAAGTGGGCCTTTTAAAAGGTGAGCTCAAAGGCCCTTGTCATGTCCCCTATCCAAAACTATGCTCCCCACTGTGGTGGTATGATTTGCATAGCTGTCTGCCATTGGTGCAGAACACCGGCTTACCATTGGCCCTGGTCGGTCATGTGCCTCTCGACCGATTGGTTGAGACCAGTTATGTGACGGCTCTCCGATTGGTCGAGAGGCTGAGTTAACCACGCCTCCATACCGAGGTATAAATAGTCAGAACGCCCGGCGGTCGTCCATTTACTGTAGTCGACCGCAGGGCTAAGTTCTAGCTTATTAAAGCTTAACTTTTGTACAGCAACTCGTCTCGCGTTCGATTGATGGCTCATCACCCACCCACCCCCATAATGCCCCCTACACCAAGCAATGCCCTTCCACCCACCCCCATGTCCCTTCATACCTCCTATGCACGACCCTTCAGTTTGCGTCCATATGCAACAATACATGGACAACATTCAGGCTTGTGCTGAAAAATGGCAAGTAACATTTATGCCAGACAATAAACATCTCCAGCAAGAAAACATACATTGGAAGCAGTTCAGAGAAGTTTCACTAAATGTATACATGGAATGGGTGTGTTGTTTATGAGGAAAGATTGGACAGGGTAGGCTTCTAACTGCTAGGATTTAGAAGAGTAAGAGGTGACATGATTGAAATATTTAAGATCCTGAGGGGTCTTGACAGGGTTGATGTGGAGGGTATGTTTTCTCTTGTGGAAGAATCTAGTTCGAGGGGTCGATGTTTAAAAATAAGGGGCAGGATTCTCCCGCAATCGGCAGGATGGCCCGATGCCAGCTCCAAGAACGGCGTGAACCACTCCGGCGTCGGACCAACCGGAAGTTCCGGAAACCTCTGACCCAGAAGGGGCTAGCAGCGGCGTGACGCCAATCGCGATGGCGTCACCCATCACAGACGTATGCGGCGCCACAGCATAAAAGACGCCACAGCCGGAGACCCGGCAAAATGGCCGGCCGCCGTGCAGCGCCAAAGTTCCAGGAGCGGGACATCGAGGCGCTCCAGGACGCAGTGGAGGAGAGGAAGTAGGCGCTGTACTCCGGACTCAGCCGAAAGTTCGCACCTACCGTCAGCCAGCACCTGTGCAGGGAGGTGGCAGAGGCTGTCAGCGCCATGGCCGTAACAGCCAGGACAGGCAGCTAGTGCCACAAGAAGATCAATGACCTAGTCAGGGCAGCCAGGGTGAGTACCCCGCCCAATCCCCACCCCCCAGGATGGGCAGCACAGCCCTAGCTGAAAACAACATGGCTGCACCCACCCATGCAAGCTGCATTGGCAGGATGGGCTGTGAACCTATGCAAACTTACACATAACCGTTGGTCTGGAAGTATTTGTCCACCGAACACTGTTGCCCTGTAGCTTTGTCACCCCCCCCTCAAACAGGAGAAGCGTGCCCATAACAAAAGGGAGCGTGAGAGGACCGGAGGGGGTCCGCCTGAATTGCGCCCCCTCACCGTTCATGAAGAGAGGGCCCTGGACCTTGCAGTTGGACCCGAAGACCAGGAGGTTGCGGGTGCAGAGATCAGGGGCGCAGCACCAAGTGAGACCCCCCACTGCCTGCCCCCCTTCCCCCATCTCTGTCTGCATGTCTAACCATGCATGCTGTATTGAGTATTGCAGGACCACCTGACTGCCCCCAGGACGTGCCATTGCAGAATCCTGGGGGTAATCGTTGGCCAGAAACTGAAATAGACTCGCCATATAAATACTGTGAATTCAAAAGAAAAGGTCAAAGGCTGGGAATTTTGCAGAGGGTACTCACCTCCTTCGTCTTCAAATTTACACGGCACAAGTCAGGAGTGTGATGAAATACTCTCCACTGGCCTAGATGGGTGCAGCTTCATTAAGTAACCCAACACCATCCAAGACAAAACAGCCCACTTGATTCGCACCCATTCACCACCTTAAACATTCATTTTGAACCAGGTCCCAGAGCACTAATCTGGTCCTTTTAAACAGCCTGCCATGAATCCCGACCACCCCTATGGCTACCTCCACACTTCTTCCCAGGCTGGCTGGCATGAAGCAACACCACACCCCAGCAATGAAGATCCCGCCTGGGCCGGCACTTTCTCCTGATGCGGGTTGGCCAAGCCAAGAATTTTCTTTGCTCCCACTGTCTGCCTCAAGGATGAAAATTCAGGCAAAACCTCAGGAGTATAAATTTGATCAACTGAACTTCTGCCACTAAAGTAAATAGACAATGACCTGAAATAACACTTTTGTTATTATGATTTAACAGGGAATCAAAATCAATTACTAATGGTTGTGTAAGATTGTTTGTTTGAAACAATGCTTTTTGACTGCCAGCAAAGACAATAAATTGAACATGATGATGTCTCTCTCTTTCAATCATGTCTGTTGTGACATGGCTAAGCTCGTATACCCCTGGAATATAAAGATTAATGTACAACTAGATTGAAATTCTCACAGGGAGGGTGTCTAGAACAAGGGTATATAACCTTAAAACCAGAGTCATGAGAGAATTAGGAAATTTATCAAAGGATAGTGCAAAGGATAATGTGTAATCTTTCTCATAAAAAACAATAGATTCTAGCTCAATTCATAATCTTAAACCTGAAATACAATTTTGCCAGTTAAGGAAATTAAGGTATAGAGCTCAGGCTGTGAGTAGAGTTAAGATACAATTCATCCATTATGTAATGGAATAGACTCAAACGGGCTGAATGGCCTACGCCTGTTCCTATGTGCTTATAATCCTATGTGTCAATATTCCTCTGTGACATGGGGGTGGTTAGCACTGTTGCTTCACAGCTCCAGGGGCCCGGTTTCAATTCCAGCCTTGGGTGATTGACCGCGTGGAGTTTGCACTTTCTCCCCGTGTCTACGTGGGTTTCCTCCGGGTGCTCCGGTTTCTTCCCACAGTTCAAAGATGTGCAGGTTAGGTGGATTGGCCATGATCAATTGTCCCTTGATGTCCAAAAGGTTAGGTGGAGTTACTGGCTTACGGGGTTAGGCCGGGGGATTGGACTTAGGTAAGTTGCTGTTCCCAGGGGTCGGTGCAGACGAGATGGGACAAATGACCTCCTTCTGCATTGTAGGGGTTTATTCATTCTATGATATCACAGGACTTGAAAGGAACCTTATTCTTCTATGTAACTTCTGAATAATTCTCAAGGAGCAAAACGCGCAGTAATTTCGGAGGATCTTTCATTTATTGTGGTGTGAAATTTGTACTCATGCTGGTGAAAGATGCCAATACTGGGAAATGTAGCAGTTTTCCAGGTTTGGCGCCAGTATAGTAATTATATTAGCTTCAACAGTTCAACAGTTGGCATGGCTATGAATGCCAACTAAATCTGCTTTAATGTTGTTCGCCAATGTGGCGGACCCGAAATTAGGCAAAAAGCCTCTTCCACACTAATGCAGTACGTTATTTGTGAGACCGCTTATTCTTATGGTGTCCCTGAGTAATATTGCCAGAATATGCCAAACGTGGAACGGTTTTATTTTCTGGATTCAGGCAGTTTGTATAATGGGTGGCCAATCAACAACCCTCATTTTACATCAAGGCAACAAGTGGAAAATCTATACAATTGTATTAATGTGAGCATAAACGCCAAAGACAACAGTCCAGAGTTTCTTATCTCTTGATCATTTCCAGGGCCCTCTGCTCTGCCATGGTGAGCGCCGCAAGTCTGACGATCCCCTTCCAGCCTTCTCCTGGGGGGTGGGGCAAACAGAAAATTACCATGTTAGACAGTCTGACGCGTGCAGCCCAGCGGGTGGGTAGCTGGTGCCTCAGGGGGCAAGGGTAACCATCCATGGTGGCCGGTGTGGGTACCTGGTGCAGGGTGTGGGTTCAGCTGCCCTCCGGGTTGTGGGGTGTTAGGATTACAGGTGTGTGCGATAGGGTTAGTGCCAGGGACACAGTGCTGCCTACTCACCCTGGCCGCCCTGAGGAGGTTGTGCAGTTTCTTCCGGCACTGCTGGTCGGTCCGGATGGTATTCCCCACGGCGCGCACGGCCTCTGCCACCTGCGCCCAGGCACGGCGAATGGCATTGGCAGGCAGCCTCCTTCCCGGGCCTCGGTACAGGGTCATCCGAAACTCCTCCACCACATCCAGGAAGATCTCCAATTCGGCATCTGTGAAGCGTGTGGCTGTGCATCCTGCTGCCATCTTGTTGGTTGGGATGGTTTGTGTGGGGAGTGAAGTGTGTATGTGCGGCTGCAGCTTGTCAGCCTCCTGTGTGTCAATCGCAAAACCGGTGAATCCCGGACCATTTCTCAATGGAATCGATTGTGTTCCACGTGGTGCCGTGCTGGCCCCTCAACAGTAGTAGAAGCGATCCAGATGCGGCACCAGTTTTGCTGTTGTGGTACTCCATGAATTCTGCGGCGGCGTCAACAGTTTCAGAAATGTGGAATCCCGGCCACTGATTCTGAGTTGGAGTTTTAGAGTACTTTCCTGGTTAGTTATCGAGGAAATGTTAGACGGCTTGAACCCTAGTTTAGCTCATGGGTAACTGCAGAACTGACCCCCCCAAAATCACTCACACTGACACTCTAACTGCCCTTCCACCTCCTTAATCTCCCCCGACATTCTGACCAGCCCCCGATCCCTCCACTAACCCCTCTGCCCTACCTGACCCGATTATACTTCTCAACCCAATCTCGCTAACCCCTATTGCACCACCTACCCACAGCTAACTCCTTGACCTGACCAATTTGACACCCGACCACAACTCCCAACTCAACCTGACCCTATTATCCTGTAACCGCTGACCAATCCTGACCACACCAACTACCTGACTACACATGCCAACCCAACTATTCCTACCTATCTACCACTTGCCCACCTACCGACCTCCCACATCTGCCCCGATATCTATCTGCCGCCCCATTCACTTACCCACTTACCTCACTCACCCTACCCACGCGACCACACTCTCATTCACTCACCCATTCACTAACATCCACATTGGGCATTTAAGCATACTTTGTGGCAGATAGTGCCATAGATGCTCCTGCACTGTATTTGGAGTTCCGTGATTGACTGTGCTCACTTAGAAATGCGGAGTTGCGTCACACGGTCAGAGCATCAATCCAAAAGGATTGTCAGTTTGTGGAAGATCCAGGACAACACTTTACACCATCAAGGTACTGTGTATTTTAATGCCAAGTTGGTAATGTACACATGCTCCTCTGTACATGCTGTAATGGTTATGTCACTGGGCTGTTAACATGTGAGTTCAAATACTACCATGGCAGTCTGGGGGTGGGGGGGTGTGTGGGGGGGGGGGGGGGGGGGGGGGGGGTGCTGGGGGGGGGGGGGGAGGAGTTGAGGGATGGGGTGGCTGTGGAGGGGGGGAGGCCTTCAGCAGGACCGGAAGATCACGCAAGCAGGAAGCACTGGAAAATGTCACCCTTGTGTTGAATATGTTTAAGTGTAGTTCAATGTGATAAATAAAGTAAATGATCCACTTTTGTGCAGAGCCAGACTTATTCATTTTCTAATATTGCATGAAAAGGAGTTTGACTGATTGCTGACCATCGATGAGATGAGGGCTGGCTCAGGGTGGTGGATTGGTGGGGGGGGGGGGGGGGAGCGGTCAGGAGGGAGGTTAGTTGGGTTGGGGAGAATGGTCAGGTTTAGGAGGTTGCTGCATAGTGGTTAATCGGGTAGGGGGGGCAGTTGTGTCACAGGGTTGGTGTCAGTCATAGTGACGCAATTTCCGAACATGTGTGCGTGTCAGGACTTTCACGGGCTCGCAACTTATGTCAGATCTCCAACAATATGGATGCCAGACGATTTAAGCCATACAATTAAGTGATTCTGATCATAACTACTGTTCCTTTCACTTTACGGCAAAATAAAGCAGCTTATCAATTCACATCAAGCTTTAGCTAATCAAGTGTTTCCTCAGAGATTGATGAAGCTGCTCGGGCATTGTTATAAATCTTCTCTCCAGGATGCACGAACAGGGGATTGAAGTGTGAGGGCTGGAAACACTCCCTCTCTGTCTAACTAACATGTCAAAGCTATTGATGTGTGTCATGAAATACAGTAGCTCTGGCCGGCTCTCCAGCCTAACCCATGAGCTGCCCCCTGCCACTGAATCACATGACTGGATTACTGTTGTCAACATCTGTCCAAGGTGAGGGAGTGAGCAAATAATGTAACAAAAATTAAGAAAAATAAAGACAGCAGAACAAAGAGAGGCCAGCAGAAGAGAAAGGAAGCATGAATTACATGGTGAGACAGAAAGAATATAAAAATATATATAAAAGCAGGGGAGCCAAAGAGATAGAGGTAAGCAGCATAAAATAGTATTTCAGCTCACAGTGCACAGAGCCATGTACTAAATGTTTTGCCATTAAATAATGATTTGTTATTTATTGCGCTCACCATTCTGGTTTGAGAGATAAAAATTGTTTTGAATTGACTGGATTGTTACATTCGTCATCTGGAAAAACTAAACACATTGACTGCACACCGAATGTATACTGAGCATCATTTCACTCTTGACTGAGTGGTCATGTGATGACATGATGGCATGGCGACAAAAAGGGTCAAATAATGGGAGTGTGGGAGTTCTCCCCGGAGCAAGGATAGAGCACAAGCTTGGAGTGATTGCTCAGCTAGTCAATAAAGTATTGTTTGTTATAAGTCCTTGTTGTCAGTGTTTCAGAACCCAGCACTTCTACAGCAACCAGCAATATAAACAAAACATCAGTAACCAATTGTAAAATTGGCTAATAGTAGACAGATTGTATAGTACTTGTAGTGATAGGCATCCTACCATAAATGTACATAGTTGTACAAATGTATAATGTTGCATATCAGTACATGTAACCATCGGTATGACCTCCGTCCAGCAGGTGGCGTCAGACATCCATCACATCACTGAAGTGACCCCCAGTTGGTAGTGAGACGTACAACAGGACAGTTGCACTTAGAGTAGCTCCCGAGGAATTCAAGTAACTTTGTATATGAATCTGTTACCTTTCCACGTGCTTGACAATAAATCATCGTTCCAGTAAAAACACGTAAATGTTCTGTGTGTATCCTTGTCAACGGTGGGACCAGAGACCACAACCGTACCAATATCAGCAGTATGTAACCTATAGAACAATACAACATTCAGTGTAATCATAGTAAGTGTGGTGAACACCACGAGTGATATATTGCATGTATTACGGCACTGCCCGTGTATAACAGGTACTACAGTAAATCCCTGCCTGCTGGCTCCTTCCAGCAGGTGGCGTATAAAAGTGTTTGCTCTCCTGCGCTGCTCCCATTCTGGTTCCAGCTGCAGGAGGCACAACATCTTGTGCAATAAAGCCTCAATTGTTTCATCATTCTCGTCTCGTGGTAATTGACGATACATCAATTTATTGCACAAGATTTTAAAAGATGAACATCTTAATCAAGCCTGATCGCCTGGAGATGAGCCTTCACGCAGCCAACGCCACGTCCACCTTCGACCACTGGCTAGCCTGCTTTGAAGGATACCTCGGAGCAGCCATTGAAGAACTCTCGGACCCACAGAAGCTCCAGGTCCTCTACTCACGGGTGAGCCCTGAAATTTTTTCCCCTCATCCGGGATGCGCCCACCTACACAGAAGCGATGACGCTACTAAAGGGACATTACGTTAAGTCGGTGAACAAAGTGTACGGCAGGCACCTCCTGGCCATGAGACGGCAACTCCCGGGGGAGACTCGGGACGATTTCTTGCGGGCCCTACAGATTCTCGGTAGGAACTGTGGCTTCCAGGCAGTTTTGGCAGTCCAACACACCGAACTATTAATCAGAGACGCTTATGTCATGGGCATGAAGTCCACGTACGTCCACCAGCGACTATTGGAAGGGGGTACGCTCAAACTTGTGGAGACTAGGCATCTTGCTAATTCACTAGAAGTGGCCTCCCATAATCTGGAGGCCTACACCCCTGACCGCGCGGCACCCCCGTGGGCATCGTGGGCCCCACCAGCTGCCGACTCCAGCTCACCGCAAGCCTGCGCCGCGCGGCAGCCAGCCAACTCCGGGGGGGCCCCAAGTGTTATTTTTGTGGACAGGGCAAACACCCCAGGCATCGCTGCCTGGCGCAGAGTGCGACTTTCAACGGGTTTGGGAAGAAGGGACACTATGTTTCTGTTTGCCAGGCCCGGTCGGCCGCCACCTTCTCCACCACAAGCCACATGCGGCCCGTGGGCTCCGCCATCTTTGATGCCCCCAGCCATGTGTGCCCCGTGGGCGTCGCCATTTTCGGCGCCATTTTGGACCGCGCCTCATGACCCCTGCTCGTCTGGCCGTTTGCTGCCTACTGATGCCACCGCTGATCAGCCCGGGACCTCCCAACATCTTCTGCATCTCACCTCCATCACCCTGGATCAGTCTAGGCCCCGCAACCTCGCCACCGCTACGACGACGGTGAAGATCAACGGGCACAAGACGACCTGCCTCTTTGACTCCGGGAGCACAGAGAGTTTCATCCATCCTGCTATGGTAAGGTGCTGCTCCCTCCTGGTACTCCCTGTCACCCAGAAAATCTCCCTGGCCTCCGGATCCCATTCTGTTGAAATCCGGGGGTACTGTGTCGCGACCCTCACCGTTGAGGGCGTAGAGTTCAGCAACTTCAGGCTCTACGTCCTCCCCCACCTCTGGGCTGCCCTCTTACTAGGCCTTGATTTTCAATGCCATCCCCAAAGCTTTACTTTCAAATTCGGCGGACCCCTGCCCCCCCCCCCCCCCCCCCCCCCGCCCCCTCACCGTCTGCGGCCTCATGACCCTTAAGGTCAATCCACCTTCACTGTTTGCGAACCTCACCCCAGACTGCAAACTTGTTGCCACTAGAAGCAGACGGTACAGTGACCAGGACAGGACCTTCATCAGGTCGGAGGTCCAACGGCTTCTGCGGGAGGGGATCATTGAGGCCAGCAACAACCCCTGGAGGGCTCACGTGGTGGTAGTGAAGACTCGGGAAAAGCACAGGATGGTCATTGACAACAGCCAGACCATCAACCGGTACACACAGCTCGACGCGTACCCACTTCCACGCATTTCTGACATCAGATTGCGTAGTATCGAGCCATGGTACACGTGCCAGCGCGCAAGTGGACCGACTCCGGGCTCTCCACTATACCCTCTGCCACACGGGGGTCACCCGGTTCTTCCATTTTGTCAAGGCCCGCAACCTGCCCTACTCGATTGAGGAGGACAGGACCGTAACCAGAGACTGCCAAGTCTGCGCAGAGTGCAAGCCGCACTTCTACCTGCCAGATAGAACGCACCTGGTGAAGGCCTCCCGCCCCTTTGAGCGCCTCAGCATGGACTTCAAAGGGCCCCACCCCTCCGCCGACCGCAACGTGTACTTCCTCAATGTAATTGACGAGTACTCCCAGTTCCCCTTCGCCATCCCATTCCCTTACATAACTATTGCCACGGTCATTAAAGCCCTGCACAGCATCTTCACTCTGTTCGGTTTCCCCACCTACATCCACAGCGACCAGGGATCCTCTTTCATGAGTGATGAGCTGCATCAGTTCCTGCTCAGCAAGGGCATTGCCTCGAGCAGGACAACCAGGTACAACCCTCGGGGAAACGGGCAGGTGGAGAGTGAGAATGGGACGGTCCTGCTGGCCCTTCGGTCTAGAAGTCTCCTGGTCTCCCGCTGGCAGGAGGTCCTCCCTGACGCGCTCCATTCCATCCGGTCGCTCCTCTGCACCGCCACTAATAAGACCCCTCACGAACGTGTGTTTGCCTTCCCCAGGAAGTCCACCTCCGGGGTCTCGCTCCCAACATGGCTGACAGTTCCTGGACCCGTCCTCCTCTGGAAGCATGTGCGGAGCCATAAATCGGATCCGTTGGTCAATAAAGTACACCTCCTCCATGCAAACCCGCAGTACGCCTACGTGGCACATCCCAACGGGCGCCAAGATACCGTCTCGCTCCGGGACCTGGCACCCGCTGGGTCCCCACCCATGACCCCCGACCTGCCACCCCTACTCCCCCATCCCCGTTTGCCTCATTCACCCCTGTGCTACCCACCCTCCCTCCAGCAAACCTCACCGCAGCCCCCACCCCACCAGGATCTGTCCTCCCACCGGATCCACTCAGGGGTGACAAAGACGAGTACAACTCGCTCCCAGAGTCGCAGATGACCATGTCAGTGCCCACATCACCACCAGGACTGAGGCGATCGCAGCGGTGGGTCAAAGCCCCCGACAGACTTAATCTGTAATGTTTTCGTTATCCCCGCCGGACTATTTTTTTAAACAGGGGGTGAATGTGGTAAACACCACTAGTGATATATTGCATGTATTATGGCACTGCCCGTGTATTACAGGTACTATGGTAAATCCCTGCCTGCTGGTCCTCTCAGCAGGCGGCGTATAAAAGTGTATGCTCTCCTGCGCTGCTCCCATGCAGGTTCCAGCTGCAGGAGGCATAACATCTTGTGCAATAAAGCCTCACTTGTTTCACCATTCTCGTCTCGTGGTAATTGACGGTACATCAGTAAGTCAAACTCGATGAAACAAAATTCTGGTTGTGAAAAAGTAGTTAACCATTCTCATCGACAGAATAGCAAATCACAGAAAGATTTGTGTGATAAGCCAAAAGTCCACACTGGCATCTCCGGATTAACCAAACTTGCCTAAGCTTGTCATATGATGCCACAAATCAATCAGAAAATATTTAGACCACACTAGAATGTGAAATCAAGTTTAGGTGGATTGCCAATGCTAAAATTGCCCTATTGTGTCCAACTTTGTGCAGGTTGGGTAGGGCTGTGGGGATAGGATGGGGGGGGGAGTGGGCCTAGGTTGGTGCTCTTTCAGAAGGATGGTGCAGAGTAGTTGGGCCGAATGGTCTCCTGCACGGTAGAGATTCTATGGAGCCCGAGGAGGCCGATGACCCAGGAGAGTCGAATTCATGTCTCACTGCTTGTGCAACTGTTTCTCCAGTCAATGAATGCCTTCCTTCTCATGTGCCTGATTCCCCAATTGGTGAATTCCCACCTGCTCCTGCGCCTGTTTCCCCTACCATTGAATCCCTGCCTGCTCGTGCTCCTGCTTCCACAGCCAATGAATGCCCATCTGCTCATGCGCCTTTCCCTCGTGCTAACTCCCAACATTTTTCAGTGCAAAGTTCTGGCCTTTTACAAGGTCAGTCCATTATAAGTTGTGAACAAATTGAATGAAAATTTTTCACATATTTACTACTTATCTGTGCTTTTATTTGGCATTTGAGTCTTGTTTTTGACATATTTGTCAGCATATTAAGTTACATAGTAAGTATTCCATCCCTCCAGAACTGGCCAGGAGTCTCCAGAAATTGAAGATCAATCTTCAGGACACTGCTGTGTGCAATCCTGGAGAAAAATAATTGGGACCTTAAAAGATAAAGTAAATTTTACAATCATTTTCTTTGAACATTTCTCTTTACCTGATGTAAAAATATTAAAAATTGGCATCATCCAATTGGGTACTGAGTCTTTTTGCTTTCCAATTAACAAACATTTGTGTGCAGTTCCCCTGGGATGTGACTCATTGTTATGGGCCAGGGTTTAGAGACCCCCAAAGTATATCATGGAGTTCACCTGACCCACATATTTTACTAGATTGTGGTATGGGGAGCACACAGCCCATTCTACAGGTGTGGTACAGCTGAAATGAAAAAGTATTTTTTAAAGCAAAACAATGTTTCTTCTATGAACTCATGTTAACCTTTTTAAAACATACAGTGAACATCTGAGCAACCATCAATTCAAATACAACCCCCAAAAATACAACACTAAGTAATCCTTAATAACTTCCCAAACAACATCCAGAAGACAGAAGAAACACCTTTTAACAGAAACACATTAGGTTTACATTCACTAATGAGAACATTTAAAATTCTGAATTCACCAAATGATCAAGAGATAGTCTTTTGATGGCAGAGAAAACAGCAGTACACCTGCTTGGTCTGGTTTCAGCTCCAAAACTGAAAATGAAACTAAAACACACGCTGCAGCAAACAGCCTAAAACAAAAGTAAAAAGCTGACAGACAGCCCAGCTCCACCCACTCTCTGACATCACTGCAGTAATAAACACCCATTTCTTAAAGGTACTCTCACTACAGATATTTATGTACACACCCATTTATAAGCACCTATTTCTTAAAGCTACTCTCACATGACACTCACCAAGAGATTACTTATTGCTTTTTGATATAATCACACATTCTGCTTCCTCTACGACAGCACACTCTATGCAGAAAATGCAACTTGCAAAACGTATCATGCTGGAACTGCACTAAATGAGGACAGATTGTCCTTTGTCTTCTTGTCATTTAAAGTTTTAAAAAACTTCAGCATCAAAACGCACAGAATTACACAAATCAAAGTTACTGTTAGAATTTATATCGTCGCTTGTTTGCTTTGTAATTACTGCAGTTAGTTCTGCAGCCTTTGAATGCTGAGGCCTAATGCTTCATCTGCTATCCTCATTACCCTCCCTCTTTATGCTCTGAGATTTTTGTGCACGCACTGACTGGGATTTATTTAAGATGCATTTCCTGGGTCTTTTTCAGACACGATTTAACGAGTGGTGCGCCATAGGAATCAGTGCTGAGACCTCAACTGTTTAAGATTCATATAAATTTGTTGGATGAACGAATTGAAGGAACGGTTGCCAAATACACTGATGACGCAAAGATAGGCAGGAAAGTAAGTTGTGAAGAGGACACAAAGGGGCTACAAAAAAGATAGATTAAGAGAGTGGGTAAAGATCTGGCAAATGGGTGAAATGAAACAGGTAGGAAAATGTAAGGCTCATTATCTAAACAATCAGAGATTGCAAGGTACAGAGGGATCTGGGTGTTCCAGTGCATGAATCATAAAAGGCTTGGAGGCAGGTACAGCAAGTAATTAGGAAATCTAACAGGACGTTATCATTTATTGTGAGGGGAACGGAACACAAAAGTAGGGAGGTTATGCTTCAGTTCTACAGAGCACTAGTGAGGCCACATTTGCAATACAGTTGACAGTATTGGTTACTTAAAGGAAGGATGTAAATTGTTTGAAGCTATTCAGAGAAGATTGACTGAAATAATACCTGGAATGTGTGGGTTATCATATGAGGAAATGTTGAACAGGCAAGACTTTTTTCTGCTGGAGTTTAAAACAGGAAGGGCTGTGACTTGATTGAAACATAAAATATTCTGAGGGGTCTTGACAGGGTGTATGTGGAGAGGATGTTTCCTCTTGTGAGAGAATCTAGAACTAAAACTATTTAAAAGTATAAGGGATCTCCCATTTAAAATGGAGATGAGGTGAAATTTTATCTCTCAGAGGGTCCTGAGTCTTTGGGCTCTCTTCCTGAAAATGCGGTGGAAACAGAGCCTTTAAATATTTCTGAGGTAGAGGTGGATAGATTCTTGGTAAGCAATGGGGTGATGGGTTATCAGGAACAGGAATAGGTAGGGTGCAGAATTGAGGTTACTATATGATCAGCCAGATCTTATTAAATAGCAGAGCAGGCTTGAGAGGCTGAATGGCCTACTCCTGCTCCTTGTTCGTATGTTCATCTGTTCCTGAAAACTAGAGAAAAGATTTTCCTTCAATGCTACTGGAATGACATTATTTCATACTCCTTAGCAATGCAAAATTAATTCCCGGCTTCAAAAGAAGAGAAATCAACTGTCTGATGTATTTCCCTTATACTAAATGAGCAGGCTAGAGGGATACTAGGATCAATTGTAATGATTCATGCAAAAAGTTGTGTTGGAGATAGCAATGCTGTTAGTCAATCATAAGCTGAATGAATACTGTGGCACCAAAAATCAAAGCCATGGTGTTAGAATGTAAACATTTATCCGCTTTTTTTTACTGTTGAAGGATTCATTATTTTTATTTAAATAATCCATGCCTTTCATTCAACATTGAGAATTGCATTCCACTCAATTGGCCCATCTTGCTTGATTCCAGCAATTACTGGCATCTTCCTGTTCCAGTTGACATACACTCTAGTCCTGCTAAGTCAGCAGATGGGGTGACTTGTGCGAGTGGGTGAGCCGATCCATTAGTTTTTTTGAAAACCTGCTTTCTCCTCAAAGAACCAGGCCACAGATTTGGCATGAACTCCACAAATCGGATCTTCATAGATTTTTTGATACTCTATTACCACACAAATATCACATTTTGACTGAAAATCGGGAGCAAGAGCTCTGACCTGATCCATCGTACACTTTCTAAGCAGTGGGCAGGGTTAGCAGTACTCTGTGGGAATTTGAACTCCAAAGTGTCCAGTTCAGTTTCTCCCACACCAAGCTGAATACTGCAGATACTGGAGGTCCCAAAGAAAAACATAGGGTACGATCTTCTGGCCCATTCTGTGCCAGAAAAGCATCTTGCCGTGGCGCAGCGTAGCCGGTGAAAACCGGGAGACCCCACTCCTAGGATCTGCCCGGCTTGCAACGCCTCCTGAGATTCAACGCAATCTTATGACACGTTGGAAAGGGAATTCTGCCCACAATGGGCAAAATCAGTTTTTGGCAAATCTGCATATTAGAGCGAGGCAGTAAGCCTTACTCGTGTGCAGATTCCCAAGCAACCTAAGGCTTTGGGATTCAATCTCTTTGCCTCGGGGACTTCGAGTAAGCGCCGTTTGATACTTGTCCCCACAAACAGGAACTAGACGAACCAGCACTCGTGGGGGTCTCCAAGGGATTAGAGGCCCTCAGCTGCATGTCTTTGTGGACAGAGTGGTGCCCTGGCACTGTTAGTTCCATCTGGGCACCATGGCAGTGCCAAATGGGTGCCAGATTGGCACTACCAGCTGGCAGGGGGCACTGCCAGGTTGGCACTTCCAGGGTGCCACACTGGCATTTTCTACGTGTGTGTGATTGGGCTGAGGTTGCCTGGGGTGGGGACCGGGGACGCTTCCATGTAGCATTTGGGCTGGGGGGTGGTGTTTTTCTTTGTGGGCCTCAGAGATCAAGTCGCCATGACCTCTTGCGACAATGGGGAGTTCTGACGAGCAGAGCTCCCCATTATAAAGAACGAGGCTATGTACGCATTCCCCATTTAGGCCCCTTATTCAAAGCAAGTCGCATTGAATATCCACGTGTTTCATGGAACTGCAAGTGGCGGGAAACACTTTGCAAAGCACGCTCACTCGGGAACTTTGTTCCCTTTCGGGAAGATCGTGCCCATAATATCCTAGAATTACTCAGTAGGTTTGGGAGAATTGTGGATAGAGAAACAGAGTTAACACAAGTGCAATATAAACCTTCTTCTGAATTCTGATTCCCCAAAGGGAAGAATCCTGGAATTAGTGCAGAGGATGCCAAATGCAGTGGTGTGTGGGTGGATGCCCTGCATCGGTGCACCAACACTGTATTGAAGTTTTTCTTTTAAATAAAAAAAATAGCGCTCCTCCCTCAACCCTCACCTCTGCTCAAACATTCCCCCTCCATGCCACCTCACACCACGCCCTAATACCCCTCATATCCTCCATTCCAACATATTACTCCTCTACCCATCCCCAGGCTCCTTACACCCTCCATGGCAACATATGCTCCTCTGTCCACCCCCCTTGGAACTTTATATCCCCTAAGCCACTTAGTGCTAACCCATGCTCCCCAACCCCCAACCCTTTCCCCCTCCCCTTACCATTCCAACTCACCCAGTAGCCACCATGGGCAGACCTTAGCACCCATGCTCAGAATACCTATTTCAGACTATTGGACCATATCATCAAAAAGGCATCTTGACTCTTCAAACACACCCACAAAGTTCAGACCTGTTGCTACCAAGTCTAATCTGCACACATCAGGTTTCACACAATTTTCACACCAAAATGGCATTTTTACGGGCAGCTGCACTCACAAATTGCGCATGAGCCAATCTTGACCCATTCCAACCTCCTCATAAATAGTAGGTACTGTGGTCGGGAGTGGGACTTTTGGATTCAGGACTGTTCCACCATTTTTTGCAATGACAGAGAGGCTGCTGGATGTTGTTGCAAACACCCAGGTGTCTCTGTCTCTCTCTCGCTCTCTCTCTTATGTCTCTTCTCCCCTCTCTCTATCATCTCCCATCTCTCAGAAAGAATTCTGTGACTCCTCACCTGCTTCAAAATCTGATAATAGAACTAAAAATTGATGTACTGGGCATCTTCTGGTTGACAATCCATTCCTAACAGATTTAGTTTTGCAGAGAAACCAGTGCTGGTCTCCTACTCAGGCCTCAGAATAAAATAGCAGATTAAGTTCCAAATACATAATTGGGCTTGGATCTTCATATTTAAGAAAGACCCTGCCAATTTGAGATGGGCATCCTCTCCCGTTCAAAAAATCAGGTTAAAGGGCAGCACGGTGGCACAGTGGTTGGCACTGTTGCCTCACGGTAGGTCCCAGGTTCCATCCCGGCGCTGGGTCACTGTCCGTGTGGAGTTTGCACATTCTCCCTGTGTTTGTGTGGGTGTCACCCCCTGAACCCAAAGATGTGTACAGTACAGATTGGCCACGCTAAATTGCCCCTTAATTGGAAAAAATGAATTGGGTACTCTAAATTTATAACAAAAGGAAAAAAGGTTCATATTCACACCTAACAAGAAATGTACCGGATCAGAGGAGTGAAGTAATTTCCAATCATTTTGACTGCACCCAATATGATTTTCACGTGATTGGAGACTTGAAATCAGGACTACAGGTAGTGAACAAAATGTTCTCAACCTTTTTCCCAGGATACTAATTTAATCACTTACAAATTAGATAATGGAGGAAGGGTTTGATCTCAAAATTGTGTTAATTCAGGTGACCAAACTTAATGAGCTCAGAATCTTCTAAGCAAAGGAATGAGAAACATTGACAGTAATTAAACAGCAAGAAGAGTGAATACTCTAATTAAAGAATGATTTCAGCACTGGTTCTTAGTCGTTCATCTAAATAGGCAATATACTGAAGGCTGGTAACTTGCTTTGTTTCAAACAGTCTGACAATCCAAGCAAATACAAATATTTTAATGTTGTTTAGAAAGCAGTCCAATCCTTTTTATTTCTTGTAAAGATCAGTTAATGGTTTAACTTGTGTTACGTGATGGGCATTAAATTGAATACGTGTGTTACTGATTATTCAGATAACTTCAAGATAATCCCAATTGCATTAAGAGTTCAAGTGTTCCACTGTGAGACACTTTGCATATTTCTCTGCATTAGAACATAGAACTGTACAGCACAGCACAGGTCCTTCGGTCAACGATGTTGAGCCAAAATAGTCTGCAACTAAGATCAAATCAACCCATTGGTAATTGGTTGCAAAGTAGTAGTTGGTTGCTGAATCATCATGAGTGTTCTCCTTCTTTATCATACCTGGTGGTGCGAGTTTACTCCCTGGAACATCATATCAGTGTTGAACTTAATGCAGATGCTTGATTGGTTCAGTCAGCTGGCAGCCTAGAACCCCATCACTTCAAGCAGTCCAACAGCCTCTACCTCTGTGCAGCCAGATAACAGGCGTATGCCACCCAGCACCCAGCTATTTAAAGGTTACTGCACCTGGTATTCCCAGGCTGTCACCCATCCACGTATTAACCAGGCCTGAGTCTGAGATCAGAGAAGGTCGGGTGCTTTCAGACTAGTATGGCCATAAGACATGGCCATGAGTGTTTCCCAGGGACATGGAACAGGCGTTAACTTTTCATTGTGTATATAGGTGACTTGGATGAAGGAATGGAGACTTGTATATCTTTAAGTTCACAGTTGAGACTTGGTTGGGAACACAGCATATTGTGTGTTTAGGACCAGAAAGTTACAATGTGGCATTGTAGCTAAATGATGGCAACTGGAGTTCAAAGTGAAGTGTAACATGATCCACTTTGAATCTCAGAAAGACTAATCAGAATATTTTCTTAACAATAAGAGATGGTGAATGCTGGATCGATTGAAATTTTCAAGACTGTTTGGGAGATATTTGTTAGGTACAGAATGTGGAACAAAGATGATAAATGGAGTTGAGGTGAAAATCAATCATGATCTAATTTAATGGCAGAGCATCTATGAGAGCCGGAATAGTCAAATGCTTTTCCTCTGGTGTTTTGTGAATTCCATAAATTTTACATGTTAACATATAAAAACTTTAGCCTTTGTGTGCATATAACATTCAGACTGTAAAAAACTGCAATCATTTAACATTGGCTGCAGCGTGTACAACAAAAAGACTCATAAAAGTGAAGAGGAAGCCATTCTAGGTTTTTACTATGCACCTAACACTGCAAAAAGATTGTGAGGCACATTGTAATGTGAACATTAGCCACATCAGAACAGTACAGCTTCACACAATGCTAGCAGTTTGTTTTTATTGTCAATCTAAGCATTACTTTGAGATCAATAGGGATGCCTCTTCTCCAGAAACGTCGCCAACATTGTATTGTATCTCTTTACTTTGGCTATTGGTCAGTGAAATGGTTTGAGAGTTCTCTGTAAAGTAACACCGCGGCTGGAAAATGGCTGCAATACTTCCACCAAAGTAACGCTGACGGATTGGGAGTTGCTCGGAAGGTTTTCCCACCTACTGTTTTTAATCAGGCACTTGGGGGCTAAAAACAAATTGCATTTTGCTGATGGCATGAGGTTTATTAACTTGGCTATTAAAATAATAATAATCTTTATTGTCACAAGTAGGCTTACATTAACACTGCAATGAAGTTACTGTGAAAATCGCGTAGTCGCCACATTCCAGCGCCTGTTCGGGAACACAGAGGGAGAATTCAGGATATCCAATTCACCTAACAGCACGTCTTTTGGGACTCGTGGGAGAAAACCAGAGCACCTGGAGGAAACCCACGCAGACATGGGGAGAATGTGCAGACTCTACACAAACAGTAACCCAAGCAGAGAATCGAACCTGCGATCCTGGAGCTGTGAAGCAACAGTGCTACCTATTGTGCTACCATGCTGTTCTGCTACTGTGCTACCAATTTAACATAGGTAAGTACAAAAATATAGGATTAAAACAAAAATTATTTGTGCTATCATAATTTGTTTGTGTAGTTTGTGTAATGCCCACAGCATCAACCACTTATTACAATATCTTCATCCCAAAATGGGAATAATTCCAATGCAGATCATTGATAATTTAATAGCGTATATCATAATTCCCGGATGCACGGAGTAAAAGGCTGAACTAGTTTATTTTAAACTGAAAATAAGTCACTACCATGGCACGCAAAACAAATGTCCAAGCCCAGGACTATCGGGAACAGCCAGTCAGGGTCTGGGCGCTACATTTAAAGGTAACGAGCCCGAGCTGAGTGGGCCTCCGTGCACTCACCATGGGAACTTCTATTCTACGAAGCCCACGAGGAGATCAATCAGCGATTTCCTCCTGGTCCTCATGAGGGTCATCACATCCCTCCCCTCAAGTCCAAATCATCCAACTTATTCCAGCAGCGATGAGGCCACTTTTGTCGATTGGCACAAGACCTCGTCTTGGCGGTGGGTGGAGCCGGATCAAGAGCATGAAGTGGACTGTGGATCATCGCTCCATTGTTGTGCGTCAAAGGGACACAGACAAAGCCTCAGCTTCAGTGCTGACCTCAGGCAAAAAATCTATTTCCTCAGTCTCTATTTTGGACCTCAAACTTTTATCATTGGGGGGAACAACTCTTGGATCCCCCAGAGGCTGTGTTCCCTTGCTGGAGGTAGTCGCAATGGGCATCAAGGAATCAAGGACATTGTCACTGCTGAAATTGTCTCCGCTGGAGTGGGTTTGCCGCTTCTCAGATGGTTCAAGTGTTTTCTCATGGCCTTTCTTTGGACATTGACTTTGAAAGAAACTGGACCAGTCTTTTCCAGGAAAATTCCTGGTATTCATTGGGAGCCCATCTCCAAAGTTCCGCAGATAGACCCCCATCTCCTGTTCTGAAAGTCCTTTTGGGTCTTCTGGTGTCGTAGTTCCTTCTTTAGGTCTCCTGCTTTGAATCCACCTTCCCCACCAGATTGAGAAACAGGCTGAACCTGGTATGCGTAGGCGTCCCATTAGCAAGTCCACTGGTGCAACTCTCATCACTTTGTGCAACGTGGTTCTATAGTCAAAGAGGAACTGGGCCAATTTTGTATTCAGGGTGTTTCTTCATTCTAGTTTTGAATGTTTAAACTGCCTGTTTAGCCAGCCCATTAGATTATGAATGATGTTGCACCATTCGGATGTGCCATTTGACTTCTTGAATGCCTGAAATTCTCACTGGTGAAGGGATTACTATTATCAGATATGAGGACCTCTAGTATGCCGTGGGTGCAAAAACCTTGCTGGAGTTTTTCTACTGTTGCCTGTGAAGTTGTGGAGGACTTCTAACCATTTCAAGTGGGCGTGACCATAACTAAAGAACATCAGCGCCGGCCCTAGGGTTGCTGGCGCCCCGGGCAAGCTGAACTTCGGCGCCCTTGGGGGGGGGGGGGGGGGGGTGAGAGGGGGGCGGGGCCGAGGGGGGCGGGGCCGAGAGGGGGGCGGACCCGGGGGGGGAGACCCGAGGGGAGGGCGGGGGGAGCGGACCCGAGGGGGGACGGGGCGGACCCGAGGGGGGGGGGGAGCGGACCCGAGGGGGGGCGGGGCGGGGGGGGGCGGACCCGAGGGGGGGGGCGGGGGGACGGACCCGAGGCGGGGGGGGGGGAGCGGACCGAGCGGGGGGGCGGACCGAGTGGACGGACCGGGGGGGGGGACGCCCTGGGGGAGTGCGGCCGCCCTGGGGGAGTGCGGCCACCCTGGGGGAGTGCGGCCACCGCGCATGCGCTGGTTGGCGCCGGCCCAACTGCGCATGCGCGGGACCCGAGTCTGGCGCCCCCTAGCACATGGTGCCCCGGGCGACAGCCCGAGTTCCCGGTGCCTTGAGCCGGCCCTGAAGAACATTGATCCCAGGAGCAGGCCAGCTAAGTCCACGTGTACCCAAACCCGTAGTCGTCCTGGTCATTCCCATGGGTGCAAAGAGGTCAAAGGTGAGAACATTTTTTAAAGAATATACAGTGCAGAAGGAGGCCATTTGGCCCATCGGGTCTGCACCGACCCACTTAAGCCTTCAATTTCACCCTATCCCCGTAACCCAATAACCCCTCTTAACCTTTTTGGTCACTAAGGGCAATTTATCATGGCCAATCCACCTAACCTGCACATCTTTGGACTGTGGGAGGAAACCGGAGCACCCGGAGGAAACCCACGCAGACACGGGGAGAACGTGCGGACTACACACAGACAGTGAGTCAGCGGGGAATCGAACCTGCGACCCTGGAGCTGTGAAGCAACAGTGCTATCCACTTGTGCTACTGTGCTGCCCAATTTGTGGTTCTTCTGGCACAAGGAGCACTGCTTTACCAGTTTCTCAATATCTGTCTCGAACTCAGGCCGCCAGACATAGCTCCTTGCGAACATTTTCATCTTGGATCGCCAGGGAGTCGATTGTTAGTTTCGGCCACATTCTGGCTTGGATTTTTCAGTCCCACAGAGGCAGGTAGACTGGTGTGTGGGGGCAGTAGGGAACATCGTGTGAGGAGTTGAAAAATTGTTTCCCCTCTGGTCTGAAGTGACAGTGGGAATGTGTGCTCCCGGCCATCACGGTGGGTCACCATTCCCTCCAAAGGCTGGAACAAAGCCATTTTGGATTCCACTAATGGAATGCAGATGAAGGCTCAACCAGAATTGACCCTGCCATCCAATTATCCGGAAAATATCTGGGCCAACGTACAGTGGTCATGTCAGGACTCACCAGGAAGGCAGCGTAGGGCTGGAGCTCCCTCGGATCACTGGCCATCTCCTCCTTCAATAGTGCGTACACGACAAAGAAGCTGATGTTGTGGTACTTTTGAAATATGATGCTCAGATATGATGACGGGGGCGGAATTCTCTGAACCCCCACAGGGTCGGGAAATCGCCCGGGGCCGGCATAAATCCTGCCCCACCGTTGCCGGAATTCTCCGCCACCTGGGAATCGGCGGAAGCGTGAATCACACCCCGCCGATCGCCGTGCCCCCCGCGGCGATTCTCCAGCCCGCGATGGGCCGAAGTCCCGCTGTTGACAGGCCAATCCCGCCGACGTGGTTTAAACCACCTCTGGTGCCGGCAGGATTGGTGGTGTGGGTGGGCCCCCGGGGTCCCGGGGGGGGGGGGGGGGGGTGCGGGGCGATCGGACCCCAGGGGGTGCCCCCACGTTGGCCTGGCCCACCGATCGGCGGGTGGGCCAGTGCCGTGGGGGCACTCTTTTTCCTCTGCTGCTGCCACGGCCTCCACCATGGCAGAGGCGGAAGAGACCCCCCCTATCGCGCATGCACCGGTGGTGACGTCAGCGTCCGCTGACGCACTGGCGCATGCGCAGACCGGCGAAGGCCTTTCGGCCAGCCCTGACGCCGGGCGGTGTAGTGCCAAAGGCCGTTGGCGCCGGTTTGCGTGCCATCGGCAGAGCCAAAACCACTCCTGCGTGGACCTAGCCCCTAAAGGTGCGGAGAATTCCGCACCTTTGGGGAGGCCCAACGCCGGAGTGGTTGACGCCACTCCGCTATGCCATGACCCCCCTCCCCGCCGGGTAGGGGAGAATCCCGGCCAGAGTGTGTCATCCAACCTACCCTGCTGCACAGTACATCAGGAACTCCTGGATGCATAATTAATAGGCTCAACATCGCATGATGTGGCATGAATTCCCACTAGGTTCTGTGGCAGGCAACAGCCCCAGTAACCCCCCCACCTCCCCACCACCACCACCAAGGGACTTTAGTCTGGATTGAAAATTCCAGGCTTGATGTAATGCATCATCCTAACAAATGAGCTGAAACCAATGCTAGGAACTGCCACCTGGAGTCTTGTTAAATAGCTGATATCTGTTTCAAATGTCTACTAGTGTTCAGTAAAGAGGTTGACTGACATTTTGATGACTAAAACTTTAATGAGCACCCTCTCCTAAAAGTGACTAGCTGTTCATGAATAAAAACAGTGTTGGTCATTTTTAAGCTCTTCTTAAAGGGATACTCACCGATTCAAAGGATATTCATGTTTTAGCCTTCTAATGTAACTGTGAAGAGGAGAAACACACCAGGAGCCAACCAAGGATACAGTTTATATGACTTCAACACTTAAGCAATATTTATTATGGAAATTGTCGGATGACTGAAAACAGTAAAGTTTATGCTACTCTACTTATTGGAACTTCCTATTTTCGTCACCAGATGAAACGGAATCCTTAATCACTGGCACATCGCCAGAAGTCTATCTTGGTCTGAATGAGGAATGGGAGGAGGATATGAGACCAGACCGAGCAGCATCAGCTGTTGCAGAAGATAGAGATGGGAGGACAAGGTAATATCCTTCCATTGGTGAAAAAGGGACCCTGAATTTGGAATGGATCTGATGTGTCCTTGGCTTAGCTTTTGCCCCTGGGCCTCCTCCAGCAGGACCTCCAGTGGAGAAACTGAGACCACGTGCAATATTTTTCTCAGTTCCTGAGCAATGCCTCAACATGTTGTTCTGTGTCTCATTGCCCCACCACACCTTCAATGGAAGTGGGTATGAAGAACTTACAAATGACACTTAAGCAACATTTGATTGCTAAATCTGCAAGGTCACAAAATTGGGCTCAGTGCCATGTTTTAAACTGATATAAAGGCACCAATCACTCATAAGGGACTAGGTAAACAAGTTGTGGTTTCATTTATTATGACGCATCACATGGGAACAACTTTACAGGTATAACATCTGAAAACATCAGCGGCAGAGATGTATGTGCACTGCTTTGCACACAGGCAAAGGTGAAACTAAAACAGGACCACATGACACCATCCCCCTTTCTTTTTCAAGATACTTTCTCCCATTCTAAAGATGTATAACTATTTACAACACATAAAATAAAAGCAAAATACTGCACATGCTGGCTCTGAAGAAGTGTCATATGGATTCAGAAGGTTGGCTCTGTTACTCGCTCCACAAATGCTGCCAGACCTGCGGAGCCTTTACAGCATTTTCTGTTCTTATTTACAATACATGTTTAGTTACTATTACGTAAGTGTCTGGAACTGATGAATTTCTAAGTCTCAAAAGTGCAAAGGCAATCTGCTGGTGTGCTCAGTTGTTGTCATAGTAACATTGTCTGGACTTTTTAAAAATTGCTCAAAGTGATCTGTGGGATTGTAATTCTCAGATGTTTTTCCTGATTGTGTTTAGGATCTTGTCCCAGATGCAATAGGACTGTCCGATGGTTGAGGAGCTGGAAAGGATCTGCTTTGTCCTAGGTTATGCCTCACTGTTATGCCTTTGTGTGTAATGACTTCATAAGACCTTGGTTCCGAACAAATGCTTGTGTCCTGGGCTAGTTGCCATATACCTTCTGTGTGATCCTGGATCCTTGTTGTCACAACTGTAAATTTGGCAAATCTTTATCCACACTTTAATTTGCACATTGGTCATCTTCTCTTGTAGTTAAGCTGTTTAGTTATTATCTAGTTTCTGAGAGAATAGAATAGGTAAGACTCGGTAAACTGGTATGACTGGTTTGCTAAACATGAGCTCTGCCAGTGATGGAACAGTTGTACATAAAAGTGTCACTCTCAGGTGTAACATTGCAATGTGCAGATCTAGTGCAGATCTGTGCAGTCTCTCCACATTAGAGAATTAGGCTTTTCACCATGTAAATCATGCATTTAGCTAGGCCACTAAATCTAAGGTAATGAGGGGAGGAAGTAGTGTGATCTATATTCCAGTTCTCACAAATATCCTAAAATGCTTACCAATAAATTTTGGACAGCTATCAATACTTACCTCTCGAGGTGAAACAAATAAAGTTGGTAAATAGCACTTAGAATATACACAAAAGTTGTGCTTGACATATTGTGCAATTGTCGAATAATGAGGTACTTAGCAAAACAGTCGATGATGACAATGAAGCCAGTACCATGGACGTGAAAGTCCAGATGCAATTTTGAGCCAAGGATGGGTAGGAACTTCATGTGGAATCAATGTTTCTTTGTGCTGACTTAGCATTTGCTCCTGACATGCCTCAAACTTCTTGACGACGGCTTCAATTTCATTGTTCGTACCCAGCTAAAAGCCTATCTCTCTTGTGTGTCTTCTCATCCAATCTATGTCCATATGTGAATGATGAAATTGTTGAAAAGTATCAGCTCACAAAGATTCGGATATGATGATGAGTCAGTCTTTAAAAATGACTTCCTGGGAAATGCCTACATCATCTCAATAAGGCCAAAATGGTCTCACATGTTTGTGAACATGCTGAATTGAATCAGGCCATCCGTTATTGATGGTCTTTCACAGTTTCTGCCGTATGGATCTGTTGGTGTTTCTTGTAGTTGCCGGCATTTGCGCTGCAAAAAAGTAACTCAAAATGATGGACCTGCATTCTCCTGAAAGTGTAATGTTGCAGCTCCCTTGAAATTGCCAATTTTGTTGAAACTCCTGGGTATTTCAATATTAGGTTGTGAAATGAGGTGTTAGGAATAGTTTCTTAGGTTGATCTGCTATAGGAGGACTGACTGATTCAATGGATTGTCACTAGTGTGAGGTCACAGTATGCCGGTAGACCTATAATCGCGACAGCTTTACTCTCCATGATGCGGAACATCTGTGACACTCAGGTGGATTGATTGTACTTATACTCCAGGACTATGAATCCCATAAATGGAATTGATGAATCATTGTATACTGAAAGTTGTGCAGAAGTAGGTTTCACCATGGCCTTTCACATCTTTGCATATGGACTTTAGCATTCACAGTAGTAGAATGTGTCAATCTTGGCCAATAATGAATAGTTACTAACTTTCTTGGAGCAGATAATTTGAATCTTGGCTCCTGGGATGGTGTGATGGCATCTATATTTTCCATGGGATTAATGGTATGAAGCATGTGTTCATTGTTCTTATCTTGCCATGCGCAGCATTATCATATTCTGGTTTGTCAGTCACCTCATATATCTATTTCTTATGGTATATTGGATGGTCATTCTTATTGTTTGAAGGTACTCATTAACTATAATCGGATTTAATCAGTGTACATACTTTTTGCATTAGTCTTTGCTCTCGTACACTGCCGTTGCCAATGGCCCTTTCTGCCCCATGTCTTGCAGCATTGATGGAAAACTAGGAATTCTCTTGGTGCATACAGAATACCAAACCTTCCTTATGTCGTGATAGGCTTGGGTGCTTGCGAGTGCATCGACAACCTAGGATGTGCTTAAGACCTGTAAGCTTCATCGACCTGTGGGAATCGCTTTGTATTTACACCCATCCTCTGAATAGTCCTGAGCTTGTGTAACATATCTTGCTAGAATGATTCCATGGTAACGGGTGTAATCACCAACTCAATAATCCTGTCTGTGAGCCTGACAAATCGCAGTGCGTACCCTTTTCTCTGCATCTGCTGATCATCTGGTTATGGATTTTGTAGGTTGTTGTCAAAATGACAACTTAATGAATATGGAAATTTAATCTGACTCTGAATTGTTTTTTTAATGCAGTCCATATCTTTTGAGGATCCTTTAGCTCTTCCTCTATTAATCCTCACTTGCTCAGCGTGTGTAACCCTTCATGCCCAAGGGCTAGTGATTTTTTATGGCATGCCTGTCAGATTCAGACACACCAAAATCAAGAAACTATAGTTCCGTCCGCCATTTAAACATTTTGAATTTGGATGTTAGGTCAGCTGCGTCGCCAATTCAAAATGGGGATTTTTGTGACCATTCTAAGAATATCCCTTTGACTTTCCTTCTTGTTTTATTCAATTTATTGTTCGGCAACTCCTGCAGCCCTATTTTCTGATATATTTTTACGTCACTCTCCTGCTTGTTATCAATCCGGCCCCACCCTGGTCTCTCACCTTTCCCAACTGATCTCACCCAGTGCTCATCCTCTCAATACGCTGTCACACTCATTGAACTGACAGGCTACATGCTGTAATCTTGCCACGAGAAATCCGTCTGCTTGCAAGCTTTTGATTTGAGCACATTCTCTGCACTGTGTCTTTAAAACTTTTCTATGCAGTCAGTAGGCTGCGGATTTAACACACTCTGATGCTGTGAGTTTGTTGCGGTCTGGCAACAAACCTAACCCTAACCCTAACTTCAAGAGACATCTCACGCAATGTAACAAAATCTAAGGCTGTTCACCATGTTTGTACCTGTACTTAATCTTGCTGCCAGGCTGTTTGATCACCGCTGATCACCATGCTGTGTTTCTATAATGATATGTCATTCATGGGGGATTGGGTAAACATTTGGTGGTTTCATTTATTAAGACCAGACACATGAGAACAGATACACATGGGTATAAAACTCAAAGACATCAACAATAGAGCTGTGTTCAACTCACATGCGAACATGAAATTAAAACTGAATCAAATGGCATACTTCCCTTCTGGTGATGTCATGCAGCTATCTCTTAAAGACTCATTACAACATGGGGTGCCATTGGTTCCACCTCTGACTACGACCTGGGCCAGACTCTATATTTGAATGGGCGATAACATGGGTTTGCTGTTTCTGCTCTGAAAACATGCAAAATGTCAAATCATGACGCACTATGGATCTAACCATGTTTCTGTGCCTGACTTGCTATTTAAGAACTTGGAAGTCCTGTTACAGTTCTCTCTTAAACATTCATTGCATGTGGATGTCCCCACCAGCTGGATTTAAAGAGGTCAGCATAGGCCTTTCAGGTGAGGTGCTTCTAACTTTTGCTGCTGTAGAATTACAAGAAGTACAGAACAACTTATCTTGTTGGAAGGGCTGTCCAATTAGAGTCAGAACTGAGTTGTATTGGAACTTTCCAAAGAGTTCAGTAAAGTTTGAAACAGAAAGCCTGATATCACTATTGAGGGCTATAATTACTGTCATTTTAGGCTACAGTATGTTGGAGCCTAGGCAGCAGAGGGAGGAAAATGTGTGCAGAGGAAGGAGGAAGAGATCTCTCAACTCGAGGCTGCACACATCTAAGGTAATCTGAGAGCACTACCCCTGCCTCCAGCTCAGTCAGGATCAGTGTCTGTGGTAGCTATTATTTATCAAAGGTGGATCAGTACACTGTCTTTTTCTTCAACCAAGTCTATAATCACAGAGCAGGATGAGACAAGGACTGACATCAAGAACACAATGGTTATCAATTTTGACTCCTCAGGACTCTGCCAGGTGAGAACAGGCATCATCGCCAGCACCTCATCATATGTGGTTCATCATATGTCACTGCATCAGGGAGCTTCGAGGGGCTCTGTGCACAAGGAAAGATACTTCAATGTCTTCACTCTAGGCAGAGAGAAACAAGAGGAAGGGGTGTGCGGGTTTGCCAGATTGGTGGGATTCCCAGTGTTACAAGGAGCCATGGACCTCTCCCAATGGTTCTGCGAGCACCACTTCTCAACAGGATGATATATTAGATCCGTAAAGGATTCAAACCCTAAATGTATCAATGTTAGCCAACCGGATATAAACATAATGTTGTGAATGTCCACTCTCCCGGAAGCAGCCACAATGTTTTTATTCTGTGCCAGTAAACTATTCCCACCACACTGGAGCCACCATGAAGGAGGAGAGGATGGCTGCTTGGTGACAAGGGATATTCTCTGCTATAATGTCTCTGCTGTGTTACTACATATGGAAAACACACAGGGCATGATTCAATCACCGCGTTGCCCCCGGCACTGATCCAGGTGAGCCATGTTAATCGCGGGAGAGGTCAAAATTGAGATTTACACGAGGTGGGAACCATTTTCCAGACCTCGCCCAAAAGTAGTGAGAAGGCCATTAAGCCTCATTGTATTCATTTCCCAACAGTGAGATTGAAGTCAAATGCATCGGCCCCCTGGGAGTCACCTGACCCTCCAGCGAGAAGTCACCTGGGTGTATTTAGTACTCCCTTACAAAAACGAGAAGCTGACATAATGGCTACTGAGGGGAAATGAGGAGGGGAGTAGCCCGTTCCATTTATCCATCTATCGGCATTCAGCCGAAGGGCATCGGAACTACTACCCCAGTGCTCAAGAGGGTATAGAGTTGTTTGAGGGCTGTCATGTGAGAGTACCTTTAAGAAATGGAGCAGTTCATATTACTGAAGTGATGTCAGAGTGTGGGTGGAGCTGGGTTTTTAGCTCAGCCATTTTGCAGTGTTAAGTTTCAGTTTTGAGGAAAAGAGCTTGGGTGTGTCTGTGTTTGCAGTAAGCTGGATCTGCTGTGATCTCTGCCAGGAAAGACTATCTCTGAATCATTTGGGTGATTTAAACTCATAATAGTAATGTCTTTAACCTGATGTGTTTCTGTTTAAAGGTGTTAAGTCTTTTGGAGGTTTGAAGGAACATTTTGAGGGATTATCTTGTGCTGTATTAATTTCGGGGTTATCTTTGAAGTAAGGGGTGTTAAGAGATCCAATGTTTATTTTAAAAGGTTAAGTTGAGTTCATGGAATAAACATTGTCTTGTTTTAAAAACCACATGTCCATAATTGTACTACCACGCCTGGGGAACAAGCCGTGTGCTTCAAAAGCAACAATACATTAAAGGGAGAGGCTGGTTGAACTCCATGATACATTTTGGGATTCTGAAAACGCCGCTCCCATAACAATTGGGGGCTCGTCCTGGATAAAAGTCTATCTATTGGATTGGCTTTTGTGACCTTAAAGGCAGTGAAGGATTGTTGCGTTTCCGGTGTGGTATTTTAGTTTAAGTTGGGAGATTGTTGTGAACAATGGCTCTTTCAGAGGCTCAGAAGTTTTTGGGGGTGGAGAATGTCACACGCAGTACCTTACGGACAGAGACTAAAAGCAGACTGTTAGATTTGGCAAAAACATTGCAGTTAACATTACCTGATAAAATGCGGAAAGGTGAGGTAATTATGGCAGTGGTTAAGCATTTAAAGTTGCCTGAGACAGAGTCTGACTCATTGGAAATGGCAAAAATTCAGTTGCAAATTAAACAAATGGAACATGAGAAAGAATTAAAGCGGCTTGAATACGAAAGAGAGAGAGAGGAAAAAGAAAGAGAGAGAGAGAGAATGAGAGGAAAAAGAAAGAGAGAGAGAGAGAGAGAGGAAAAAGAAAAGGAGAGAGAAGAAAGGAGAAAAGAAAGAATAGCCCCAGCAGAACAAAAGGAAAAAGAAAGGGAGATACAGATCAGGGAAAAAGATAAAGAGAGGGAGTTTGAACTTCAGAAAATTGCCATGAAACATGAAAGTCAATTAAAATTGGCAGACATAAAGGGAAACGTACAGTTGGATGATAGTGATGAGGATAGTGAGAAAGAGCGTCATAGTCAAAGGCTTGGTGGGAATCTATTTAAATATGTCCAAGCATTGCCAAAGTTTGACGAGAAGGAAGTGGAAGCCTTTTTCATTTCATTTGAGGAGGCAGCTAAACAAATGAAATGGCCACAGGACATGTGGGTGTTACTGATTCAAACAAAGCTGGCAGGTAGAGCTAGTGAAGTGCTTGCATCACGACCAGAGGAGGTATCTGGAACATATTAGGAGGTGAAGAAATCCATCTTAAATGCATATGGGCTAGTGCCTGAAGCTGACAAACAAAGGTTTAGAAAGTTAAGGAAAAAAATTGGTCAAACATACATGGAGTTTGAAAGTCTCAAACAGAGTAATTTTGATAGGTGGATAAGGGCTTTGAAAATAGATCAAACGTATGAAGCTCTCAGAGAAATTATACTTTTGGAGGAGTTTAAAGATTCAATTCCTGATGTAGTGAGAACTCATGTGGAAGAACAGAGGGTTAATACTGTGAGATTAGCAGCAGAAATGGCAGATGATTATGAATTAGTCCATAAATCAAAGATTGGTTTCCGACATCAGTTTCAACCGGTGAGGGATAGAAACTGGGGACATTGAAATACTCAAGTGGTAAAGGTAAAGGTGATCTGATGGGAGACAATAAAGAGAGTGTACCTCAGATTAAAAAGGAAATCCAGGAGGGTGGAAAAGAGATGAAAATTTTCAAATGTTTTCACTGTAAGAAACTAGGCCATGTAAAGTCACAGTGTTGGTGGTTGAAGAAAAGCACTGGGAAGGCTGATGTGGTAAAACAGGATAAGACAGTGGGATTTGTTAGAGTGGTAAAGGAAAGCCCAAGGGAAGCGAAAGAGGTGCAAACGATTGTACAGCCTGTTCAAGAAGTAATTGTTAAGAAGGTGCCAGATGTCGTTAAAGAATTTACTTGTGTGGGTAAAGTTTACTCATGTGTATCAGAAGGAGCTGGTAATGAAGTCACAATTTTAAGTGATACAGGGGCTAGTCAATCTTTAATGGTAAGAGATGAGGAATTATGTAGTTTGGGAAGAATGTTGCCAGAAAAGGTGGTGATATGTGGAATTCAGGGTGAGAGGAGTAGCATTCCATTATGTAAGGTAAGGTTGGAAAGTCCAGTGAAGAGTGGTGAAGTGGTAGTAGGAGTAATAGAGAAACGATCTTGCCCAGGAATACAGTTTATCTTGGGTAATGATATAGCTGGATCGCAGGTGGGAGTGATGCCTACTGTGGTTGATAAGCCAGTGGAAAATCAGACAACTGAAATGTTGAAGGACGAATATCCTGGGATTTTTCCAGATTGTGTAGTAACAAGGTCGCAAAGTCACAGGTTAAGGCAAGAGGAGAAATCAAAGAGTGAAGATGAAGTTGAAGTGCAATTATCAGAAATGATTTTTGATCAGATGGTTGGAGGTTTGAAGGAACATTTTGAGGGATTATCTTGTGTTGTATTATTTTCGGGGTTATCTTTGCAGTAAGGGGTGTTAAGAGATCCAATGTTTATTTTAAAAGGTTAAGTTGAGTTCATGGAATAAACATTGTCTTGTTTTAAAAACCACGTGTCCAGAATTGTACTACCACACCTGGGGAACAAGCCGTGTGCTTCAAAAGCAACAATACTTTTAAAGGGAGAGGCTGGTTGAACTCCAATGATACATTTTGGGATTCTGAAAACGCCGCTCCCATAACAGGGCTGAAGGGGTCTAGGTATGTGGTCGCCCCTGGGCCGGTGGGAGAGAGGGGGGTGAGGGGCTTTATGTCTGTGAGGCTTTCAAATCATCTTTAAATATTGTGGCGACCCATGACAGGGGCAACCACATCTACAGCCTGTCTGTCCTACCAAACTCTCCCAGGACAGAGCCATGCTGTAGCTTCTTTGCTGAAAGTCAATTTCGCTCCCTTTGACTGTGAGCACCCTCTAGCTTCACGGCTGAAGGCTATTTCACAGGGGGGGTTAGCCTTGTTAGCTGTGATAGCACTTCCTGAACTCTCAAGTCTTGAAGGGACAGGTGCCATATCTGCGAGGATGAATAGTGGACAGGAGGTCCTGCAAACTTTGATGCCTGAAGAATGTGGCTGAACTCTAGGAGCATCAGCACCATCGAGGCAGCTGCCAACAGTCAAACACTAAAGAGAAGGGCTTCACCACTGAGGACCCTGTCGCAGCCAAAGGGTAAGTGTCTGTATGAGTGGCCGACAACTAGGCACAACCTGTCTAATGTTGCTGACAGAAGTCTGGGGTCTAGGGGTCCTGATCTGCCCAGGGGTGAGTGGGCAGAGTGAGGTTTGCCAGAACAACTGGCTTGCTGGATGGTACTCTGAGAGGTGGCGGGACATTCATGGTAAGAGTGTGAGAGGCTTGGGGTATTTATGTGTCCCGGATGGAAGACCTAAATAATTGTTGGTGTCTCCTTCTCCAATTCCTTCCAGATACAAATATGTTTGCTGGTGTCGATCCCATGGAGGTTGCCCCTGCTGTGCTTGTCGCAGCCAAGATGGGCGGACGCTGAAGTTGCCAGCAAGTCCATCTCAGACTGGAGGCTGCACCACATGTGCAGGGGGATGCCGCACAACCTAAAGATCTGGGCGCCCATCAGGCTCACGAGGAGACTAGAAGGGGAGGCCAGCAACTCACCAAGATATACAAAAGCTGTTGGTCCTTCCATGAGCTGACGGGCAGCATTTGCCGCGGAAGACTGTGTCTCAGCAGGGAGACATTGTGACACCTGTGCCACGTCTGCGTGGACATGGCACCCCATGGAGGGGGAGGGTACCCGCTCCTCGTGGCCATGAAGGTCACTGGAGCCAAAATTATTTCTCCGCTGGGTCATTCCAGGGCTCGAGCGGGGACCTGTGTGGCACAGTGCAATCTTCAGCCCACAGGTGCATTTGTTAGGTGATGGATGCTCTGTATGCCCGGGCATCTGAATATGTCACCTTCAACCTAGGTCAGGCCTCCCAAGGTGCCCAGGCTGCAGGATTCGCCACCATTTCTGGCATGCCCCAGATCCAGGGGCCCATCGATGGCACCCATATCGCCTTGCGAGCACCGGAGCATCAGGGAGTGTCCTATATTAACAGGAAAAGGTTCCTCTCACTGAATGATCATGTGCAACCACTGCTTCAGGGATCGTGCATGACAGCTACATCCTGGTGCACTCGGAGATCCTTGGAGTCTTTGAGGACCACCCCAGTATGATGGATTGGCTTTTGGGGGACAACAGTTACCTGCTGAGGTCATGGCTGATGATGCTGGTGTGAAGGCCTGAGACCGAGGCAGAGACTATATAAAATTAGACCCTCACTGCCACCTGTATTGCCATTGAACAGTGTATCGGGCTGCTGAAAATGTGGTTCTGATGCCTGGACCAGTCTGCCGGTGCTCTATAGGACGCCAGCCAGAGGATTTCCTGGTTTGTGGTGGTCAATGCCCTCCACAATTTTCACACTGGTGGGACGTCCTACTGATGAGGAGACGGACCAGGAGGAGCTGGAGGATGGCTGACAGGCAACGGCAAGGGTGCGACATGCCTGGAGGACCAGGGAGGCCTTCATTGTCTCCAGATTCTCCTGAGATGAGGCTGTGTCCATCAGCGCAAACCCCCCCCCCCCCCCCCCCCCCTCCCCACTCTCCTGCCACAATCACACCAGCCCCTCCCCGACCATCTTGTTCCATCCTCCAAGGGTGTTTGTATCATCACTTCATGGTGATGGGCCTGTGCTGGAATTGCTAGCTGCTCCCAACACAAGGCATGAGAGTGATGACCAATAGCTGTGAGAGATGTGTCTGGTGCTCCTCATTTTCTGATTAAGTCTGACTCCTGTCTTTCTGCTGTCACCGCACTCACATGAATCCTCATGATGGGGTCTACATGGGGGGCTTTTGATCATGGACCACTGTGCCGGGAGGTTGGGGGGGCAATGAGGGGAGCTTGGGGAACAGGGGATGGGGATGCGGGCAGGCCTGCTGTGAAGATTAAAGTGACAGAGGCTTCACATGTCCCAGGTGTGAAATGTTTTAATGGTGAATATTGTAATGTGTAATCCCCAGCTAGGGACAGTGACCTCATCAGTGCCCACTCACATCCTCACTCTTCTTCATCCTCCATGATCTAGTGCTACATCTAGGTGTGTCCCCAGGATGCACAACAGAGGTGGAGGCAGCCTGCTGCTTTCTGTTCCCTCAGGCCTTTGATGCGCTTGGTGGACATCCACTGGAGGGCCTGGAGACGCAGGGCCCCGGCCGACTTACTAACATCATTGGCATCACCGTGCCACCCTGTTCTGCCCGCTGCCCTTGATATGCGCTGGTGTCAGGAACGGGGAGATTTGGAAGAACTGGAGACCGTATTAGTCTCCTCGGTGGCAGACCTAGGATGGGCTCTAACTCTTCTTCCTCCCTGAGGGCACCAGTAGGTTCTGGGTGACTCCGAGGGATGGCGAGGCAGCTGGAGTGAGCTCCAGAAGTCTCGGAGTCATCTGACGCTGCCAGGCCTGGAGGTTCCCTATTGTCTGCACTATGGTGTTGATGCTCTAAGTGGTGGGCCTCAGTAACTGGGCGACACTCTGGAGTCCTCAGCAATGTCCACTTGCGCCTGGGACATCAGATGTACATCAGCAACTGTGTGGTGCTCACCTGATAGTGCCCCCGAAGCCTGTTCTCTAATGCCGGCTATTGCGGTGTGTACCTCTGCACTGCTGGAAGATGTGGGTAATAGCTGTGACGCATTGTTGGTGTTGTTGGTGTTCTCCTTGGCGCTGTCCTCTGAGGTGGTCTCTGAGAAGGGGTGGGGGTGGACGTACGATTCTGGATGGCCTGGGCTCATCAGATGGTGATCCCGCAAGGCAATGGACACGTGGTCAGTGAAAGGGAACGGTTAATTTTGTGGGGCATCAACAACTCACTTGAGACAGGTCATCTGGGTGAAGCTGCATGGGGCCATTCAGGGTTTTCACAGCAAGAGGAATGGATCATATGCCTCAATCTGAGGTTCCACTGCAGAACTCAAGTGTTGGACTGGCTTCGGCCTGTGCTACAATGGAGGTTGAGCCATCAGATATGTAGGGCTGGATTTTCCGCTCTCTGATGGAACCATCAATTCACCAGACACGTGTTTCCGATGTGAATCTAGGCTTTTATCGACTTACCTGTCGATGAACTCGTAGTGAACTCAGGCTGACTCTGGACAAGGGTATTTATACAGCTGCACTAGGGGGAGGAGTTGTGGGCGGAGCCAAGGGTGGAGCCCAGTACAAGTTCCTGAGTGCTCCCAGCTCTACTCCCCCTAGTGGTAGGATAGCGCGACTGTGCTTATAAAGACAGCGTGAATTAACATATATACATCTATATTACATTTACCACACTCTCCAACACCGAAATCGCGTTCAGTGATGGGGAGGAGAATCCGTTTTGACAACAATATCGGGGGCGGTGCAGGTTTTCGTATTCTCTGCCTCCTGAACAGCGGCATACTCTAGGAGTACGCTGAGCCAAGTATCCACGACCTCAGGCTTTGCCTGAGGCCAGCCCTGCGATGCTCCATCCCCGACCGGCCGAGTTCCCAACGGCGTGGGTTACATCTGCTCACACCGTTCGGGAACCTTGCATGGTGGCTGTGGACTCAGTCTGGCACCACCACAGTAGGGGGAGGTCCGATCCGCAGGCAGGAGGGATTCATTCGGGGCTGGGAGCACTGTGGGCGGGCGGTCCGGGGTGTGCGAGCGGCTGAAGAGGAGCCCTACTTTTGTGGTCCGTGTCCGCGGGCTGAGTCTGCCACGAAGCACGGTGTGGCCGCTAAAGGCCGCCGCTGTGTGTGTGCACAGCCACGGAACCGGAAATGCTCAGGGCCGTACCGGCAGCTAGAGCTGCGAACTCTACGCTGCCTCTCTCCTAGCCTCCAGCAAAATGGGGAATTGGTGGCCATTTTGCGTCATTTTTGGGACCTTGTCTCCCAAATGGAGAATCCAGCTCATGGTCTGCAAGTTTTCTCATGGAGTTGGCGACGACTTCCACCTTGGAAAGGAGGGGCTCCAAGGTCAGTGCAAAACCCTATCCCAAGTTGGAGCCAGGCTCCTCCATACTCCTTCAGAGTGATAGTTCTGTCAATGCATCTCGGTGTACTTTCCCATCAGCCTGAACCTGTACACCGCCTCATCATAGACCTCATCCAAACCTTCAGCAACAGAACCCTGTTGCATTCTTTCCCTCTGACAGAGACACTTCCTTTTAACCTACCCTAGCTGCAGCCTAGTCATACTCAATGTCTCACCACATGCTGTTTCCATCTTTAAACCACTCTCCAATGTGCCTGGAGTGCAAATATCTGAGCTGGTGGTCTTGGGTTTCAGATCAAATGACGGTGCTTCTTCATCAGTGCTGCTCTCATACATATCCTTCATTTGAAGACTGCAGTGGCTGGTCCAGGAGTGGGTTTTGGGCATATGAAAGCATAGATACAGCAGGGAAGGATTGAGTGGAAAGTGGGAGGTCACATTCACACTATCTGCAATTCGTATCAGATTACAGCATGAGGGGATTTGAGAAATTGTATAAGTTAGGAACAATGTCATTCCGAATGTTCCTGGCAACTCTGTAACTGCCAGCCCAATAACTTGCAACGCAATCTTCTCCAAGGGGCTCAGTTGCTCTCCCTATGTTCCACCTTGTCCTGCAACAGAAAGGAAAGAGTGTCACTGAATGTATTGTAATGTATTGGATGGTATGCCTGTCATAGCTGAATAACTGGAAGTATGTGGAAGCTGTGAGATGTGCGTATGAGGCTTGAAGAAATAGAAATTATGTGAGTGTGGTAATACCACTGTATATATATGTGTGTGCCTCTATTAGGGGATGTACAATAGTACCTGCTATTACAGGTTTGTCGGTAAGCCCCTGCATAGTTTGTCGGTAAGCCCCTGCCGGCTAGCTCCGCCCACAGGAGCAGTATAAATATCCATGAGGTCTCCTGAGCTGCCATTTTACAGCTCCACTTGAGGGAATAACATCTCACGGTAATAAAGCCTCTTTTGTACCGTTTCGTGTTTCTGTGTGCAATTGTTAGCGCATCAATTTATTACCGTGAGATTTCCCTAATCATGGACATCAGAATAAAACCCGACCGCCTGCAGCTGGATCCGTAATCGCCGAAGGCCAGGAAAGACTTTAACCACTGGCTGGCTGTCTTCGAGGCCTACATCACCTCAGCGGACCCTGCACCATCGGAGGCTCAGAAGGTACAACTCTTTTACTCCAGACTGAGCTCCAGCGTGTTCCCGCTGATACAGGACGTGCCGACCTATGCCCGTGCTATGGAACTGCTCAAAGAAAGTTATGTCCAGTCGACGAACACTCTGTTTGCGAGGCACGTACTCTCCACTCACGTCCAGCAACTGGGTGAGTCGATTGAGGACTTCTGGCGGGCCCTTATCCCTCTAGTACGGGACTGCGAGTGCCAGGCCGTCACGGCCACGGAACATTCGAATCTCCTCATGCGAGATGCTTTTGTGACGGGGATTGCACCGGTCCCCATCCGGCAACGACTGCTGGAAGGGGCCGCGCTCGATCTAGCAGCGACAAAGACTTTAGCGCTCTCTATGATGGTCGCTTCCCGTAACGTGCAGTCCTACCCCACCCGCCGCGCGGCCCACCCATCCTACCCCTCGTGGACGCCGCTACCGATCCCCCTGACTGGGGCCGCTCCCGCGCAGTATGCCTGCGCTACTCGCCATACCGCGCACCCTGGGGGTCCCCGCTGCTACTTCTGCGGCAAGCAGAAGCACCCCTGCCAGCGCTGCCCGGCCCGTGCCGCGACCTGCAAATCTTGTGGCAAGAAAGGCCACTTTGCAGCGGTATGTCAGGCCCACGCTGTTGCCTCTATCGTGCCTGACCTCTCCCCCTCTCCACAGCCGATTGCACAATGGGCCCCGCCGTCCGCAGCTCCCGGGGCCACATGCGATCAGTGGGTGCCGCCATCTTTCGGCGCCCCCGCAATGTGCGCACCATGGGCGCCGCCATCTTGTCCCGCCCCCTCAACGTGCACTCCATGGTTGCTGTCATCTGGCCCCGCCCCCACAATGTGCGCTGCATGGGCGCCGCCATTTTCTTCCCCGCAGGTACTCCGGACGCCGCCATTTTGTCCTCCCCTTGGGACTGGATCACAGGACATGGTCGCTGCCGCTACGCATCGGAATCTTCGGACTCTTCGGACGATCGCCCGCTACTTGCCTCCATGACGCTCGACCAATCCCATCCACGCAACCTGGCCACCGCTTCAACGACGGTGCTCATCAACGGCCACGCGACCTGCTGCCTACTTGACTCCGGGAGCACCGATAGCTTCATTCATCCGGACACAGTAAGGCGCTGCTCCCTCGTGGTCCATCCCGCCAACCAGCGGATCTCTCTGGCCTCCGGATCCCTCTCTGTCCCGATCCGGGGCTTCTGTCTGGTCAGACTCACCGTACAAGACGTGGAATTCAGCCGTTTCCGCCTGTACGTTCTCCCCAACCTCTGTGTGACACTTTTACTGGGCCTAGACTTCCAATGTAACCTCCAGAGCCTCACCCTCAAATACGACGGACCCTTACCCCCACTCACCATTTGCGGCCTGACGACCCTCAAGGTTGACCCTCCCTCTCTCTTTGCCAATCTGGCTGCAGATTGCAAACCCATCGCCACCCAGAGCAGACGGTACAGCACCCAGGACAAGACCTTCATCAGGTCCGAAGTCCAGCGGCTGCTTAGGGAGGGTATTATCGAGGCCAGCAATAGCCCCTGGAGAGCTCAAGTGGTGGTGGTTAAAACTGGGGAGAAACACAGGATGGTCGTGGACTACAGCCAGACCATCAACCGGTACACGCAGCTCAACGCGTACCCCTTCCCTCGCATATCTGATATGGGCAATCAGATTGCACAGTACCGGATCTTCTCGACAATTGACCTGAAATCCGCCTACCACCAGCTCCCCATTCGTAAATCGGACCGTCCGTACACTGCCTTCGAGGTGGACGGTCGCCTCTATCAATTCCTTAGGGTTCCCTTCAGCGTCACTAATGGGGTCTCGGTCTTTCAACGAGAAATGGACCGAATGGTTGACCGGTACGGACTGCGGGCCACGTTTCCGTACTTAGGTAATGTCACCATCTGCGGCCACGACCAGCAGGACCATGACGCCAACCGTGCCAAATTTCTCCACACTGCATCTCTCCTCAGTCTAACTTATAACAAGGAGAAGTGCGTATTCAGCACAGACCGCTTAGCCATTCTCGACTACATAGTCCAAAACGGACTACTGGGGCCCGATCCCGACCACATGCGCCCCCTCATGGAGCTTCCCCTCCCCCACTGCCCCAAGGCTCTCAAACGATGCCTAGGTTTCTTTTCTTACTACGCCCAGTGGATCCCACAATACGCGGACAAGGCCCGCCCACTGATCCAGTCCACGCAATTTCACCTCGCGGCCGAGGCACAACAGGCCTTCGCCCGTATTCGCTCAGACATAGCCAAGGCCGGTATGCACGCACTAGATGAGACACTGCCCTTCCAAGTAGAGAGCGACACTTCAGATATCGCCCTTGCCGCCACTCTAAACCAGGCAGGCAGACCCGTGGCATTCTTTTCCCGCACCCTCCATGCCTCCGAAATTCGACATTCCTCAGTTGAAAAGGAGGCCCTGGCTATCGTTGAGGCTTTGCGGGACTGGAGGCATTACCTGGCCGGCAGGAGGTTCACCCTCCTCACTGACCAACGGTCAGTTGTCTTCATGTTCAACAACACGCAACAGGGCAAGATGAAAAACGATGAAATCTTGCGGTGGAGAAGCGAGCTCTCCACCTATAATTACGAGATCTTGTATCGCCCCGGCAAGCTCAACGAGCCCCCAGACGCCCTCTCCCGAGGTACATGTGCCAGCGCACAGGTGAACCATCTCCGCGCCTTGCACGAGAGCCTTTGCCATCCGGGGGTCATTCGTTTGTACCACCTAATCAAAGCCCGCAATCTGCCCTACTCCGTCGAGGAAGTATGGACAGTCACCAGAGACTGCCAGGTCTGTGCGGACTGCAAGTCGCACTTCTACCGGCCACATCGCGCGCGCCTGGTGAAAGCGTCCCGCCCCTTTGAACGCCTCAGCGTGGATTTCAAAGGGCCCGTCCCCTCCACCGACCGCAACACCTACATCCTTAGTGTGGTCGATGAATTCTCTAGGTTCCCCTTCGCCATCCCATGCCCGGATATGACGCCTGCCACCGTCATCAAGGCCCTCGATTCCATATTCGCTCTGTTCGGTTTCCCCGACTACATCCACAGTGACAGGGAATCCTCATTCATGAGCGATAAGCTGTGTCAGTTCCTGCTCAGCAGGGGTATCGCCTCCAGCAGGACGACCAGCTACAACCCCCGGGGAAACGGGCAGGTAGAAAGGGAGAACGGGATGGTATGGAGGGCTGTCCAGCTGGCCCTACGGTCCAGGAACCTCCCAGTCGTTCGCTGGCAGCAGGTCCTCCCTGATGCGCTCCCCTCCATTCGGTCACTGCTGTGCACCTAACAACACACCCCATGAACGTGTTTTTACCTTCCCTAGGAAGCCTAGGAAGCCGGGGTGTCGCTCCCGACGTGGCTCGCAGCTCCAGGGCCGGTCCTACTTCGTAGGCATGTCAGACTCTACAAGGCGGACCCTCTGGTGGACAGGTTACATCTGCTCCACGCGAACCCCCAGTATGCCTACGTGGAGTTCCACGACGGCTGCCAGGATACAGTCTCGCTCAGGGACCTCGCTCCCTCGGGTGCCGATCCCACGCCCACACACCTCCCCACCCACGTGCCACCCTCCTTTTCCCCGGCGCCACCATGATCAGCCCCACCAGGTCCATCCCTCGTTCCCCTGCCCACACTAGAGTACATGGAAGATTTCAGCATGCTCTGTGAGTCGTCCAGCCACTGGCCAGCACCAACACCGCCACCACCGATGCCGTCGATGCCAACACCACCTGTGCAGACATCACCACCGCTGCTGCGTCGCTCTCAATGGACCATCAGACCACCGGACAGACTCAACCTATGACGGGCACCGGGTTGCAAGATGGACACCTGATTTATTTCTCCCACCCTCTGTAAATAAATCACTGCTTATGTATTATAGTTTCACGTCACCCCGCCGGACTCATTCTTAACAGGGAGTGAATGTGGTAATACCACTGTGTATATATGTGTGTGCCTCTATTAGGGGATGTACAATAGTACCTGCTATTACAGGTTTGTCGGTAAGCCCCTGCATAGTTTGTCGGTAAGCCCCTGCCGGCTAGCTCCGCCCACAGGAGCAGTATATATATCCATGAGGTCTCCTGAGCTGCCATTTTACAGCTCCACTTGAGGGAATAATATCTCACGGTAATAAAGCCTCTTTTGTACCGTTTTGTGTTTCTGTGTGCAATTGTTAGCGCATCAGTGAGGGCAAGTAGAGCTTTTGAATGTTAGGCATGGACCCTTAATGCTTGAGATTGCTGATAGGTGAATGACGGGGATGCGTTGCATTGAGTAGTGTTACTGGGCACGTGGCTTAGAACATAGAACATAGAACAGTACAGGACAGAACAGGCCCTTCGGCCCTCAATGTTGTGCCGAGCCATGATCACCCTACTCAAACCCACGTATCCACCCTATACCCGTAACCCAACAACCCCCCCTTAACCTTACTTTATTAGGACACTACGGGCAATTTAGCATGGCCAATCCACCTAACCTGCACATCTTTGGACTGTGGGAGGAAACCGGAGCACCCGGAGGAAACCCACGCAAACAGGGGGAGGACGTGCAGACTCCACACAGACAGTGACCCAGCCGGGAATCGAACCTGGGACTCTGGAGCTGTGAAGCATTTATGCTAACCACCATGCTACCCTGCTTAGGAGATAGAAATTGAAGATTCACTCACTGACCTTGAGATGATTGAATTTTTTGCATCAATAGGTCAGTCGACACTCCTTGAGTTGACTTTAGTGGCTATCTGCTTTAGTTGGCTTCGCAATGTGTGCCTTTAGCGTCATCTGTTCCCCTGGGGAAACACCACGCACCCGATTCACCCAAAACATTCCTGTGGGCGCGATCCAATGGCCACGCCACGCCCGAAAAGCAGCTCACCATGGTGCAGCATGGCTGGCTGATAAAGGCCAGGAGACCCTGCTCCTGGGATCTACACAGCTCACAACACCTCGTGAGGTCCAATGTGATCTCGCGAGATATTGCGAGTTAAATCCTGCCCATTGTGGGCGGGATCACATTTTGGCAAATCTGCATGTTAGAGCAACACAGCTAGTTTCACTTTAAAGTGCAGATTCCCAAGGTATCTGAGGGTTTGCTATTCATCCCCTTTGCCTTGGAGACCTTCAGTGAGCGCTGTTCAGCACTGGTCTTCACAAAAGGGGAACAGATGAACTGCCGCTTGCAGGGTGGGGTCTCCCAGGGGATTGGAGGCCCCCATCTGTATGTCCTTTGGGAAGGCTGGTGCCCTGGTGCTTCTGGTGCCACCTGGTCATGCTGGCAGTGCCAGACTGGCACCTTGTCAGGGCATAGGCACTGACAGTTTGGCACTGTCAAGGTGCCAAGCTGGAATTTTGTGTGTGCGCAATTGGGATGGGGGTGCCCTGGGGAGAGGGGGAGATGAACTAGGCAGGGACTTTGGAGACTCCCATGGTGGATTCAGACTGGGGGGTTCGGGATTGATTTGGGGGAATCGGAGATGGAGATGATATTTTTAAATGGCGTCCCGGTCTCTCGCTATACTGGGGAGTTCCGGTGAGCGGATCTCCCGAGAGTAATGGCTTATTTAAATATCTGAATCAAGCACAAGGAAGGTATGATCCAGATTGCACCAGGCGCCTCGAATCGGGTGATTCGTGCGAGGTTTCGTGCCTGGCCGAAACCGATTTGGGCCACTCCTGCAATTCACCCATGGCACCGGGGCCGTCGCTGTGGTAGAACACCCGCATCTCTTTTCTGTTCTGTCTTCTTAACTAAGACCTCCAGCCCCATATCAAAGAAGATGGGAATCGTCTCTCTGACCCGCTGGTGCATTACTACACTTTCTCCCTTATCAGAAATATTATTTGAGACAATTCCACACCTGCACAGCCAGAATAGTTTGCCTCTTTAAGAGATGTGAAAAGGCTTTAAGTAACATACGATGTGTTTAACTTGTGCTAGCCATGCAGCCATCTGGGCTTCCTGTTGAGTGTACAACCAGTACATGATTAACAGTGTGATTTGTGCTGGGCTGCAAGCCACAATCATGGTGATGAGCAGCAGCACAAAATTGGCATGCAGTCCAAAACACCTCAGCTGGGCACAGGTTAATCAGACATCATCATCCTCATGCATTGAAATAGACATATTACATTTTCAGCCCTAGGTTTTCCACTTACCCTCTCTAGGCAAGTTCAGATTAGTGGAAGCAGCAAATAGAACCAAAATTGTGTGTTAAATCTACACTTTCAAATAGGCTAATCTTATTGGGATTTATCTATTTGGCATCTGTTTTCACCTATTGGCCATGATAATCTCAAAACTCTATCCAAACAAAGGTCCTCAGAATGGTTTGGCTTTTGCAATATGCTTATTTAAAATTTTCATTTTCCTGGAAAAGGATCCTCTGCTCTTTGTTTCCTGGATTCAAGGGTAATGCATGATTTTTAGCCCTGCTTTCAAGTTACTGCATCAATTTAGTTGGTTCCCTTCAAAATAAGCAGCCGGAACGATGGTCACTCTGCTGAGTGGCGCTGAATTCCCTCAGATGTACCTGTGAAAATCAAAACTGCTTTTACTGCAAAATTGTGTCAGTTTGGATCTCCTGTAAGAGATCAAGATGAGTTTTCTTGGAGAACATAAATCTATGTCGAGATTTCTTATTGTTTGTTAAACCAGGAACACAGATCAGGGCATTTCAGCCACACAGGAAATTGTTTTCTTTCAGCCTGACATCTGTGCATTGCATTATGTCTGTAGTATAGTATTCAGCCTGGGTATGCATTTATGTTGGGTCTACACTGAAACTAGCGTCAGCAGAAATTATTCGGGTCCTCAATGCAACAGAAAAAGTAATAATTCTAAATGGTGGACAAATATGCTGATTACATTTGTGAATTATTTGTCCATCAGGTACATAAAATATTTTTTGAATGCATAAACAGCAAATGTGCTTTGTTCAAGGTAAAATGGGGCTCGCAACTGAAAAGTATTGTGCTTGTTGTTCACGTGTAAAGTGAGCACACAACCTATAATCTGAGTATTCCTTTGAGCTGTCTGCTCCAGACTTACATAGGTGTTAGTTCCACTGAGAAACAAATCAGGCCCTTTATTCAGCGTTCTGACCAATGTTCCCTCTCATTTCTGTTTGCCATGCCGAGCCAGCGTGTTTCAATGCACAGTCCCTTTAAAACTGATGCACCATACAAACATACTGTGATGAATGTTATCAGTAGCTGATATAATGGTACCTTACCTTTAATGCATTGGCCCTTTAAGACCGGGCTTGAACCCTGGGGGACTCCGCCTCTGGCTCCGCCCCCAGGAAATGGTATATAAGGTAAGGCTCAATCAGGCAACATGTGATGAGCACACTTCTCGGCTGCTGTACAGTTCTCAGATGATTAAAGCCTTTGAATCATCTATCTTCTCTCCTGTGTCATGATTGAGGGTATCTCACATACAAAACAGGAGAAGTAGGCCATTTGGCCCCTTGAGCCTGCTCTGCCATTTAGCACGATCAAGACTGATCTGTTTGTGTTTGGAGCTCTACATTCCTATCTACCCCCGCTCGACTATAATTCTCTCGCTTATAAAGAATCTAACTACCTCTGCCTTGAAATTATTCAATGACCCCACCTCCGCTGTCCTCTGAGTTCCAAAGTCACACAACCCTTTCGCAGAAACAATTTCTCCCCGTCTCTGAAGGGGCGACGCCTAAGTTTAAAACAGCTCCCCCTCGCTCTGAATTCACTCACAAGAGGAATAATCTTTTCCACGTGCACCTTGGCAAGACCATTCAGATTCCTATCTGCTTCAATCAAGTCACCCTTCACTCTTCTAAATCTCAGTGGAAAGAAGCCCACTCTGTCCAACCTTTCCCCAACCTGCGCATTCCATGTATCAATCTAGTAAATGGGGACTGGAATTTTCCGCTTGGCAGACTTAAGTCCTCCCACCGGAGCTGAATCGCACCTCATTGATGCTCGCGCTGGGAGCTCATATTCGGAAGCGAGTCACAATCCTCAGCCATACAAATTTAAACATAGTGGGGAATTGTGAGAGATTCCCGAGGGAATCCTGCTTTCGGATGCTATATTGTACGGGAAGCCCCATAGCGAGGTCTGGACCCCCATTCCCCCCGAAAAGCAATTCAGCAACACCCAGGAATTTCTGGGTCACCCCCCCCCCCCACTCCCCCCCGCCCCCACCCCCACAGTATGAGGCTGGCCTGACACGTTCCCACTACCCCCCCACCAACCAGAGACCCCATAATTAGTGAGACTCCCACCAGAGACCCTCCAATTACAGAGACCTCCTTTAGAAATCCCCCAATTAGAAGGGCTCCATCAGAGACCCCACATAAGAAAGGCTCTGTCTGGAAGCTGGAGGGGAGTCCAGTCAGAGGCAGTGAAACATATCACGGCTTTAACACACCTGTGCAATACACCTACAGGCTCTGGCACAGGAAACAGCAATTGCAAAATCCTGGAAAGAGAAAACCAGTCAGGTGGATTTAAACCCCCTCAGACCTTCGATTTGCAAGCCTTTCATTCATATCTCTGTGAAATGGCTTTAATGAGGCTGTGATTGGTACATTGGTACACAGCACACCCAGTTGTGGAGAGATGAATTAAACAATCAGGGTAGTTGTGTGGGAGTCTGTTGAGAGTGGGGTGGGCAGGTCTTGCATTCTGTGGAGAAGGATGGCCCTCTGATGGACTTTGAGACAACTCCCTTAAAGAGTGACCCCCCTAGGCTTACTGCAAGCTCCAGGTTTGTCAAGACCTGCACCAATTCCCGGCCTCCTGATTGCTGGCCCAGAGGATCAGAGAATCATGCGGGTCTGGAGAATATGATCCCCAGCATTTACATCCTTCCTTAAATAAGGAAATCAAAATGGTACACAGTATTCAACATATGGGGCGGGATTCTCCCCTAACCGGCAGGGCGGGCCGTACCGGCCTTCAGGGGCTAGGCCGGCACTGGTGGGGTTGGTGCTGCACCAGCTGGCGCCGAAAGGCTTGATGCCACACCAACCAGCACCTAATGGCTTGGCGTCACACCAACCGACGCTGGCCGATGCTAGTTGGCGCATGCACGGAAGCGCCAGCGGTGTGCTGTTGTCATCCCAGCGCATGCACAGGAGGGTTCTTCTCCGCACCGTCCGTGGCGCACCATTACATCGGCCGCCGCTTAGGGAAAGAGTGCCCCCATGGCACAGGCCCGCCCGCGGATCAGTGGGCCCCGATCACCGGCCAGACCACTGTGGCGTCCCCCCAGAACCAGGTCCCCCCACTCCCCCTTAGGATTCCGCAGAGCCAACCCCACTATACCCTTTTCAGCACATCTGCCCACCGCTTTCTCCACGCCCCTCACCTCCGAACCTTGCCAAAGTCCCTGGGAACCTCCCCACACCCCCCTCCCTTTGGCAAGTCACCCCCAGGCTTGAACCCTGGTTGTGCCAACCTGGCAGCCAGGCACTCTGGCACTGCCAGATTGACACCCTGGCAGTGCCATCCACGAGCGAGGGTCGCACTTCCAACGGGCCCGAGTGGGACTTCCAGAGTGCCAGGCTGGCAGAACCAAGGAGCCCAGACGCCGGGCATGTGCCAGGGTTCCACCCTGCCCTGTCCCCGACCACCTGGTCTCTAATGAGTTGGGTGAATGCCTAGGTGATTTACACCTGGTTCATTTTTGTATAGGCCTGTACTAGGCCCACACAAATTGGCGGTATAGTAGCACAGTGGCTAGCGCTGTTGCTTCACAATTCAGCAACTCCGTTGTGCCCAGTGCACAGCCCTTGCTCATTTAAATACCCAGACACCGGATTTATCCGGTGCCTGGACTCAACTGCCGCACCTGCGCAACTTTGCGAGGGCACCATTTAGTATAATAATCTTTATTGCCACAGGTAGGCTTACATTAACACTGCAATGAAGTTACCGTGAAAAACCCCTAGTCGCCACATTCCTGCGCCTGTTCGGGTACACAGAGGGAGAATTCAGAATGTCCAAAATACCTAACAGCACATCTTTCGGGACTTCTGGGCTGAAACTGGAGCATCTGGAAAAACCCCACGCAGGTATGGGGAGAACATGCAGCATCCACACAGACAATGACCCAAGCCGGGAATCGAACCTGGGACCCTGGAGCTGTGAAGCAACTGTGCTAACCACTATGCTACCGTGTCGTCCACTGTTGACGTTGGAAAATAGGTTCAGATGGAGATCTGCCCATTGTCAGTGCTGAAGCTATGACACTTGAATTGTTCATTTATTTCATTTCATAATGCTTTTATGTCCTTAATTACCAGGATCTGTGATCATTATGCTCAATTACATTTGTACTATTTAATAGAATATATAAGTCAGGTTTATCCTTTGTATTTGATGTCACTTTGATGGCTCATTGATGTGGAGAAATACAAGGTTTTATGTTCTGGTTGCATCTTATTGTAACTGTTGCTCTGCATGTTCACCTTACTATGAAATAAATAGCTTGATGAATTCTTTTAAAACTTGCCTCACTTAATCATAGCTCTGTACCGTCAAAGAGATTGATGGAGTATTTGCTCAAAAGGAATAAAATTTTTAAATAAATCTTTAGCCTTGTGCATCCATTGAAAACCAGTGACAACAAGAATTTACGCCCTGAAACTAATTGCTTCTTCCTGTTCTTTTGAGCAAATAAGTAGGATACCTGCCTTAATCTGTGGGGTATTTCTTTAAATAACCAAATCGAGCATCAACTGCAAGTTTAGCCCAATGCCTAGAAGTAGACTTTGTAATCTCTCCTTCAGCACAACCTAACAACAAGCAGGCCAGAAGCGATCTTGGCCTAAATTGGTACAGGGGGGAATGGATGTGAAACCCACTCCTGCGTGCGATTATATTGTTAATGTGATATTACGTTAGCTGGCCAATTACGACATGCCCAACGTGCAACGTGTCTACCAGTTTGGTCTCTGTGCGGGTTGGGGCAGGAACACGTTGCTGCACGATCAATAACTCCCGAAGTGAGATTGTAGGATAATTGAAGGCTTTATTGAACTAGATGTTTCCCCCAGCAGCGCAGGTACAGAATGCAGCAGCTAGGGAAACACAGACTCTTATACTCCGCCTTACTGGGTGGAACCAGCAGGCAGGCTTTACCAATGATCTTACAGCACCAGGTACCTCCAACCTAGGTACCGTAATACCCCAAATACCGACTACCACACAGGTCAGGCACTGGATCCAATGAGGACCCGACAGTGGGGGGTGGGGGGGAGGGGGGGGGGGAGACTTTAAAACAAGAGGAGGCAGGCACGCTGTTGTGTGCCACACCTAGCTGGAGAGCCACAAAAGAAGAGAATTATGGAGGAGTAGGACATGCGCAAGGGTGGCAGCCAGGTCAGCAGTGCTGGATGCAGGCTTCTGGCCAGAACAAACCTGCACCCTTTAAAGACACTTCCAAAAATCGCACAGCCTAGGAATGGAGTTGAGAATCCCGGAATTGAGATCCACCTGCCATTTTTAAAGGGCTGCCTAGTCACCCTGCCTCGGTGAACATTCAAGCCTATAACACTGAATTTAGTGAATCACCACTTGGTTTTCTATTCACTGGGAAAACAGCAGGAGCATTTCCAATATCCGTGAAAGAAATGTGAAGCAGATTATTACAGTTCAAAGCAGCATTTATATTTTGATTTAAAATGAGGGGTTATAAATGCGTATTATTTGGAACATATGCTATTTTACCCTGCAGTCTTTTATACACTTACACAGGTTGCATGAGAATTCATCATAACTGTTGCCTGTTTTGCAAACTGTAGTGTTAGAAACACCACAGTATTTATGCAACATTATTAAATACTGATCCATCTTTCATGCTGATATTAACACACAAGGGCACCTTCATATCGTGCTCTTTTATCACTTGCAACCTTTAATGTCTTTAAAAAGAAATTAAAGTGATATGCTGCACATCTTAATTGTAGATATATTGTGGCGAATTCACCAGAGAATTGACAGCATAGTTTTGCAGCCGAGAGCTGTTCCACGCTTCCTTCAACTGCAGTTCACCGCTGGAAGTACGAGATAATCAAACATGATATAGTATTACTCAGTAAATTTGCAACGATAATCGCTGTAACTGTCTTTTTTAAATTTTGGTTTGATCTATCTGAATGCAAAATGAAAACCAAGAGCAAAATAAAATGAAAATAAGTGAAAGATATTTGGCGGGATTCTCTGGTCCCTTATCTGTGTTTCTTGACAGCACGCCATTCACTGATGACAGAATTCTCTCTTCCCACCGCTTGTCAATGAGATTTCCCATTGAGGCTCACCCACACCGCCAGGGAACCCATGGACGAGGTCGCTCTGCCAGCGGGAAAAAAGAATCCCAGCCCTGGAGAATTCCAGCCTTTGTCTGTATGTTTACTAACTTTAAGCAGTAATTAATAAGCATAAATTATCATTAAAAACATGAAATATTTCAGCGTACATTCAGAAATTCAGATTGTACACAATTTCAGGCTTTTATATATCGATGGATTAATAATGGTGAGCGGTCTGAGAATTTGAACAGTTTTGTTGCTTGAAGTGGGTATTATGAATCTAACATTGTCTGATTATTTTTAACTATTTGAGCAGGATAGTGTTACATAGCAGCCCGAAACTGAACTTTCAACAATTTTTGGTTATTATTTTCTCAAAATGTTCATAGCTGTAGCCTCAAAAGAGCCATAAAGCTTTCCAAGCAGAACAGCGAAAAGAATCGTGCTGTTTCAAGTCATTAATCAGAAATCAAAAAGTACATTGGAAAATATAATGAAAGTAGAAGCACACCTGGGAATATTATAAATGCATGAATGCAAATGAAAAAGATTGTGAAACAAAATAGCACATTCCAAAATGTAACTGGGTGGAAACCAAGGTGGTCGATTGCGTGGGTGGAGACTACTGAAACCCAAAGCGAAGCAACAGTACACCATACCAGCTTTATTGATGAAGCAGCAAGAAATTGTGGAATGCTGTATTATAATGAAATAAAAAATGCAAATGCAATTGTAAGCCAGCAATATCCACCCTCTCTGAGTAAAGGTTATGCATTCTCTCCCATAGCACTGAAATGACTGAGCCCTTACATCACTTGCTGACAATCAAAGAAAAGAGATTGGACAACATAGCAGGAGGCTGAAGAAATGTTGGGCACGGTTCAACGAAAAAATGTCAAAGTCCAGTTTTGTGCGCATTTGGTGGGACGTTTTGCGATGGCCATGGGTGGCGAGATCGCGGGCCGCATTCAAAAATGAGCCCCGTACCAAAAATGAGCCCCGCGGGACTCTCGACATTGCTGGCACCCTCGCCTTCTAATTCAACTGACTCGGACCTCAGTTTGTCGCCGCTAACAAAGGGGGCTACTTTTAAATGCTTCCTCACCACTCACTCCCAGCCAACACACAAGCATAGCAGTGCACACACCTGCTCCTCGCTTTGGGGATGCCGACCTGGCCATGCATCCCAACACTGGATGAGAAGCGGGGCACCCTGTTCCCGCAGGGGGTCGGACGACCAGCTGCAGGGTCAGCAATGTCACATGGGAGGCAGTGGCAGTGACTGCCAGTGTGGGCAGTATGGCCAGGAGGACCGCCGTCCAATGTCGGAAGAAGACCAATGACCTCCAATGATTTGAAAGGGTAAGTTACCACTTCCCTCCTGGCATCAGTTCTGACTGGCACCCTTCAAAATCCTAACTCCCGCTTCTCCCAAATTGTCTGGCTGACACCTCGCACCCTTCCCACATCTGATCTTCGTGCTTGTTCCTCAGAATCCCCTGGCAACCAGCAGCACAACCCCTCCATTTCCCGGTGCAATGCCCACATATGCCAGCTGCAATAGACTTCCTGACCCATCAAGCGTGCGGCACACAATGCCCTCTCTTTTTCCCTGCAGGTAAAGATAGCCCATATAAATGGAAAAGGACCAAAAGGGGGGAGGAATCCCGGAGATTCGTGTCCTTGTCCCCTATGAGCAACGAGCCCTGCAGATTGCGGGGTTACCTGAGGGGAGAGCAATCACCAACAGAGAGGTTGACCTGCACCAGACAGTTGAGGATCCACTTCCCCTTCATCCATATGACCTTTCTCAAGTGAGTTCTTCATGTCAGACAAAATGATCCTTCCTTCTCACTGACAACATGCCCATTGTCTCACAGGATCTCCATCTGATGAGGCTGGGCCATCTGGAGTCGTTCTCTCCCCCTGCCCAAGGGAATATCTCAGAGGAGACCTCCAAGGAGACCACCAGTGAGGCGTCACACCTGTCACCTGCACCTTCCACCAGCACAGAGACACACCTCGTTGGGCAACTTAAGTGGACCGGATGGACTGCACCCCAGGGTTCTAAAGGAGAATGCTGAGGAGATTGTGGTGTTGATGATAATCATTCAGGAATCACTGGAGGCAGGGAGGGCACCAGAGAACTGGAAAATGGTAATGTAATGCCCCTGTTTAAGAAGGGAGGGAGGTAAAAGACAAGAAATTATAGGCCAGTTAGCCTGACTTCGGTCATTGGAAAGATTTTAGAGCCCATTAATATGACATTACAGATGGGCCGAAGTCCCGCCGTTGGGAGGCCTCTCCTGCTGCCGAGGTTTGAACCACCTCTGGTGGCGGCGGGATCGGCGGCGCGACGGGGCCCCCAGGGTCCTGGGGGGGGGCGGGGCGATCGGACCCTGGGGGGTGCCCCGACGGTGGCCAGGCCCGCGATCGGGGCACCCCTATCAGGGGTCGCGCCAGTGCCCTGGGGGCACTCTTTCTCCTCCGCCTCCGTATGGCGGAAGCGGAAGAGAAACCCACAGCGCGCATGCGCCGGTGGTGATGTCAGCGGCAACTGGCCACTAACGTCACCGCCAGCGCATGCGCAAACCGCGAAAGCCTTTCGGCCAGCCTCACTGCTGGGCGGCGGGCCTGAAAGGCCGCTGGCACCGGTTTTTGCGGCAGTGGGCGTGGTTCCAACCGCTCCGGCGCGGGTCTAGCCCCCAAAGATGCAGAGAATTCCGCACCTTTGTGGAGGCCCGACCCCGGAGTGGTTGGCGCCACTCCCCTACGCCGGGACCCCCCGTCCCGCCGGGTCGGGGAGAATCCCGCCCAAGTTAAGAGCCCATGGTGTTAAGGGTAAGATATTGGCATGGATAGAGGATTGGCTGACTGGCAGAAGGCAGAGAGTGGGGATAAAGGGGTCTTTTTCAGGATAGCAGCCGGTGACTAGTGGTGTGCCTCAGGGGTCAGTGTTGGGACCACAACTCACGGTCGCCTCCTGCAATGTTCAAGCATATGCCCCCGATCGCTCGGCCCACCTTTCCTGTGCATCGTGGACCCCGCTGGTGAACACCCCATCGTGGACCCCACCAGCGGCTGACCCAGCCAACCCCAGGCCTGCGCTGCGCGGCAGCCAACCAACCCCAGGGGACCCAAGTGCTACTTCTGTGGACAGACAAAACACACCCGGCAGCGCTGCCCGACGCAGAGCGTGCTCTGCAAGGCCTGCGGGAAGAAAAGACATTTCGCTGCTGTGTGCCAGGCCTGCTCCATCGCCGCTATTGTCCCTGCACCCCCCACGTGGGTTCCGTGGGCGCCACCATCTTCCTCGCCTCAGACCACATGCGGCCCGTGGGCGTCGCCAACTTGCTTTCCATCTTGCTCGCCTCACAGCACGTGCGGCCCGTGGGCACCGGCATCTTGCCCCCCTCATGACATGTGGGGTCCGTGGGTGCTGCCATCTTTAACGCCGCCCGCCACTTGCGCCCCATGGGCGCTACCATCTTCCCCACCTCAGGACCCCTGCTCGTCGGGCACCTCATCTGGCCGATCATCACCTGCAACCGTCACCGATCAGCTGCGCCTCGCCTCCATCACGGTTGACCAGTCCCGATCACACAACCTCGCCACCGCGTCGACGACAGTACAGGTCAATGACCACAAGACATCCTGCGTTCTGGACTCTGGGAGCACTGAGAGCTTCATCCACCCCGATACGGTAATGCGCTGCTCCCTCGCGGTACACCCCATGAACCAAAAGATCACCCTGGCCTCCGTGGTGATCCAGGGGTACTGCAGCACCACCATCAACATCCAGGGCTTAGAGTTCAGTGGCTTCCGGCTCTACGTCCTCCCCAACCTCTGAGCTGCCTTGCTACTCGGCCTGGACTTCCAATGCAATCTCCAGAGCCTAACCCTGAAATTTGACAGGCCCTACCACTCCACACTGTCTACGGCCTCACCACCCTTAAGGTCGACCTGCCTTCCCTATTTGCAAATCTCACCTCGGATTGCAAACCCGTTGCCACCAAGAGCAGACAATACAGCACCCAGGACAGGACCTACATCAGGTCTGAGGACCAGCGGCTGCTGCAGGAAGGTATTATCGAGGCCAGCAACAGCCCTGGAGAGCCCAAGTGGTAGTTGTGAAAACTGGGGAGAAAAAACAGGATGGTCGTCGACTACAGTCAGACCATCAATCGGTACACGCAGCTCGACGCGTATACCCCCTCCCTCACATATCTGATATGGTCAATCAGATTGCACAGTACCGGGTCTTCTCGACAGTGGACCTGAAATCTGCCTACTACTAGCTCCCCATTTGCAAGGCAGACCACCCCTACACCACTTTTGAAGCGGACGGCCGCCTTTACCATTTCCTTTGGGTTCCCTTCAGGGTCAATAACGGGGTCTCGGTCTTCCAACGGGAGATGGACCGAATGGTTGACCAGTACAGACTGCGGGCCACCTTCCCGTACCTGGATAACGTCACAATCTGCGACCATGACCATCAGGACCACAACACTAACCTTTCCAAATTCCTCCACACCGCCAAACTCCTCAACCTAACCTACAACAAGGAGAAGTGCATGTTCAGCACGAACCGATTACCCATCCTCGGCTATGTGGTGCAAAACGGAGTCCTGGGGCCCGACCACGATCGCATTCGCCCCCTCATGGAACTCCCACTCCCCCACTGTCCCAAGGCCCTCAAACACTGCCTGGGTTTCTTCTCGTACTACGCCCAGTGGGTCCCTAACTATGCGGACAAGGCCCGCCCACTCATCCACTCCACCGTTTTCCCACTGACGGCTGATTCTCACCAGGCCTTCGACCATATCAAGGCTGACATCGCCAAGGCCGCGATGCACGCAGTCGATGAGACCCTCCCCTTTCAATGCCTCAGGCGTCGCTCTGGCCGCCACCCTCAACCAGGCAGGCAGGCCCGTGGCATTCTTTTCACGCACCCTCCATGCCTCCGAAATTCGGCACTCCTCCGTAGATAAGGTGGTCCAGGCCCTAGTAGAAGCTGTGCGGCACTGGAGGCATTACCTGGCCGGCAGGAGATTCACTCTCCTCACTGACCAACGGTCGGTTGCCTTCATGTTCAATAACACACAGCGGGGTAAGATCAAAACTGATAAAATCTTGAGGTGGAGGATTGAGCTCTCCACCTCCAATTATGAGATTTTGTATCGCCCAGTAAGCTCAACGAGCCCCCCGATGCCCTATCCCGAGATATATGTGCCAGTGGCCGCCACCAGCCAACCCACAAATGGACCGACTCCGGACCCTGCACGACGATCTCTGTCATTCAGGTGTCACCCGTTTTTATCATTTCATAAAGGCCCGCAATCTGCCCTACTCTATCGAGGAAGTCAGGTCTATCACCAGGGACTGCCAGGTCTGTGAGGAGTGCAAACCGCACTTCTACTGGATTTCAAAGGGCCCCTCCCCTCCACCGATCATAACATGTACTTTCTTCACGTGATCGACGAATATTCCATATTCCACTTCGCCGTCCCTTGCCCCGATATGACGTCTGCCACCATCATCAAAGCCCTCACCACCATCTTCGCTCTGTTCTGTTTTCCTGCCTACGTCCACAGCGACCGGAGATCCTCATTTATGAGCGAGGAGCTGCGCCAGTACCTGCTCAGCAGGGGCATTGCCTCGAGCAGGACGACCAGCTACAACCCCCGGGGCAACGGGCAGGTGGAGCGGGAGAATGGGACGGTCTGGAAGGTCATCCAGCTGGCCCTATGGTCCAGAAATCTCCCGGCCTCCCGCTGGCAGGAGGTCCTCCCCGACGCCATCCACTCCATTTGGTCACTCCTTTGCACGGCGACTAACGAAATTCCCCATGAACGTCTCTTTGCCTTCCCCAGGAAGTACACCTCCGGGATTTCGCTCCCAACGTGGCTGGTAGCTCCAGGACCCGATCTCCTCCGCAAGCACGTGTGGCTCCACAAGGCGGACCCGTTGGTCGAGAGGGTTCAGCTACTTCACGCGAACCCACAGTACGCCTATGTAGCGTACCCCGACGGCCGCCAAGACACAGTCTCCCTCAAGGACCTGGCACCAGCTGGGTCCCCACATACCCCCTCTGCCCTGGCGCCACCCTCCCTCCCCCCAGCACACCCCACCACAGCCCCCGCTCCAGGATGATCTGTCCTCCGCTTGGTCCCACCCGGGGATGAAGATGAGGTCGACAGACTCCAGGAGTCACCGGCGACCGAACCGAGGCTGTGGCGTTCGCAACAATGGATCAAGGCGCCCAATCGTCTGAATTTATGAACTGTTCCTAAACTTTTAAATGCCTACATGTAAATAGCATTCCACCATCCCCGCAGCACTCTTTTAACAGGGGGTGAATGTGGTAGTCACCACTGTTGTATTGTATGTACCGCATATTAGGTGTATTGTGGTAAGGTTCCTGTAGTACAGGTACGGGGGTAGATCCCTGCCTGCTGGCTCCACCCAGTAGGCTGAGTATGAATGTGTGGGCTCTCCGAGCTGCAGCCATTTCGGCAGCAGCTGCGGGAGGCTACATATCTCTGCGTAATAAAGCCTCGATTACACTCTACTCTCGTCTCCTTGTAATTGATAATGCATCACTGAGAAAGGCAGGTTCATGATTATTAAGGGGGATCAGGGGTTATGGGGAGAAGGAAGGAGAATGGGGTGAGAACCATATCAGCCATGATTGAATGGCGGAGCAGACACAATGGACCGAATAGCCTAATTCTGCTCCGATGCCTTATGGTCATACTGGTTTCTTGGGCACAATCTGGTGAACAACACACAGTTCCTTATGCACATCAGGTGGAGGCAGGAACATCCAATGGATACAGCAGTAGGAGATCTGTTGGATCTCAGGAAACACTGGGCGAAATTCTCCGCCCCCCACGACGGGTGGGAGAATAGCGGGAGGGCCTTCCCGACATTTTTCCCGCCCTCCCGCTATTCTCCCACCCCCCCGCCGAAGTCCCGACCCGAATCGCTGCCGCCGTTTTTTTACGGCCGGCAGCGATTCACAGCTGTTCGATGGGCCGAAGTCCCAGCCCTTTCCGCCGTTTTCACGAACGGCAAACACACCTGGTCTTGCCGTTCGTAAAAACGGCGTCACCAACTCGCTTTTTATAACCATGGCACCGATTGGCACGGCAGTACCACGGCCGTGCCAAGGGTGCCATGGGCCCGCGATCGGTGGGCACCGATCGCGGGCAGCGGGCCCGATGCCCGCGCACTACTTGTCCTTCCGCCGCCCCACAGTATCCATTCGCGGGGCGGCTGAGGGGCAACCCGGCCCGCGCATGCGCGGGTTTCGCGCAAAAACGCGATGACGTCACCCGCGCATGCGCGGGTTGGAGTCTTCCAAACTGCGCATGCGCGGCTGACGTCATATGACGCGTCAGCCGGCGCTAACTCCGGTAAGCGGGCTTAACGATTTTCGTTAAGCCCGTCTTGCCGGAGCCTACGGCGTCGGGCTGCTAGCCCCGACCTGGGACCAGAATTGGTCCCCCGTCGGGAAGGAGCGCGCTGCCGTAAAACCCGCCCGGGTTTTACGGCAGCTTTACGATTTCTCCCGTTTTGGGAGAATCTCGCCCACTATGTCCCAACCAGATACTGAGCCTCTGGACGAGGTTTTCCAAAAACTGATGCAGACGATAAGACACAGTTGGAAAATTCAGGAGGGGGTGTCAGTGACATTCCAGCAACTGCAAGGCTGATTGGAAGAGTCTCAAAGACTGCAGGTGGATGAGATTGTGCCAAAATGCAAGGCACAGCGGCCAACACTGCTAGGGTGGTGACTGCAGTGCAAAATCTGGAGTATGATGTCCGTGTCTTGAGTGGTGGTGTCCAAGACATGGTTCATTCTGTGACGGCCATGGCTGAGGACCTCAACATCATATCCCAGTCATTGAGGGACATGTCCTAGATGCAGGTGGACATTGCCGAGGCATTGCAAGGCATGCCCAGTCACTGAGGACCATCACTGAGTGCATCAACTCTCTGGTGCAGACAATACAGAGCCCCCAATATTGGCAGCACTATATGACTCAGAGGCCTCTGGAACTCACTCCAGCTGCCCCTCCAAGGCATGAAGTCCCCCGGGGGGCCCTTGACGAACCACCAGAGAGGAGGAAATGCTGAAGGCCATCCCGGGGCATACCATCAAGGAGACTACAGTGGTCTCCAGATCTTTCGACTTCCCCCTCTTGACACCGATGCATCTCATAAGCAACGGGCAGAATAGGGTGGCATTGCAATGCCAGTGACAGCAGCAAGTCGGCTGGTATTCCCTGGCTCCAGGCCCTCCAGAGGACGTGTGCCAAAGGCATCGAAGGCCACATGGAATGGAAAGCAGCACGCTGCCTCCACCTCTGTTGTGCATTCTGAGGTCACACCTTGAGGTAGCGGTAGATCATGGAAGATCAAGAAGAGTGAGGAGAACTGAGTGGGCACTGGTGAGGTCACTATCCATAGCAAGGCGGAATGGATATCTGTCACACTAAAATCTGTCACACTTAAAGCATTTCACATCTCATACATCTGAAGCCTCTGTCAAATTAATCTTCACAGCGGGCCTGTCTGCACCCTTACTCTTGTAACCCTACACTCCCCCTACCCCTTGCCACAGTGGTCCAATATTAAAACCTCCTAATGCAGACCCAGTTCAGGGGATGGGTGTGAGCGCGCTGTCAGCAGAAAGACAGGAGTCAGACTGTAGCAGAAACTGAGGTGCACCAAAACATTCCTCACAGCGAATTATCATCACTCTCCTGCACTGTAGATTGACCCGCTAACAATGCGAACACAGGCCCAACACCCTGGAGTGATGTAACACAGACCTGTGGAGGGGGGAACAGGATGGTCGGGGAGGGAGCGGTGTGATGTGAGTGGTGGGGAATGGGGTTTGGGGGAATATGGCGGAGGGAGGGACAAAAGGGAGCAATGGGGATTGGGGGTCAGAATTGGGGGGGGGGGGTGAGAGCAGGAGGGAGAGGCAGAGGTGGAGGGAAATGGTGTGGGATTGAGATGACCACAACAGCCTTGTCCTCAAAGAATTTGGAGAAGAAGATGGCCTCTTTGGTGCTCCTGGCATGTTGGACCCTTGCCACTGCCTGGCCTCCATACTCCAGCTTCTCCTCCACGTCATCCTCCAGCCTCTCCTGTACCGCCCCAACTCCTCAGATGAGGCCGCATGTCCCAACGCCTCCGCCTGCTCCTCCAGAATGACGGCCTGCTGCTGTGCCAGATTGTGGAGGGCACATTAGACCACTAGAAAGTGGGAGACCCTCTGTGGGGTTTACTGCAAGGAACCCCCAGAGCAGTCAAGGCATCAGAACCGTATTTTCAACAGGCTGATGCATCGCTCACTGACAGCACAGGAAGCAGCATGGGCTCCATTGTATCATATCTCTGCCTCGGTCTCAGGCCTCGGCTCTGGTGTCATCAGTCATGTCCTCAGCGGGTATCCCTTGTCCCCCATGATCCTACCTGTCATTCTGACGTGGTCTTTGCAGACACCGAGGATCTCTGAGTGCCCCAGAATGTAACTGTCATGCATCTGCCTGGGTGGCGGACACACACGTGCATGATTCTGAGGCCGTGATCTGACACAATCTGACCCTTTCCTGTTAATATAGGGCACTACCTGATGCCGTGCTCACAATGGACCTGGGGCATCTTGACGATGGCAGCAAATCCTGCAGCCCAGGCAGTCCGAAGGTGATATATTCTGATGCCCATGCTTACAGGTCATCATAACCACCTGAATGCATCTGTGGGCAGATGACTATGATCTGCCACACAAGTCCATGCTTGAGCCCTGGAATGACCTGGTGGCATATACGTTGAAGGCTGAGGTGACCTTCACACCCACCAGTAGCAGTGTCCTCCTCCACGGGTGCCATATCTGTGAGGATGTGGCACAGCGGCTGCACTGTCAGTCTGCTGAGATGCCTGTACACCGAGGGCTGTCGCTGTCTTCCGTTTCTGGCTCCCTCGCCAGCCTGATGGGCGGCCAGGCCTTCAGTGTGCACGGCATCCCCCTTTAGATGGGGTGCTGCTTCCAGCCTGCGTTGTCGCTGCTGCCTTCTACGGTGTCTGCTCGTCTCGGCTGCCACAAGCCCAGCAAGGACCCCAGACTCTGCCAAGAACATTAGCGAGGCTGTGTTCAGCTTCCCTCTGCTCGTCCACACACTTACTCTTTGGCTGCAACAGGATCCTCAGTGGTGAAGCCCTGTTCTTTACTGTTTGATTGTTGGCAGCTGTCTCTATGGTGCTGACACTCCTGGATTACAGAAACACTGTGCCGGCATCAAAGTTTGCAATGCATTGACCATTCTCTGAGGCTTGGCGCCTGTGCCTTCGAGGAGGCACTTGAGAGTAGAGAAGATTTTGTTTATTAAACGGTCAACAATAACAAAGATTTGAAAATCGACTACGTAACAGTCCACGTAGCACACTAACCATTAAACAACAAGGAAACGTCACCGTTCCATACCAAAACAAAACTGTCAGCTCATTTTCATAAAAAGAACAAGCAGACGGTATAGCCCTTCACAGCTTCCGCAACAGAAACAGAGGATGAGCCTGACAATGTGTTATCATGTCCAGAACTTTGTTGTAGAAATGATCTGTGACTTGTTCCACGTATCAGTGCCATTCTCCGCTCAAGAGCAGCAGCTGTGCAGGCCTGCCCACACGGCCCAATCTCACCGGAACCAAATCCAGGCATCTACTTATTTCACTGGCACTCATGGTGCAGTTGAACATCCTTGGGTTCCGGCATGTTTAGCCCGCGGTCATGTGCCAGTTACATGCAGCAATGCGACAACAAAAGCATCAACAATGTGCAAAAGCATTTCTTCAATGCAGGTGGTTCATTTGGAATAATGTTGTACCCCAGGTCCCGCTGCGTCTTGCTTCAAACCGGATTGCCTTCTGGACTCATCCATCCCCCTGAGCCCGGTGTTCCAGGGCTCAGGTGTCTTAGAAAAAATTGTCCTTCTTTCCGGCTACAGAAAAGGAAGGAAACAGCAAAAGCAGCCTCCAGGCATCTGCAGCCAACAGCAGGAGTAAGCAGCAAACATGACCTACAGTTGTGAACTACTCTCACAACTAACACAGCCAATTCCTCATTTGAAACAGCTTTTAGCTGTTAGCCTTTAGCCTTTAGCTTCAGTCTCTCACAGATGAAGGGGTTGAAATTGAGTTTCATGAGAGAAGCTGCAGTATGGCTCTGTCATGGGAGAGTTTGGTAGGACAGACAGGCTGCATGTGGTTGCCCCTGTTATGGGTCTCCACAATATTTAAAAATGGCTTGAAGGACTCACTGATACAAAGCCCCTCAACCTCTCCCGGGGTAAACCCTAATCTGGAATGCTTCAGCTCCCGACCAAGCCCAACCCCCTGTGGATTGCCCTACAAAGCCACACCCACGCCACTCCCACCCCTAAACTGCATACCGGAAAATAGAAATGGCTACTCGTCTCATTTTTGAAAAGGAGTACTGAACAACGCCCGTGTGATTTTCCACTGGGAAGCTGGGTAATTAACGGGAGTCCCCTGCATTTGACGTCAATCTTGCTAATGAGATTGAAATTAATGCAAATTAAGGTTAATAATATTCTCACCATTTTTGGGCAAGATCCGGTTGAATCGCAAAATAGTTTGCGACATGGGGCAAATCTTGATTTTGCCCTCTCCCGCTATCCACCCGGCAGACCCCGGGTGCAACGAGGTTGTTGAATCGCAGTGGAGACCTGGGATGAATCACATTCAATGGCAATCTTCAGCTTCTCCCTTATACACCAACAATCACCTCCTCCCTCCTCCACCACCTCCCACACACAAATCAGCTAATTGGAGCCAACTCAAATTCCACATTCACAAATCTCCCAGTCGACAGAGGCTTTTCTTCCTCCTTACAGTGATAAATGTATGAGTATTACCTAACCAAGTCCTCGTTCCATAGTTAACAAACACTCCAAGAGGGAAACCTGTTCGCTTAGTGTGAAGTTACATGGGCAGCCACCCATCTTGCTGTTACCTCGCCAACCACAGGAATAATTGATCCAGTGTGTATTGGGTGTACCTGTGGATGGGAGGGGAGAAAAAAATATGCTGTTTCTTAAAAAGAAGGTAATTCACGGGACCCTATGTTTTAAATGATTTAACTTTTACAAATAAAATGAATTTTTAAAATCAGAGTAGCAGGTGCGTTATGATCAGCTGACAAATTATAATGAATTGTAGGGTGTGATCTAACCAAAGAAAAATGAAGTCTGCTCTGGTTGGGAACCAATGGGTCATACCCAGCGCTGGTCGTGGCGGGAACGACCCCGCTATCTGATGGCACTCTGGTTCATTTTGGTGGCCCAGTGGGGCATGTCCCCCTGAGGTCGCATTCAGTCGCATTTCCTGCACTGAGGAATTACGCTCACCGGAACTCCTCAGTACAGGAGGAGATCAAGATGCCATTTTTAAATGGCGCCCTGATCCCTCAAACCCCCATGCGACCCCTGATGAACCCCCTCCCCAATGTCCAATTTACCTATAAGGGAGTCCTTGGGGCCCTACCTCACCTGGGCAGGGTGCCTCCAGGCCCAAACCCCAGCACAGGCAAAATGCCAGTCTCACATCTTGGCACTGCCAGCCAGGCACCCTGCCACCCTTCCCAGGGGTCAACCACCTGGAGACCTCTGATGCCCTGGGAGACTCCCCCCAAATGCCATTCCGCCTGGTCCCCATTTATAGCAACCAGTAATGATCGGCGTTCGCTTAAGGTCACGCGAAGGAGTTAGATCCCAAAGCTACGGGTAGATCAGGTGAGTGTATATTTGAGTGAGACTAACTATTCACTCTAAAATACAGATTTGCCAAGTCCAGATCCTGCCCACAATGAGTGGGACCCTGATCGCGACGTCTCGCAAGATCCCATTAGATCTTGCGAGGCATGGCGGGAAGGATAAATCCCAGTATCTACCAGCCGTATCGCGCCCTGGTTTGGACAGGACACAGCTGGTAGATTGCGCCCATAAAGTAAGTTAAAAAATTATTATTTAATTAAAGGATCTGATGTTATCTCTAATCAGCATGTCACTTAAATGATTTATGGGTGTTATCTCAATTAAGATAATTGAACATTTTCCAATAAAAATATACTGTCATGGCTGGTATATGGGGAGGATCAGAGTCTGACTGTTTTCTGAAGCAGAATAATAATTTCAGCAGCGTGGATGATCATTTACAGCTTGAAGGTTCCGCTCCTGGTTAAGAGGCCTGAAAAATTCAATGAATTTTGTGAAGCTAGTACTAAATTCTGATCAGTGTTCAAACTTCCTTCAAGATCATGGGCCATAAGCGCATCAATTTGTCATCCTCAGGTTTATGACTCTTGCACTCATTGAAGTGCAAAACAAGAAGGATTAGAGAAAACTGTCTCTGACACAATTGGAGAAATATTTGTCATGGAAGAAAAAGGTTTTTGGGCGGCACAGTGGTGCAGTGGTTAGCACTACTGTCTCACGGCGCTGAGGACCTCGGTTCAATCTGGCCCCGGGTCACTGTCCATGTGGAGTTTACAAATTCTCCCCGTGTCTGCGTGAGTCTCAATCCCACAAGCCAAATGCATGCCGGGTATGTGCATTGGCTACTCGAAATGGCCCCTTAATTGGAAAAATTAAAAAAAAAACTTTTCAAGGTATTTTTCTTTCCAAGGAATTGCCACAAGACCTTTTTTCAACTGTTGCTGTTTAATGCAGTATTCACGGAGGAGTTCTCTGTAACTTCATTTTTGACCTGGGTAAAGGTACCTGTTGGTTGAAAATTGTTTTCCTTGATCTTTTTTCCAGCACTTGAATGTTTATATTAATGATCTTGATGCATCTAGATTTTAACCTCAGTGGGTTTTTCAAAGCTTCAGGCATACCTGACCACCCCATATTGAGATGACAATTCACCTGCAGTACTGTGTCTCCCTTCTGAGGCCATTAATTATTTTCCTCTTACAATTTTCTTCAGTTATTCCACTTATCATGAAGGCTGGATTATTTCGCCCAGGCAATGGAAGCCCTCTGGACCTTCCTCCATTCTTCAATTATGAATCGGGGAAGTGGTGGGTGTGCTGCGATCAACAAGCAAGGTAAGAGCTGAGCTCATAATCTTAAAAGCTTATGTTACTCTGCTATGTATACCAGCATGCACATCTATTGATTTTGTGAGGTCTTTATGCATTGTCTTGTCTCCCTTGCATGTGTCCCAAACAGATTCAACCTACAATTGAGGGATCATGTAAAAGATGTGATCATTTTCATTCCTTGCGTGTCTTACTGTCCTTCTTGTTTGTCATTCTGATTTTAATTTTCTTGCCTGGCACTTGAAAAAGCTTCAGATCTGACCACCTTATGTGCCTCAAAAGTTTCTTCTGCCCATGATTTTACATATTTGTACTCTTACACACCTTTAGTAATAAGGTGTAAACATATATATGTTGGTCTAATGAACTGACTTGTGCAACAGCACAAAATAAAGCATCAATTGTTAATTTTATTGAATTGCGTGGTTGTTTTAATTAGCCACAATGTAATGGTTGACTTCTGATTCTCACCAGAAGCTGATGGGAATTAAATCTCCACATTTCTACAACATACATTCCAGTGTGTTCGATATAATAACTGAATTATCTGTCAGAGAAAATTTTGGAAGGCACTCATAGGCAAAAAACATATTTGGAGTTACTCCTGATCAAATTACAATGTTCAAAGACTAAATTCAACAACTGTTGGAAAACTGTGGTGTGCGAATAGCATTGGAGCTATGAAGTTACAGTTTTGGTTTCAAAATGAACCTTAAAGCCACATTGGCGCTATTTATTTTCTCATTTATCTCTGAGGCACATTCAGTGCAGCATTTAGAATTGAAAATTGAAAATTGCTTCATTTTGCAACACTATTTTGGAAACAAAATAATACTTAGGCTGCTTAACTTATCCAGAACAATAGTTTAGATCTCTTTCTCTCTCTCTCTATATATATATATTTATATATATACACAAGACTTGCAATCAAAAATTATTTCAATATTTTTTTAAAACTTTAAATGTAGGGGCATGGCCAATCCACCTACTCTGCACATTTTTGGGTTGTTGAATGTCAGACCCACGCAGGCACTGGGAGAACGTGCAACCACCACACGGACAGTGCCCTGGGGCTGGGATCGAATCTTGGTACTCGCTGCCATGAGGCAGCAGTGCTAACCACTGTGCCACCATGCCGCCCCTATTTCAATTATAATTAGATGTGACTGCGCAAGTTTCGACCATTCAATTCAAAAATTTAGCAACCACTTAAATTCTGTCATCGCTTTTGAAAATGCGTACTTCAATTTGAATAATTGCTTCCATTTTAGTTCCAAAACTAGATTCAACTTCAATAAAGTCAATTACATAGCTATGAAGGGCAAGTTTGCGCATTTAAATTGGAAGATTAGGTTAAAAGATGTATCACTAAATGAGAAATAGGGAACACTTGAAGAAGTATTTAATCAGTTTCAAAGAATGTACATTTGTAGTGATGTCATGGTTGTGTTGTAATTCACTGACTGACCACTAGGAATCTCACTCATATATAAGTGAATGTTAGAGTCAGCTGACCTCAGACTGGCTGGAGGGAACTGGAAAGGTTGCTTGTGCATAATTATTTTGTTGTTCATCTGTTGTTTTGTATATAGTTTACCCACAGTTAATGTTAATAAATCAATTATAGCATTAGCTATATAGCATGCATATAGCATGGGCAACACAGTAGCACAAGTGGATAGTACTGTGGCTTCACAGCGCCAGGGTCCAAGGTTCAATTCCCCGCTATGTCACTGTCTGTGCGGAGTTTGCACATTCTCTCCTTGTCTGCGTGGGTTTCCTCCAGGTGCTCAGGTTTCCTCCCACAGTCCAAAGACGTGCGGGTTAGGTGGATTGGCCATATAAATTGCCCTTAGTGTCTAAAAAGGTTAGATGGGGTTGTTGAATTACGGGGATAGGGTGGAAGTGAGGGCTTAGTGTGGTTCAGTGCAGACTCGATGGGCGGGATGGCCTCCTTCTGCACTGTATATTCTATTAACTACAAGTGTTCTTGTAATAAATCAGACCATCCGACAAGAACATTACAACATTCAACTGAGAAAATCTCCATGGCTATTGTGAACCATCCATGAAAACTGAGAGGTTAAGGGCAGTATTAATTTTTTATATTTTTTCATAAGATGTGGGTGTTTCTTCCCATTTTTTCCCAAGCCTAATTTCCATTGGGAAGGTATTGATGAACTATTTTCTTGACCTGCTATAGTCATGTGATGCAGGTGCAGTCATCGTGCTTTTCAGAAAGGAGTCCATAATAGTATTGGTAGCAGCGACCACTACACTGGCCTTGTGGGACAAAATTCTGTCTTCGCATTGAGAATTACGGGGATAGGGTGGAAGTGAGGGCTTAGTGTGGTTCAGTGCAGACTCGATGGGCGGGATGGCCTCCTTCTGCACTGTATATTCTATTAACTACAAGTGTTCTTGTAATAAATCAGACCATCCGACAAGAACATTACAACATTCAACTGAGAAAATCTCCATGGCTATTGTGAACCATCCATGAAAACTGAGAGGTTAAGGGCAGTATTAATTTTTTATATTTTTTCATAAGATGTGGGTGTTTCTTCCCATTTTTTCCCAAGCCTAATTTCCATTGGGAAGGTATTGATGAACTATTTTCTTGACCTGCTATAGTCATGTGATGCAGGTGCAGTCATCGTGCTTTTCAGAAAGGAGTCCATAATAGTATTGGTAGCAGCGACCACTACACTGGCCTTGTGGGACAAAATTCTGTCTTCGCATTGAGAAACCCTCCATCATGTTATGTAACATGGCCACCATGCTAAATGGAATAGATACAGCACCGATTTATTAACTCAAAACTGGGAGGCATCATCACCTATCAGGAGCAGCATGATTGTATTCAACCACAATCTGTAACGTTGAGTGGCCCTCACCCTTCTATTAGCATCAAGCTAAGGAATTAACCCTGGTTCAATGATGAGAGCGGAAGATAATGCAGGGAGCAGCAGCTATACCTAAAAATAAGACAGCAACCTGATGAAGCTACAACATTGACTACCTACATATTAAACAGTGGAAGCAGCATGCAATAGACAGACCTCACAACGAATGGATCAAGATCAAAGTTATGCAGTCCTGCCGTCCTAGCATGAATGGTAGTGAGCAATTAAACAACATGAGGAGGAGGCTCCACAAATATCCCCACCCCCAAGGACGGGGAAGCCCAGCACCTCAGTGCAAAAGTCTAGGCTGAAGCAATTACAACCATCTTCAACCAGAAATGCCGGGTAGATGACCCATCTCAACCTCCTCTTCATGTCCCTCAATATTACAGATGTCAGTCTTTAGTCAAGTCAATTCACTCCATGTAATAATAAGAAATGGCGGAAGGCACTATATATTTCAAGGCTATATGACTGGGCAATATTCCGGCAGTGGCACTGATAATTTGCGTTGCAGTACTAGCCATGCCCCTAGCCAAGCCCAGCCAAGACAGCTACAACACTGGCTTCTTCCCAAAAACGTGAAAAACTGCCCAGGCAAATCCTATCAGCAAGCAGCAGGATAAATCCAAATTTGCCAATTACTGTCCCACCAGTCTACTTTCAATCACAAGCAAAGTGATGGAAGGTGTAATTGATAGTGCTGTCAAGGGGAACTAAAAGGAATTAAAAGGGAAGACTTCTAATATTGACAAGAAGAGTGGTTAGCTTGAGGATCGGAAAAGTTTTAAAAACCAGTAAAAAATGATCAAAATAGAAGTGGGAGAAAGTAGAATATGAGAGTAAACTAGGAAGACATATGAAAATTGGTGGGATGAACTTATACATCAATGTAAAAAGAAAGTGAGTAGCAAATGTAAGCGTGGTTTACGTTGAAGCTGAGATGATATAAATTATTATTTAAAGCATTTTTTTTCCAATGAAGGGACAATTTAGCCTGGCCAATCCACCTATCCTGCACATAGAACACTACAGCGCAGTACGGGCCCTTTGGCCCTCTATGTTGCTTCCTCCTCACTCAGTTGCTTGTGGGCCCCTGGGATACTCCATGGGATGGAAGGGCAGCTGGAGTGAGCTCCCGAAGTTTCTGAGGCATCTGGCATTACCAGTCCTGCAGGGACCGCCTCCCGTCCCGTCCCATCTTTGGGTTGTGGATGTGAGAGCCACGCAGACAGGGGGAGAATGTGCAAACGCCACACAGACAGTGACCCGGGGCCGGGTCAATTGGTGGTCTGCTGGATTTCAGAACCCAGCTTCCCCCAACTAGATGCCAAGCCTCTGGGAAAGGTTATCCCTGAGTTGCTGGAGATGCAAGGGCAGAGCTGTAAAATCCAGGAGGGGTTATCAGCTACATTCCAGCAACTGCAAGACTGATTACAAGAGCCCACAAGCCTTCAGTCACAGGAGATTGTGCCGGCATTGTGATGCACTCAGGTTAACACTGTACGGATGGTGTCCGCACTGGAAATGCTGGGGCAGGACGTCCGAGCCATGACTGGTGAACTCCAAGGCACGGCTTACTCTCTGCGGATCATGGTAGAGGATCTCAACAGCATGGCCCCGTTGCAGAGGGACATGTTCCAGACACAGAGGAACATTGCTGAGGAATTCCAGAGCTTGGCCCATTCATAGAGGACCATGGTGCAGATAATAGGGGGTGTGGCGGACGGGAGGCGGTCCCTGCAGGACTGGTAATGCCAGATGCCTCAGAAACTTCGGGAGCTCACTCCAGCTGCCCTTCCATCCCATGGAGTATCCCAGGGGCCCACAAGCAACTGAGTGAGGAGGAAGCGCTGAGGCGCATCCCGGGGCATTTCACCAAGGAAACTTGGGTGTTCTCCAGCCCATCTGATTCCTCCCTCCTGACACCGACGCATAAGACTATAAGCTTTAAGGGCAACATGGTGGCCTAATGGTTAGCACAGCTGCCTCACGGCGCTGAGGTCCCAGGTTCAATCCCGGCTCTGGGTCACTGTCAGTGTGGAGTTTGCACATTCTCCCCGTGTCTGCGTGGGTTTCGCCCCCACAACCCAAAAATGTGCAGGTGGATTAGCCACGCTAAATAGTAGGTGGATTGGCCACGCTAAATTGCCCTTTCATTGGAAAAAATAATTGGGTAATCTAAATTCATTTTTAAAAAAGACTATAAGCTTTATGAGCAGAATTAGGCCATTCGGCCCATCGGTTCAGCTCCACCATTTGATCATGACTTACATGTTTCTCATCCCAGTTCTCCTGCCTTCTCCCCATAACCTCTGATTCCCTTATTTACCAAGAGCTTATCTATTTCTGTTTTAAAGACACTCAGTAACTTGGCCTCCAAAGCATTTTGCGGCAATGAGTTTCACAGATTCACCACCCTCTAGCTGACGAAATTACTCATCTCAGTTTTAAAGGATTGTTCCTTCAGTCTGAGGCTGTGCCTTCAGGTCCTAGTCTCTCCTCCGAGTAGAAACATCGTCTCCAGGTCCATTCTATCTAGGCCTCTCAGTATTCTGTAAGTTTCAATGCGTTCCTCCCTCATCCTTCAAAATTCCATCGAGTACAGACCAAGAGTCCTCAGCTCCTCATATGACGAGCATATGACAACCACCTAAGGGGCAGCGAGTAGAGCAGTAAGCACAATGATACCAGAGAGACCTGTAAGTTGGCTAGGGCCCTCCAGATCCAGGCCCTTCAGAAGACACCCGCCAGGCTACATGGAGCATATGCCAGCAGGCTGCCTCTACCTCTGATTTGCATCCTGGATTATGCCTAGATGTAACCGTAGGCCTTGTAAGATTAAGAAGTTTCAGAAGCACAAAGTAGGCCTAGATGAAGTCAGACACTGTTCGTAAGGGAGTAGGTAATATAGCACTATAACGACTGACCACATTAGAAAATGTTGCACCTCAAGCGATCTTTGACCTCTACCCCACAGGGTGGGTGTATCTACCCACCTGAATTCAGGTCCTCCTGCAGGTCATCCAAGCAATCCCAAAGTTAGCCTCCATGAGGTTCACAGTGACAGACACCTGGATTCACTGTTTCTTCACCAATGAACCCTTGGCCTTGCCCTCTTTCCCCCCTTGGAGAGGTGGGACAAAGAAATGCAGCCTCGACCCTCACTCAGACATGAGCCTGGGAGTCAGTGTGCAGTCAGCAGACAGAGGGGAGTCAGACAGCGAGTCGACATGACCCTCCTGCTTTGACAAGTGACCCTCTGACACTGCAACCCAGGTCCATCACCCTGGTGTGAAATCAAATAAACCCTTTGGGGGTGGGGTGTAGTGGTGGAGCACGGTTTTCAGGAGGAGGTAAACAGCGTCATGCAAAGAAGGAGCACGGGTTATGGAAGGGGGCGGAACAGGATCATGGGAGGGGGGAGCATGGGTGTTGGGAGAGGTTTGAGGCTCGGGGTGGGGTTTGAGCTGTCGGACACAAAGCTTCCTATCTGGCAAATCTGGAGACTCTAAGGACCTTCCTTGTCCTCCTGGCCTGTTTGACCCTGGCCGCTGCCTGTCCTCCATCCTCTGGGTTCTCCTGTGTTCATCCTCCACACCCTCCTGGTCCTCCTCCTCCTCAGATGAGGCCCTACGTTCCTCCTTCTGCACCATGTCACCCCCGCTGCAATGCCAGGTTGTGGAGGGCACAGCAGCCTACTGAGATGCGAGAGACCTTCTGGGGACCGTACTCTAGAGCACTGCCAGAGTGGCCCAGGCAATGGGGCCCAATGCACAACGTGATTACAGTCTAGGTGGTAGCATTGTTCTTATTGTGATGGGACTCTGCCTTCGTCTCGGGATTCCATACTGGCGTCATCAGCAATGACCTGAACGATCCCACCACGAGCCAACTGGCCAGCCTGGGGTGTTCCCTGAGATGATGGATCTCCAAGTATCCCAGCACGTAGCTGTTATGCACGCTGTCGTGCACGCACACATATGCATTATCCTATGGAGGTGGTTGCACAGGATCAGTACTTTCAGGGAGTGGAACTGTTAATAAAGAGCCCTCCCTCATGCCATAGTGTTCTCAAGGTGGCATGCGTGCCATCGATTGCGCACTCTACCTGGGGCATCCTGACGATGGTGGCGATGCTGTGAGGTGCTGTGAAAAGACAGTCTTAAAAAAGTGGCTGTCAAACAGATCACCTGCTCTTTCAGAATTTCAGACTTTAAAAAGCTCACTGTGAAGAAAATGCACTCAGAAATCAAACCTCCCCTTTCTCGGAAACAATTCAGATAGAGAAAAAAAACTACAGAACAAATGTGGTCAGACAGCACCTGCTCAAAAAGAGGAAGCACTTCAGAGTTAATGGACCATTAAGTGCTGTAAAAACAAACAAAGCAAAACCCTTCTTTGATATAGCCTTCAGCTATCAATCAAGAGGCTTATAATAATAATAATCGCTTATTGTTACAAGTAGGCTTCAATGAAGTTACTGTGAAAAGCCCCTAGTCACCACATTCTTGCGCCTGTTCGGGCAGGCCGGTACGGGAAGTCAATTGACTTGTAAAAGTCAATGGAGTGTGAAATGGCATATAAACAAGCAATTACAAAGGGATAAAAGCAGGCATACTGTAATTGTGAAACCGCAGAGCCCATTGAAACGTCTGGAGTGAAATGCTTCTCCAAGAGGCAAGCTGCAGAATGGCTCTGTCCTGTGAGATGGTTTTAGGACAGATATGCTGCAGCTGTGTTTTGCCCTGCTTTGGGGCTATTGAACATGAAAGAAATCAGTCTTCAAGGCTCCACAGACCCAAAGCAACGCTGGAGAGACACCTGACCTAAACCCTTCCAGCCCAGTCCAAACCACCAACCCCCAGCTCCCTTGAAGGACCCTCCCCATAGCACATGGCCACTGGCTGCTATGCCTTTGTGCTCCCTGGAAAGGGATAATTACCTCCTTGCTGCGGCTTGGAGTCCATGGCGCCTGGTCCCCGCTCTTAGGGACCTCTAGCGAATTACGCCTACATGACTTCCCACTGGCTGGAGCATATTGGGAGGCCGCTGCACTCGACTTTAATCTCACTGATGAGATTGAAATGAATGCAAATGAGTTCTGATCAGGTTCTCACCCTTTCTGGGCGAGCTGCTGATCACGCGAGCGAGAGCGGGCCGGGAGCATTGGAAAATGTTTAATTCCCAGCACAAATCCTGTTTTGGACATCTCCCGGAATCCCCTCAACATAGTGGGATTTGTGCCGGGCACAACGCGACCTGGAGAACGGTTCCCATAATTTACTAGTTTCTGACAAGACAAAAGTAGATGGGAAATTAAATTGTGAGGGAGTTCAACAAAGGTTCATTAGATTGATTCCTGGGTTGGGAGGGTTGTCCTTTCAAAATAGATTTATTAGAATGGACACACTCTCTAATGCTTCAAACTAGGTTAAGTGATCTGATTGAAAAACAATTAATTCTGCGATGGTGTGATGGGGTCGATGCTGAGAGGCTGTTTGTTCAGTCTGGATATTCTACAACTAGAGAGCTAAAATTCAGAAAGTTAGGGGGCATGGGATACAGGGAAATTTGGCTGTCTGGATACAGAATTGGCTGGCCGAAAGAAGACAGCGAATGGTAGTGGATGGAAAGTATTCCGCCTGAAGGTCAGTGACCAGTGGTGTCCTGCAAGGATCTGTTCTGGGACCTCTGCTCTTTGTGCTTTTTATAAATGACTTGGATGAGGAAGTGGAAGGGTGGGTTGGTAAGTTTGCCGATAACACAAAGGTTGGGAGAGTTGTAGATAGTGTTGAGGGTTGTTGCAGGTTACAACACGACATTGACAGGATGCAGAAGTGGGCTGAGAAGTGGCAGATGGAGTTCAACCTTGATGAATGTGAAGTGATTCATTTTGGAAGGTCGAATTTGAATGCTGAACACAGGGTTAAAGGCAGGATTCTTGGAAGTGTGGAGGAACAGAGGAATCTTGAGGTCCACGTACATAGATCCCTCAAAGTTGCCATCAGGTTGATAGGGTTGTTAAGAAGGGATATGGTGTGTTGGCTTTCATTAACAGAGGGATTGAGTTTAAGAGCCGCAAGGTTTTGCTGCAGCTTTATAAAACTCTAGTTAGACCACACTTGGAATATTGTGTCCAGTTCTGGTCGCCTCATTATAGGAAGGATGTGGCTACTTTGGAGAGGGTACAGAGGAGATTTACCAGGATGCTGCCTGGACTGGAGGGCATGTCTTATGAAGAAAGGTTGTGGGAGCTAGGGCTTTTCTCACTGGAGCGATGAAGGCAGAGAGGTGACTTGATAGAGGTGTACAAGGTGATGAGAGGCATGGATAGAGTGGATAGACTGAGACCTTTCCCCAGGGTGGAAATGGCTGTCACGAGGGGACATAATTTGAAGGTGATAGGAGGAAGGTATAGGGGAGATGTCAGAGGTCGGTTCTTTACACAGAGAGCGGTGGGTGTGTGGAATGCACTGCCAGTAGAGTTGGTGGAGTCAGAGTCATTAGGGACATTTAAGCGACTCTTAGACAGGCCCATGGACAGCAGTAAATTGAAGGGGTGTGGGTTAGGTTGATCTTAGATTAGGATAAATGGTCAGCACAACATTGTGGGCTGAAGGGCCTGTACTGTGCTGTACTGTTCTATGTTCATACAATCAGGATAAAGGATAGGCCATTTCAAACTGAGTTCAGGAGATATTTCTTCAGTCAGTGTGTTATGGATTTTGCAACTCTTCACCAAAGATCTGTGGATGCTGAGTCATTTAGTTTATTCAAGGATATGATTGATATAAATTTAAACTCAGGGAATAATGAGATATGAGGTCAGCAGGAAAGTGAAGTTCTGGTTAAAGAGCAGTCACTAACTTCATGAATGATGGGGAAGGCTTGATACGCCTTATGGACTTTCCTAGAGATTTCCTTATGGTCCTCTGTCCTTTAAAACCGAAGGAAGTACAATGCACAGCATTTTGCGTCAACCTATTTGTCCAGGTACGTTGCTGAAGATGGGCATCCATTCAAATAAAATATTTAAAGTAGAATCCTTTGATTTAGGTAATGGGTTTTTGCTTGCACCTGATGCACGAACCCTCAAGGCCCAACAAATGTGGAAAAGGTGAAAAAATCTGCAGAGGTACTACCCAAAGTGATTCTGCCCTCTCTCCCCCCACCATTCCAATAAGTCTCTTGGTAAATACAAATAGAAAATAATGGGAACGTTCAGCAGGTGTAGCAGCATTTGTGGAGGGAGAAACAGGATTAATGGATGGAATCTTGTTGAAGCATCGGGGGTCTCGATGCCGGCTGGAAAGCCGATGAGAGATCTATGTTGACTCTTTGGGGCGACACAGTGGCACAGTGGATAGCAATGTTGCCTCACAGTGCCAGGGTCCTAGGTTTGATTCTGACCTTGGATGTCTGTGGAGTTTGCATGTTCCCACCGTGTCTGCATGGGTTCCCCCCGGGCACTCCGGTTTCCTTCCACAGACAAAAGATGTGCAGGTTAGGTGAATTGGCCATGCTAAATTGGCCAAAGATTAGGTGGGTTTATGGGGCGAGAAGTGGGGATTGGGCCTAGGTGGGGTGCCTTATCAGAGCAAGGCCTGGTGCAGACTCGAAGGGCCAAACAGCCTCCTTCTGCAGTGTATGGATTCTATAATTCGATTATTCTTTTCGGGCAGGCCTACCAAACCACAAGCTTATTGACAAGGCCAATAGTAGGCCTTCCCCTAGAATTAAGACCCCGTGGAAGCCTTCCCAGAGTGAGAGCTGCTGAACAATCAGAGGCCAGCAGTTGTTGTGCTCCACAGCAACACTGAGGCTGGTTTAGCACAGGGCTAAATTGCTGGCTTTTAAAGCAGACCAAGGCAGGCCAGCAGAACGGTTCAATTCCCATACCAGCCTCCCCGAACAGGCGCCGGAATGTGGTGACTAGGGGTTTTTCACAGTTACTTCATTTGAAGCCTACTTGTGACAATAAGCAATTTTTATTCATTTCATTTCAGGAGGAGTGGCTGCTGCTGAAGGAAAGGCGCTGGGGTTCCAGGATTGCAAAGCGACCCAGACTACTGGTAACTAATTTGAGGGTATTATAGGGGAGAGGGATGAAGTGGAGTCATCAGGAAGGACAAGGACATGTCTCTCCATAAGGCCCCCTTTCCCAATGTCCAATCTCTTAATCAGAATTTAATGCCTTTGATCGAGGGACACACACCCTCTACCTCCACCCCTTGAATTGACAAGTTGGCCGCACAGTTTTAGTTGCCGGCATGGCACATAGTGACAGGCCGGTCTACAGCTAATACCACCAACAGTGGGATGAGGTCCTTAAATGGTTATAAATTAATTTCCACCCAGCGGGGTCAATTACACCACCATTACATTCAATTATAACCCTTTCTGCATCCAAGCTCATTACCAGCAGAGCAGAAGATTTCACCCAAGATTTCAGGACAATGACCTTCATCAGATCAGTCTCGTGTTAATTGATTTAAGCTGTTAAGGGTGGTTGTAGATCTTTATCTGGTTGCTTTTGCTGTAGTGGCAGTGGTTAGACTTCCTCAGAGAAATATTTTAGAGCTGCTTGAGTAATTTTGCACTTTGAATTGATGATTATTCTTTATGGGCAAATGATAAGGAGCAGCAACACCAACAAACCAGAGTGCACTGGCCTGGATCAGCCCTGAAGAGGGTGACGCAGGAGATGTTTATTTAGGAATTTTTATTTATTCCCTCGAATTGATTGAAATTCTGAACAAGTAGAGGGCACTGCTGCCTCACAGTGCCAGGGACCCGGGTTCAATTCCGGCCTTGGGTGACTGTGTGTGTGGAGTTTGCACTTTCTCCCTGTGTCTGTGTGGGTTTCCTCCGGGTGCTCCGGTTTCCTCCCACAGTCCAAAGATGTGCAGGTTTGGTGGATTGGCCATGATTAAAAAATAATTGGCCCTTAGTGTCCAGGGAGATGCAGGTTAGGAGGGGTTATGGGGATAGGGCGGGGTGGGGGGTGGGGGGGGGTTGCAGGTGTTCTTTCAGAGGGTCGGTGCAGACTTGATGGGCCAAATGGCTTCCTTCTGCACTGCAGTGATTCTATGGTTCTATAAGGCATGAAGAAAGTTATCACTGAGCTGCGTCACCTGTTGCATTACTAATTTTAGTTCACTCCAAGGCATTCAGAGCACTGCCTGCAACTGTCAAGGTGATGGTGACCTTTTATTTCTATGCCACAGGGATATTACCGGTTCTAGCCATTCTCATGTGCAGTCTCCCTCCCACAGTTTGCAGTGTACTGCTACATCAGGTGTATGGCATAAATGCTGTGCTCCAAAGGAATCCCATTCATCTCCTTCTCCATGGAGACAACAAGTAAGAAAGAAGGGGGGTTTGACAGAATATCAGACTGCTCATGGGACAGTAATAACTGCAAGTATGCGGCCTTTCCTACTCCGCATGATGATCCAGAGATATACTTGAACAGGAGGATTTCCTGCATTTACAAAAGTGACTTTGCTTCAAAAGTACTTCATTGGAGGCGGCACGGCGGCGCAGTAGTTAGCTCTGCTGCCTCATGGCACAAGGACAGTGGTTCGATCCTGGCCCCGGGTTACTGTCCATCTGGAGTTTGCACATTCTACCCGTGTGAGCGTGGGTCTCACCCCCACAACCCAAAAATGTGCAAGGTAGGTGGATTGGGCACGATAAAATGCCCCCTAATTGGAATTTTTTAAAAAAGTACTTAATTGGCTGCAAGATGTTTTGGTGCCCTAAGGTGTTAAAGGTGTTACATCAATATACATTTTTCTTCTTTCATTCCTTGAATTTGTAGCCCTGTGTGACAACAGGCAAGAAATTATGCAGGGCTGTATCTGGTTCCCCAGCAATATTCATGATCATTTTATCCTGTGGTTGTAATACCCTCTGTGAAAAATCGGATAAGGATGAAAAATGTGAACGGGGATTTAAAAGCACGATATACTCATCCATTCTGATGCAGACAGCATGCAACATTCATTCCGCCAGCTCATTTCTATGATTCCAACAAGCAGTCTGTGCTCATGCTGTTAACTGCAGAATGAGTAGAAGATGAGTAGAAGATGTAAGATCATGAGAGCTAGAGGAAATTCAAGCTTGCCTGCACCATTTAAAGCAAGCCTGTAGCTCTTAAAGGGGAGCTGCTTGTCTTGAATAGTTAATAGAATTCATTCAACAAGTAGCTTTGACTTAGGGAAGACATAAGATTGACACATTAGAAAGAATAAGCTCGAAGCTTCTCTGAAGCTGCATTGGATGCTTTGATGCAGGAAGTAATGTACTGGGGGCCAATAGGTCCTCCAGACAAATTCTGATAAGGCAATGGGAGCAGATAGTTGTGGGGGACAATACAGTGCAAAAAGAAGTTGTGATCTCACATAAGCAGTCAATACATTGGCAAAATGCCACATTCCACCAAATGCTCCACTAGCCCCACACATTGTTCCATGCACGACATCCTAATCTCGACCAATCAAGACTCATACCTGATATTTGTAGCCTCACCTTATCCTCACACTCTTAGCACTACTGCGAGCCTCATACCTGTGGTATTATCGTACATAAAGGCAATGCAATGGTTAATGAAGTATTTACAGACAACCACTAGAGGGAACTAGTCCTATGAGTATATAAGGGATAACGCTGAGGCTTGTGGGTCAACAGAAGATACAGAAGGACAGATGAAGGTGATAGCAGCAGGAGTGAGGAATTAGCTAGAGAGAAAACAGTTGTGTACTTGAGAGTTCTGTTAGTTAGAGTTGGCATAGTTTAATTTAGAAACCTTCCACTTTAGGCATGTGAACAAATCTTATTTAGTCGTGTTAATAAATTAGTTTTGTTTGTTAACAAAGCTTGTAGTTCTTTGTTCAACACTATGCATCCAATCCATCCAGGCAAAGCAAAGCAGAGAACAACATATTACTCACATCTCACAGCTCACATAAACTACCAGCTATTCAACCATGAAAAAAAATACATCACCCAAAAGCATTGCCCCACATTCACTGTCACAATTCCCTCTCTCTTTCAGGACGAGATGCACACAGCGGTTGGCAGTAGCTCCTAAGCAGTGGGGGACAGCCATAGCACCATGTCCTTACCTCGATCCAGGAGAAGGTGCTCAACATTATTGGGGATACCCTGACTGAGGCTGTGGTCAACAACGGGATAAAAAAGATCAGAGGTGACGGCATGTTCATAGCTAATGTCCTCTTCACATTTCTGTTCCTTTAATTTCACATACTCATTGTGCGCTCTCATAGTACAAATCATTGGCCTAACAATTCCGTGAATCAGAGATTCCAATCTTTGGTCCATTTTGGAGATGTTCTGTAATACAGTCTGCCAGATTTGTCTTCAATTCCTTCCCCACAACTGAGACCAACGTTGTGAGTCACATTGAGAGGAGTATATCCAGCAGTTGGTGCAGGAAACTAGGTGAGATTGCAGTGAGAAGAGGAAAAGAGGCCCCTATTTTAAACCTTCTCTTCCAAAGCAACTGATTTTAAACATATCCTTTCTTCTTGCATGCCTGCTCAGGGTTAGAACATAGAACATAGAACAGTACAGCACAGAACAGGCCCTTCGGCCCTCGATGTTGTGCCGAACAATGATCACCCCACTTAAACCCACGTAATCCGTATACCCATAACCCAACAATCCCCCCATTAACCTTACACTACGGGCAATTTAGCATGGCCAATCCACCTAACCCGCACATCTTTGGACTGTGGGAGGAAACCGGAGCACCCGGAGGAAACCCACGCACACACGGGGAGGACGTGCAGACTCCACACAGACAGTGACCCAGCCGGGAATCGAACCTGGGACCCTGGAGCTGTGAAGCATTGATGCTAACCACCATGCTACCGTGAGGCCCCTAATTAGGGTTATTAGGGCAACAGAATATTTTACAATAAAGGAGTGTGTTAGTGGTTGCCTATTGGGATATTTTGAGCACTTGTTTCAAAAACATGGAAATTGTGTGAAACGTGTCTGCGGTGTGGGAACATCAGCAGCAGCACAGTGTGCAGCAGGCAAAGGAGATGGAGTAAAGTGAATTGGTGTGAATGGCGAATAGTGAAGGGAAAGACTGGTGGTGCAGGGCTGAGCGGAACTCAGAGTTAGGAGTTTTATTTTATCAACTCTGGCCAGGTTTAAGACTTCATGCTAAATCCCAGCTGGGTTGTGATGTCATTGCTCCTGGCATCGACCTCCTCCATCACCACTTGCTACATCACTTCTTTGGTGAACCTGGGCTCACCACAAATGAAAGATCACCTCCTTCCTCCAATTATCTCTTGCAACAGGGCCTCTAATGAGCCACCAGAGAATCTGAGGGCTTTTGCGGCAACAGCGGTAAATGCCACTGACATTTTGTAGAGGGGATTGAAATTTCTTGAGGTCAAAGATCACCCTTTTAAGAGACTAAATTGTTTTAAAATCTCAACCAGGAGCCCTGAAATTCTGCCCTCGATTCGGTGAACTGTCATTAAACAGTTTGAGAAGGGCTGGCAGTTTGACTCACTGAGGCCCCAAGCATAAAGACCACCCTCGTCTTTCACCTACATGATTAAGTGTATTTGTTTTTGCATACTTTCTGGCTAATAATAGGTCAAAACCAAGTTCTCCCTGAAATTAGTGTATTTCTTTTACGAAAGCAACTGCTTTTAATTATTGATCTGACAAGTGAGTACTGTAACATGAAAGAAAGAGATGTATGCTTATCGTATTCTTCACGATTTCAGGATATCTGAAAGCATTTCGGAATGAAGTGCTTTTATAGTGTTGTCATGTTGGAAATAAATCCGATAGTATATGACAGGACAAGTTTCTAATTTCCCATCCATTCCAGACTCTGATAGGATCCTACAAACTAACTTCAGAAGCCTAACATAATTGAGACTGAGGGATTGGATTAGATTTGTTTATTGTCACGTTTACCGAGGTCGAGTGAAAAGTATTTTTCTGAGAGCAGCTCAAACAGATCATTTAGTACATGAGAAAGAAAATAAAATAAAAAGAAAATACATAATAGGGCAACACAAGGTCCACAATGTAAATACATAGACGCTGGCATCGGGTGAAGCATATAGGAGTGTAGTATTAATCAGCCATAAGAGGGTCGTTTAGAGTCTGGTAACAGAGGGAAAGAAGCTGTTTTTGAATCTGTTTGTGCGTGTTCTCAGACTTTAGTATCTGCTGCCCGAAGGAAGAAGTTGGAAGATTGAGTAAGCTGGGTGGGAGGAGTCTTTGGTTATGTTGCCCACTTTCCCCAGGCAGTGGGACGTGTAGATAGAATCAATGGATTGGAGGCTGGTATGTGTGATGGACTGGACTGTGTTCACGACTCTCTAAAGTTTCTTGCAGTATTGGGCCGAGAAGTTGCCTTACCAGACTGTGATGCAGCCAGATAGGATGCTTTCTATGGCGCATTTGTAAAAGTTGGTAAGAGTTAGTGTGGACATGCCAAATTTCCATAGTTTCCTGAGGAAGTATAAGCGCTGTTGTGGGAAGTAGTGGGAAATGGGAAGTGAAATCCAAGTTTGTGTAAATATAATGGATTATATCTTTAAATTATCTCTGAAAGCTGTCAAAGAAAACATAATTAAAATTAGAAGGCTATTTAAGATAATTAAATTTTATTCATACTCATAACCAGTATTTAAGGATTCAAACACTTAAACCATTAATCATCACTAATGTGCTCTGTATCAAGGGTTTTGCAATTTTGTTGTAGAATTTGTAAGGAGAATTTAAAAAAAGACCAACTCATTTATTCCAATTATATTCTATTTAAAATGATTGCATTTATTTTTGTTTTGACAGGTTTGCGGTGCAGTACTAACAGTTTGCAACATGTACATGTGCACAAGTTCATCCCCGAAATTTCTCACATGATAGCTCCTAATTTTAGTTGGAAGATTTGATGAAGTGATGACAGACATGTGGCTGAAAGAACAAAGACAAAGTTAGAGGCAAAAACACCAAGCTTTCTCCAACTTGTTGGTGCAAGAATAGAACTAGAAGCAGAAATGCATTTTTCTAGCCTGCCTGAATAATGCAAGGTGCAGTGTTTCTGAAGAAGGTGAAAATAAACAAAAACATATTGGCCCTGGTCTTCCACAGAGCGGCAATTATCGTCCGGTCGGTAAATAGGTGAGATGGCATGTAGGTAGGGTCTCAGGCTGTGAGGTGACAGATGGTTAGGGTGGTACATGCTTGACCGTTTCTACATCTTGACCCTGCTCCACGTTTCTTGCTGGGTCTTCTGACCCGCACTTTTGCAGAAATGCTGGGCTCGGAGAACTCCACCACGGTGCTTTAACATCCGAGAGAATATAGGACAGGTTCCATCTTTATAGCACTATCTGCAATATGGTATGGTTAAATGTCCAGTGTGAACGTTAGTGAATGGGTGAGTGGATGAATTAGTGAATGGGTAGGGTGGGTAGGTCTTTGATGTAAATGGGCAAGTAGGTAGTGTGGCAGGTGGATGAGGTAATAACTGGATTGGGTGGAAGGTGGGTGAAGTAGTAGATGGGTAGGGTGCAGATGGCTGAGGTGGTGAGGTAGGTTGGTATTTGCGTAGGATGAGGTGGTAGGTGGGTGGTGTGGTGGGGGGATAAGTTGGCAGGTGATTAGGTGGCAAATAGGTGAGGAAACAGGTGGTTAGGGTGGTAGATGAGTGAGATGGAAGGTGGGTAGAGTGGCAGGTGAACTATCAGGTGGGTAAGATGGCAGCTAGGTAGGGTGGTAAATGGGTGAAGTGGCACATGGGTAGCATGATAGGTGTGTGGGTTGGTGAGGTGATAAGGATGTGAGGTGGTAGGTGGGTGAGGTGACAGTTGGATAGGGTGGCAGGTGGGTAGAGTGGCAACTGCGTATTGTAGCAAGTGGCAAGGGGAATAGTCGGGTCAGGTCGGGGATAGACGGTGGTTCAAGGGCAGCAGTTGGGGGGGTGCGAGTTGAGGCTGAGACACGAGAGTCAATGTGGACAGTTAGGGTGTGGGTGTAGCCAGTTCTGTAGTTAGCCAGAAATTGGGCAAAAACTTTTCTGTCTAACATTACCTGAGTAACTACACAGTGAAGCCTCACGGAGTAGTCCAAAGTCTCTGATTCTAACTCAGAGTCAGAGATACCCTCGGGATCTCCTGGGAAGCAAGGCAATTCCTCATGGAAGTCAATGCATCAGGACTTCCACAGGATCCCAGCATACATCTTGGGTCCTACGACAATTTGGATATTGGACGATCTGGGCCATTAAAGTAAATAGAGAACATGTGTGGCACCTCAATGTAAATAATACAAAGGATAAATAATATGTAGCTGACACAAACATTGGCAGCCTTTTTTACACCGCTCCTGATTGTTTTCCCCTTGAAGTCATATGATGGCCTATCTGATGTCGACCTGCAGACTATCATCATTATGTTCCCTGCACAAAATAGTTTGCCTTTGTAAGTTGGTACAATTATGTGTGGCCCTAATTGCATCTAGATCTTTGATAGGTGGGTGGAAAGGGAAGCTGGATTCTAGGTTTTTGTCTCATGCTGACATCATCAGGTGAGCAATGTGGTAGCTCTGTCCACTCTACCACAGTGAAAATTTACTCCCTCTCATATCTTTCCAAAAGCACATCAATAAAATGATTACTCCATGCTGTGGAATTAGCTTTTGTCTTATCTTGCAGCAGTCTTGTTTCTATCTCTTTTACCACTTTTCTTCATTGGATTCAGACTATAATACAGCCTGTGCACTAAAATTAGGCATAGTTAGTAATATGTACTCACCTAAAATTAAAATGAAACAAAGTGTGCTGTATCATTTTTAATGGGAGCTTTTCAATTAAAGCTTGTTACCATAATCTCATTGCACTGCCTTTTCCCCCATATCCTTTTAATTCTATCTTTTCAAATAATTATTCAATTTCCTTTTAAGTTATGTATTACTTGCCTCATTGGTATGAATGGTAAAATATTTAATATTCCAGCCAGTCTGTTTGAAATAATATTCCTCAAAATGTTTTATAATATTGTGCTTCATCTGCAAACATTGTACACTGACTTCATAAAATATAAGCCTCTGCGAAAAGATAATTTTTTTAAAAAGTCAAATGTAAAAAATAGCTGCTATCTGTTGCTTATAATCTTTGCTGACTTACATTTTTAAAAATCCTAATCCTGTCCGGAAGGAAAACCAAACACATGCAAAAAATAAAACACTTTCAATATATATCATGAAGCTTCCTTTGGCAGTCATTTCCTTTGCAAATTCATTCTGTGAGAAAATTAGTTGTAGTGCATAGGTTAACATGGATTGCCCTGGGCCGGGACTTTGCATGGGCACAAATGTCAATGTAGGTGCAAAATCTCATGAGAGGCCAAAAATGAGAATGTCACTCCACCCTGCCCTACACCACACACACACAAACAACTGGCTGGTGATGTTTATATAAGGTCTGGAGCACCGTGAACCCAGTGAAGAGAGTCGCCAGGGGAGCATAGTTAAGTTCAGTGCCCAGGGAAAAAGGGACAGGCTGGGTCGATGAGGACTGCACTTGATGCAGTGTATTGAGAGACAGACTTCAAACACTTGATGAGATGCAACACGGTCGGCGGGCCCCCCGCGCCGGTCGGCGGGCCCCCCGCGGCGATTCTCCGGCCCACGATGGACCGAAGTCCTGTCGCTATCAAGCCTCTCTCGCCGGCGGGACTCAAAACACCTACCTGACCGGCGGGATTGGCAGTACGGGCGGGCACCGGGGTCCTGGGGGGGGGGGGGGGGGGGGGGGGGGGGGGGGGGGGGGCGATCTGACCCCGGAGGTGCCCCCACGTTGGCCTGGCCCGCGATCGGGGCCCACCGATTGGCGGGCCGGCCTGTGCCATGGGGGCACTCTTTTTCTGAGACCCCCCTCCCCTGCGGATGCGCCGGTATGACGGCAGCAGCCGCTGACACTCCGGCGCATGCGCGGACTTATGCCGGCTGGCGAAGTCCTTTTGGCCCCGGCTGGCGTGGCCGTTCACGCCAACCGGTGGAGTGGGAACGACTCCGCCGCAGGCCTAGACCCTCAATGTGAGGGCTTGCCCCTAAAGGTGCAGAGAATTCCGCACCTTCGGGGCGGCCCGACGCCGGAGTGGTTCATGCCACTCCGACACGCCAGGACTCCCCGTCCCGCCGGGTAGGGGAGAATACCGGCCCGATTTTATTTAACATCTAAACTATTATACATGTTCAACTGTGGGTTGACACTATGCTGACTTGACTGGAGACCTGATGCTAGCCTGACCAGACTTACTGACTACCACATGGTGTTTGCACTGGCTAGCTCACGAGCTCTGACTGTCTCAGAGGCTGGGTCCCGAGAGAGCGGGAAAACTGGTGCCCTCTGGCTTTATAGTGGTCGTGTCCTGTCTGGTGATTGGCTGCTCTGTTCTGTGTGCTTATTGGTCATCCTGTGTGTAAATCACTGCCTGTCTGCACTCCATTATATACATAGATGTATATTATGACAGCCCCTGGCTCTACCCCCCTGGCACTGCCTCTTGACAATTCCGCTGAGGGAAGTGCCAAGAGGCAGAGCTGGGGGGGGGGGGGGGGGGGGGGGCAGGGTGGAGCGATTTCTTCTGGGGAGCTTCATGGGATGGGGGGGCTCCCTGTGTCTGTGGCAGAGGTGGGTTCCTCGTGCGCATGGTGTAGGGATGGGGGACTCGATGGCAGAGGGGAGATTTTTGGTTTTAATTTTAATTCCATTCGATCGGAGTGCACCCTGACCTCTCGAAGCGGACATTGCTGACTGGGCAGCCTGCCCTGCCAGCGTGATGGTGTGGGACCCGCCTTCAGCACTTTTTATTTTAAAGCTCTGGATATTATGGAAGGAAAGCTGGCTGTGCAACTGTTGGTCTGCACACTGCTTTTCTCACCTGAGGCAGCACTTGGTTAAGAAAATGGAAAATTCTGCCCATGGAATGGATCGCAGGTTGGCTGTGAACCAGGAAACAGAATGGGGGATAAGATATTTATTCAGACAGACAGAAAGTGGGAAGTGGTGTTCAACATGATCATTGCTCATGCCATTGTTGTCATTACTCACATAAATGTTTCAGACATGGGAATGAGGACATAGTGAAGGACATAGTAAATACTGAGGGGGACAGAAACAATAACAAGAAGACCTGAATAACGTGACGAACAGGTATGAAAATGGCAAATTAATTTTCAAGTTGTTATGCCGTCAATTCACTGTGAGACCGTTAGAACAAATGAACATTAGGCTTTAATATCCATGAACTCGCCTGCCAGAGTTGGCTGTACAAATGAGTGCCACCCACAGGTGGCCGGACTATTTTTGCCCCCGGTGAGGGCGGAGCCAGAGGCGGAGCCCACCGGGATTCCAGTACAGTACCTGGAAGTAGCCGTATCATCTCTTCCAGGTCATGGGTCACATCATTATACAGACAGTACAGACAGCTCATGTATTAGGTGAACTACATACACCATATTCACACCCTGTTAAAAAAATCAAGTCCAGCGGGGGTGATGTGTGGTCATTAGAAATTCAGTCTGTCTGGAGGCCAAATCGTTCTTTTAGACCTCCTCAGCTCTGGCGATGCGGCGGGCACGGTCGTTGCCGATGGTGACTCCGGGGGTGTCGTCTCTGGAGCTTGAGCCTCAGTCCGGCGTGTCGGAGACGGTTGGGGGGGGTGGGGGTAGGTAAGGGGTGGTGGGTGGCGGGAGTGCTGGCGCGGGCCAAGACAGGAGACCCAGGGGAATAAGGGGCGCAGGGGATGGCTGTAGGCAGTGGGGATGGGAGCACGTTGGGAGGGGAACCAGCTGCCGCCAGATCTCGTAGGGAGACCATATCGTGCCACCCGTCCTGGTGCGCGATGTAGGCGTACTGGGGGTTGGCATGCAGCAGCTGGACCCTCTCGACCAGGGGGTCGGTCTTATGGTTCCTCATGTGCCTCCGAAGAAGGACAGGTCCCGGAGTTGTCAGCCAAGATGGAAGCGAGACCCCAAAGATGGACTTCCTAGGGAAGAGAAACAAGCGGTCGTGAGGGGTCTCGTTCGTGGTTATGCAGAGCAGTGATCTAATGGAGTGGAGGGCAGCGAGGAGGACCTCCTGCCAGCGGGGGGGTGGGGGGGGGGGGGGGGGGGGGGGTCAGGAGACTTCTAGACCGGAGGGCCAGAAGGAAGGCCTTCCATACCGTCACGTTCTCCCTCTCCACCTGCTCGTTTCCCTGCGGGTTATAGCTCGTAGTCCTGCTCGAGGCACTCCCTTTGCTGAGCAGGTACTGACGCAGCTCATCGCTCATGAACGATGTACCCCGGTCGCTGTGGACGTAGGCAGGGAAACCGAACAGTGCGAAGATGCTGTGCAGTGCCTTTATCGCAGTGGCCGAGGTCATGTCAGGGCAGGGGACTGCGAAGGGGAAGCGGGAGGACTCGTGGACAATGGTTAGAAAGTATATATTACGGTTGGTGGAGGGGAGGGGCCCTTTGAAGTCCACACTGAAATGCTCAAAGGGTCGGGAGGCCTTTACCAGGTAGGCCTTGTCTGGCTGGTAGAAGTGCGGTTTGCATGCCGCGCAGACCTGGCAATCCCTGGTCATTTCCTTGACCTCCTCGGTGGAGAAGGGCAGATTGCGGGCCTTAATAAAGTGGGTAAGCCGGGTGACCCCCGGGTGACAGAGGTAATTGTGGATAGCCCGAATTTGGTCATCTTGCGTGCTGGCGCATGTGCTGCAGGACATGGCATCTGGGGCTCATTGAGCTTCCCAGGACGATACTTGATATTGTAATTGTAAGTGGAGAGGCCGATCCTCCACCTCAAGATTTTGTCATTTTTTATTTTGCCCCATTGTGCGTTGTCAAACATGAAGGCGACCGACCGCTGGTCGGTGACGAGGGTGAACCTCCTACCTGCTAGGTAGTGCCTCCAGTGCCGCACGGCCTCCACTATGGCTTGTGCTTCCTTCTTGACCGAGGAATGTTGGATTTCGGAAGCTTGGAGGGTTCTAGAGAAGAATGCTACTGGCCTGCCTGCCTGGTTGAGTGTGGCTGTCAGTGCGACGTCTGATGCATCGCTCTCTACATGAAAGGGGATGGACTCGTCCACTGCGTGCATAGTGGCCTTGGTGATGTTGTCCTTGATGCGGCTGAAGGCCGAGTGGGCCTCAGCCGTTGGGGAAAGGTGGTGGTTTGAATAAGTGGGCGGGCTTTGTCTGCATAGTTGGGAACCCACTGGGCATAATAGGAGAACAGCCCCAGGCATCGTTTGAGGGCCTTGAGGCTGTGGGGAGGGGGGAGTTCAGTGAAGGGGCACATACGGTCGGGGTCAGGCCCTAGGACTCCGTTCTCTACGACGTAGCCAAGGATAGCCAGTCGTGTAGTGCAGAAAACGCACTTCTCTTTGTTGTATGTGAGGTTGAGGGATTGGGTGGCCTGGAGGAACCTCTGAAGGTTGGCGTCATGGTCCTGCTGATCATGGCCGCAGATGGTGACATTGTCCAAGTACGGGTATGTAGCCCGCAAACCGTACTGGTCCACCATTCGGTCCATCGTTCTCTGAGAGACCGAGATTCCGTTAGTGACGCCAACGGGGACTCTGAGGATGTGGGCAAGATGGCGGCCCCCACGAGTCGCACGAGGCTGATGACGCGTCTGAAGGGGGCATTCTGGGCAGGCATGCATGCCACGTTACGGGGTATGTGGGCTTGTGAGTCCACAGGTCGGGCCTGGTGAGTGTTTGATTTCTGGGCTTTAGGTCGGCCCAGACAGACTCTGGCGAAGTGTCCCTTTTTCCCACAGCCGCTGCACGTCGCTCTGTGGGTTGGGCACGCTGCCGCAGGTGTTGACCCTGACCGCAGAAGTAGCACTGTGGTTCCCCGGGCTGGACTGGCAGCCGCGTGGCACAGGCCCGCGACATAGTCGGGTCTAACGGGGGCTGCGACGATGGCGTCCACGAGGAGTTCGCCGGGTCCGTGGGGAACGCACTGAGGTTCTGGTAGGCCACCTCTAACGAGGTAGCTAGCTTTACCGTGTCCCGCAGGTCAGTGGTCCCATTTTCCAGCAAGCGCTGCCTAATGTAGTCTGATCGGACCCCAACCACGTAGGTGTCCTGGATCTGTAGGTCCATGTGTTCCTCCGCCGTCACCTCCCGGTAGCTGCAGTTCCTCGCGAGTAGGGCCAGTATTTCCAGGTACTCATCTAGCGATTCCCCAGCACGTTGATGGCGAGCTGTGAGGAGATGTCGGGCGTACACCTTGTTTACAGGCTTCACGAAATGCGCCTTGAGGGTTGTGACCGCCGCCTCGTACATGGCCGTTTTCTCGATCATCACAGAGATTCGGTGGTTCACCCGAGTATGGAGGAGCTGCAGCTTGAGGGTTTCAATGGGAGGCGTTGTGGAGGAGGCTAGGTAAGCCTCGAAGCAACAAAGCCAATGTTCGAAGAACTCCTTGGCTTCCGACGCACACACGTTGAGTTCAAGCTTATTTGTCTTTCGAGCGGCTTCCATGATGCTGTCTATGGATATTAAATTGTTATACCATCAATTCACTGTGAGACCATGAGAACGAGTGAACATTAGGCTTTAATATCCATGAACTCGCCTGCCAGAGTCGGCTGTACAAATGTGTGCCACTCACAGGTGGCTGGGCTATATATGGTCCCGGTGAGGGCGGAGCCAGAGGCGGAGGCCACCGGGGTTCCAGTACAGTATCTGTAAGTAGCCTGTATCATCACTTCCAGGTCATGAGTCACATCATTAGACAGACAGTACAGACAGCTCATGCATTAGGTGAAATACATTCACCACACAAGTAGATAAGCGTGAGGTAACACATTTTGGTCGGAGCAACAAGGAGGTCACAAGCTCATTGGAAAATAAGTATCTGAATGGATAAAAACAAATTACTGCAGATGCCGCAAATCTGAAAAAAACAGAAAATTCTGGAACATCTCAGCAGGTATGACAGCATCTGTGGAGAGAGAACAGAGCTGATACTTCGAGTCTGGTGGTGAAGAGTCATTCAGACTCTAAACATTAACTCTGTCCTCTCCCCACAGACCTGCTGAGATTTTCCGGCATCTTCTCTTTTTGTTAAAGAACCTAAATGGGGCTGAGGAGCAAAGTGACCGAATGCCATCAATTCACAAATCATTAAAAGTAGCAACTCAACTTCACAAAGCCACAAAAAAAATGCAAGGAACAGATCGTGGCTCATTTCTCGAGGAGAATTGAAAAGCAGAGGGGTTAGGTTAGGCTTGTATCAAACCTTGATTAGATCACACTTGGGAGTATAACCGACGGTTCTGGCCCCCATTTTGTAAAATAGGATATAAAGGCATTGAAAAAGATTCAAAAAACACTTGCAATGATGATATCAGAACTGAGAGGTTCTAACTACCAGGAAAGAGTGAAGAGGATGGGGCTCACTTCTCTAGAAAGGTCTATGTAAGATTACCAATTTTACAGTACGATGGTGCAATGGTTAGCACTGCTGTCTTACAGCAACAGGGACCCGGGCTCAATTCCGGACATGAATGACAGTCTGTGTAGTGTTTGCACATTCTTCCTGTGTCTGTGAGGGTTTCCTCTGGGTGCTCCAGTTTCCTTCCACAGTCCAAAGATGTGCAGGTAAGGTGGATTGGCCATGCTAAATTACCCCTTAGTGTCCAAAGATGTGCAGGTTAGGTGGGGTTGCGGGGATGGGGCAGGAGAATAGGATGTTCTTTCAGAGGGTGGGTGCAGACTTGACAGGCTGAATGGCCTCCTTCTGCACTGTAGGGATTCGATGATATATGTTATACGGTTTAATCCCATATAATTAAATTTTTTGTTTTATGTTTACTTACAAGTAGTTTGTAGGTTTTTCTGTCGAAACAATGATAGATAATAACTTTTGTTGAAGTTATTCATTCCCAGGATTCTTTAGGGTTTAATCCGTCAATTTAGCTGACTGCTGTTTAGCTTCTGTCAAGGTTTTGGTAGCGGGTTGCAGAATGTGTGATTCATGTCTGCTGCCTTTTTTGTGGACACATTGTGAAATGATATAGGCAAAATGGTCTTGAGATTAGACGTAGGACAATAAACCAGCATGATAAACAAGTTAGCATCTGATGTTTTCTTGGACCGTTCTCATTTCTAGAGGTCTTGGTTATAGAAACACTTGACAAGCCTTAATGAGTTATCTCAGGCAGTGTGCATGAGCTGTGGTCTATAAAGATGTGCAGCTTTCGTTAATAATTTGTAGAGTCAGAATTGAAGGGTTCAGTGAAGCATACCTCTCTACCCAAGGAATAGTACAGTAATTACATTTATTTCCCTATATGTCTACTGTTTGTAAACATTGAGGGCACAGTTCAACCACTGCGAAGCACCTGGCACAGATCTGGGCTCACCGTTTAAATAGCGGTAAAGGTTGAAATCGAAATTCGATCCGGGCGCAAATCAGTTTGCCATCTAACCGGCCTGCTCCCAATGACAAGTTCCGGATGTTGCCCAGATATGGCGAGCATATCATTAATCCTAATTTGCATTATTTTCCATTTTATTTGCGAGATTAAAGTCAAATGTAACAGCCTCCCAGGAGTTAACCAACTCAGGGGAAACACACACCCCACAAGGAGTTTGGGCTTCGTCAGGAGGCTGAAACATTCCAGGTTGGGGGTAGCTCCTGCACCAGGGTAGTCGGATGGGGTTGAGGGGCTTTTCATCTGTGAGGCCTACAAGCCATCTTTAAATATTGTGGACATCCATACCAGGGGCAACTATAGCTGCTGCCTGTCTGCCCTACCAAGTACTTCCAGGAGAGAGTCCTGTTCTTGGTTATATGCTGAAGGTCACTTCAAATAAGTAGGGTGCCCTTTCAGTGGGTCGGTGCAGACTCGATAGGCCAAGTGGCCTCCTTCTGCACTGTAAATTACACGATATATATATGAACTCCTTTTGACTGCGAACAGCCTCTAGCTTCACAGCTGAAGGTTATTGCAAATAAGGAATTGGCCTAGTTAGTTGTGGTTGTACTTTACAGTTCCTGAATACAAAATACAAGGACTAGTCCAAAGTGGATGCTGTGTGCATGGAATGGTGACGTTTCTTTGTTGATTAATGGCTAGTGTGATATATGGAGTGTTAAGCCATTGGTTTTCATAACTTGTATGGAGATAATGTGACCATTTTTGTGAATAAAATATTACTCAAGTGGCCTCTCCTGGATAGCCATGTCTTAGATGATGATGATTGCATCGCATTTCAATCAAACTTGAACAGTTTACCTGACCTCTAGAGGCTCAGCACCATAGAGGCAGCAGCCAACAACTGGGTTTCAGGACTGGGAATATCCTTGCGATCAAAGGGTGGGTGTGTGTATCAGGAGAGGGCACCTAAGCACCGTCTCCCTAATGCTCTCAGCAAGGGTCCAAGGTGTAGGGGATCCTGCTGTGGCCAGGGGCGAGTGCGCAGAGTGAGGCTTTCCACCACAACTTGCTCGATGGGTGGCACCCTGAGAAAAGACGGGGAAGGCTGCGGGATTTGAGGGTCCCGGGGTGGAAGCCCTAACTGATTGTCAGTCTCTCTCCTTTTCTAATTCCTTACGGAGACTGAAATGATGGAGGTGGCGGTCCCGCAGAGGCTGCCCTCGCGATGCTAGTGCCAGGAAGCCAGACGCCGGAGAAGGCAGCAGCAGCGTCAACGCAGGCTGGAGACGACACTCCATGTGCAGGGGCCAGCCGGATACACTGAAGACCCAGTCACCCATCAGGCCAAGAAGGAACCAACAGGGGTACGGCAACGATGGCCCAAGGTGTACAGGCATCATTGATCTTTCGAGGAGAAGATGGACATGTGCAGCAGAAGATTCAGTCTCAACAAAGAGGTAGTGTAGCACCTGTGCCATGTCCTTGTGGACTTGGCACGCGGAGGAGGAGGTGGGCTCCCATTCCCAATGGCCGTGAAGGTCATTGAAACCTTGAACATCTATGTCACTGGTTCATTTCAGGTTTGAGCGGGGAGTTGTGCGGCATATCACAAGTGACAGCCCTCAAGTGGATCCATAAGATATTCCCAGGCAGCAGGCAAATTTGAACTGGACCAAACCCACCAAGATGCTTGGGCTGCACTGTGATGCCCAGGGTCCAGGGGGTAAATTATTGCACGAATATCGCCTTGCGTGGGGCATCCTTCATTAACAGGAAGGGGTTTCAATCCCTGAATGGTCAACGTGTGTCCCTCACACCATCTCCCTCCACACCCACACTAGCCTGTTCCACTCTCCCAGGATCTGTGTAACATCATCCAAGGGTGATGGTCCTGTCGCAGAACTGTCAGCGGGTATACAAGGCAGCTGAGTGATGATCACTGGCTGTGAGGTAATCTCAGGTGCTCCTCAGTTTATGCTAAAGTCTGACTCCTACCTTTCTGCTGACAACTTGCTCACACCCATCCTCCGAACATCATCTGCATCGGGGGTGTTTGATCTTGGACCACATTGCCAGTGAGGCAGGTTGGGGAGAATGGAGGGCAACAGGGGATGTGAGTGCAGGCAGGTGCGCTGTGAAGATTAACGTGACAGAGGCTTCACAAGCATCACGTGTAACATTTTTTAATGTTGCTTTTCACATCCTGTGGCCTTTGAAGCCCTTGGCAGACATTCTCTGGAAGGCCTGGAACCGAGGGCCCTGGCCAACTTAGCGGTGTCACTGGCTTTGCCTTTCCACCTTGTTCTGCCCGCTGCCCTTGCGATGCACTGATGTCAGGAGGGAGGATTCGAAACAATTTGAGACCACCGTCATTTCCTTGGTGGCAGGCCCTGGGTTGTACTCCAGTGCCTGCTCGTCCTGATGGTGTCCATAGGGTCCTGGGGGTCTCAAATGGGATGGAAGGGTAGCATGAGTGAGCTCCAGTGTTTCTTGGTGGCACCACATTTCCTGCACCATGGCGTTGACACCTTCAGCAATGGTCCTCAGTGACTGGGACATGCTCTGCAGTGCCTCAGCAATGTCCACCTGTGTCTGGAACACAGCCTTCAGTGACTGGGACATGATGCCGAGGCCCTTAGCCATGGTCGTTACAGATTGAGCCTGTCTTGGGCATCACAACTCAAGGCGCTGATGTTTTGCTCCAGGCTTTCCACTGCGGTCGCCACTCTAGCAGTGTTGGCCTCAGTGCAACGCATTGTCGGCATCATCTCCTGCACCCGTAACCTTTTGGACTTCTTCGATCGGCTATGCACTCGCTGGAATGTTGCTGACATCCCCTCCTGACATTCATGGCCATGGCCCAGCATCTGCATCAGCTCTGGGATAACCTTGTCCAGCGGCTCAGCTTCTGAATGGGACTCAGTTGAGTCTTGGGATCCAGCAGACCTCCTACTGCTGTCTTCCTTGGATGTTCCTGCCTCCACCTGATGCTCACAAGATTGTGCCCCAGAAGCCTATCCACTAATATTGCCCTTCGAGGTGTGAGTCTCTGTGCTGATGGAAATAGGGGGTGATAGCTGCGATGCCTCCATGATGGTCTCTTTGGAGCTCTGCTTCGAGGTAGTCTCTTGGGTGGCAGGGGAGGTGATGGCACTGGTGTCCCAGCTCCATCAGATGGCGTTCCTGCGAGAGAATGGACCCCAAGAAACTTCAGAGAGTCGTGAACACAGCCCAGTCCACCACACAAACCTGTCTCCCATCCATTGACTCTATCTACACCTCCCACTGCCTGGGGAAAGTGGGCAGCATAATCAAAGACCCCTCCCACCCAGCTCACTTACTCTTCAAAAGTCTTCCATTGAGCAGGGGATACAAAAGTCTGCGAACACGCACCAACAGACTCAAAAACAGCTTCTTCCCTAAACTACTTCTTACAGACTCCTGAACTACCCTCTTATGGACTGACCTGATTAATACTACACTCCTGTATGCTTCACCCAATGCTCGTATCTAGGTATTGATATTGTGGACTTTGTGTTGCCCTTTTCATTTATTTTCTTTTTCTTTTCTTTTCTTTTCATGTACTAAATGATCTGATTGAGCTGCTCTCAGAAAAATACTTTTCACTTTACCTCAGTACACGTGACAATAAACAAATCCAAATGTGGTCAGTGAGAGGGGAGGATCATTTTGTCTGACATGAACAAGGCACTTGAGACAGGTCACCTGGGTGAAGGGCAATGGATCCTCACCTTTGTGGCACAGGCCAACGTTGCTGTTGGTGACTGATTTCTCCTCATACAACTCCACAATTTCCAGGGCCCATCCATCATAGGGGGTGAGAACTCGGATCTCTGGTAATCCACCCCGCTTTTTTGGTCCTCTCCTGCTTATTATGGGATGTCTTCTCCTGTGGGGACAAGAGAGGGATTTGTGAGCCACGCGCTTGATGGGTTAGAGGGGATATAGCAGGCAAAATGTGTGCATTGCAACCGGACAAGAAGGGGTTGTGCTGGTTGGTGCCAAGGGGTGCTGAAGAACAAACATGAAGATCAACAGCGGGATTCTCCGTTTCTGAGACTGAGGGCTGAATTCTCCGATTGCTGACTCTGAAATCGTGTTCGGCGATTGGCCGGAGACTCCCTTTTGACACCAAAATCAGGAGTGGCGCTTGTTTTCGATGCTCCGCCCCCTCTAAAACGCTGTCATCGGTGAGACGCTGCACACTGTTGGGATGTCCTCAGGATGTCGTCTGAAAGCCCTCCCCCGATGCACCGCCCCCGTTGTGCCGACTTCCCGATGGCATGGGTCTCTTGTGCTCTGATTTTTCATTAACCTATTGATGCACGATCAATCACTACTGAAGCGAGATTGTAGTCCAATTGAAGGCTTTAATGAACAAATAGTTACCCCAGCAGCTCCGGTACAGAATGACTGCTGTGGGTGAAACACAGACTCGTGTGCTCCGCCTGCTGGGCGGAACCAGCAGGCAGGTTCTACCACTCATACTACAGTATAAGGTACATCCCACCTAGGTACCGCGATACCCCTAATATAGCCGACCACACCTAGCACGGCGGCTGAAGCCTGTGTCCAGCGCCAGCACAGTCGGGTGGGGGGAAAGTCTCTCCGCTGGCAAGGGGGCTTCGGCGGGCGCCATTGGATGGGTGGAGGGTGGTCCAGGTGGCAAGCGGGGGGTTTACATGGGTGCATTATCTGGCAGGCCGGGTCCATGCGCTGATGGTGCCATGCTGCCGACTTTTGTAATACTTGACATATGCTCTGAAAATAGCCTCAAAATCGGAGAATCCAGTCCTATTTGTTGACGCCAATGCAGAACTCTTAGACTATCATGACAGCAAAACTGGTGATGCACCTGAACCGATTCTGCAACTGTTGAGGGGCTCGCACCGGCGCAACATGGAACACAATCAATTCTAATGAGAAACGGTGCCTGATTCACCAGTTCTGCGAATAAAATTCAGGAAGCTGACAAGCTGCAGCCGCATATATACACTTCACTCCCCACCCACACCATCCCAAGCAACAAGATGGCAGCAAGGAGAGCAGCACCCCGTTTCACCAAGCTGAAGACCTTCCTGGACACCGTGGAGGAGGGGCAGATGACCCGTACCCTAGCCCGGGAAGGAGGCTGCCAGCTGCCGCCGTTCGTCGTGCATGGGTGCAGGTGGCAGAGGCGGTCAGCGCTGTGGTGATATGCATCACTGTAGATACACAAGGGGTTAATGTGAACACACTGCACCTAGCTAGACACTAGAAGGAGCACCAGAGACATGACGCACAGACATTCAACCAATAGGCCAGTTTGATAGGACACGACCAATGGGCATTCAAGATACACACAGAGGTGACATTACCACAGGAGAGCATGGCACCAACCCATATAAAAGGACACAGCACACATGATCTTCCTCTTTCCAGTGGAGACTCTCAGTGAGTACACAGGGTTGATTTGAAACACATCACACCCACCACGTGGATTGTAGCAGACTGGTTCGTCAGTCTGAGTAGCTATAGCAGGATTAACAGGAAAGTCAAATCCAAGTCGGAGAATTGTTAACAGTATAATAAATGTGTTAAAGCTATCTCCAAGTCTGAACCTTCCTTTGTCAGAGTGCACATCAAGGAAGCAGCTTATGCTACATCAAGGGCATAACAAAATAAGCGCCACCAGCAATACCATCTAGACCGGACCACAGTGCCAGATGAAACTGCACAATCTCCTCATGGCGGCCAGGGTGAGTAGCAGCACTGTGCCCCTATCACTAAACCGCGCCCCATACACTCGTAACCTACCCCCCCTCCCCCACCCATAGGGCAGCCGAACTCCCACCCTGCCCATATGCCGGCACCCACACACACTAGCTGCCTTGGCTGGGTGCCCTGGCCACTGAAGCCACCAGCTACCCAGCCCATTAGGCTGCATGAGTGAGACCGTCTAACATTGTGCATTTTCTGTTTCGCCCCCTCCACCCCAACCCCCAGAAGGCCTCACACAACCTCCGGGAGCGGGAGAAGACTGGAGGGAGACCTCTGGACCTGCGGCCCTTCACCATGGCCGAGCAGAGGGTCCTGGATGTGGCCGGCGGCCCAGAGGAAAGGGAGATCGCTGAGGTACAGCTCTGCCAAAGGCAAAGAAGTGAGACACCATTTGGTTCTGGTTCCCCAAGACACATGTGCCAACCCCTCTCCCAACACTACCCCACCGCACTCTGACCCGCACACCACACTCACTCTACACCATCCATATCACCGTCCCCTCTCCACACTACTCCCACCCCAACACAACCATCACCCCCACATCACCCTCACCCTACACCCCTGCACCCCCACCCACACGCTCACCCTCACTCCCACCCAGCCTGTGGTCTAATCTTGCGGTTTGTCTTATGTTTAAAGAACCTGCTGGTGATGGGATGGGTCTATTTGGCATCCCCCGCCCCAGCCAGTGCCACAGCCGGGGCTCCCCCATGATTGGGCACCGATGCTGAAAGCAGATCGGACACCAGCCCTCCTCCCGAGACTCCAGCTTTCAGGGGATGGATGACAGTGACTTCCCATCACAGCTATCTCCAAAACATCTCCAACACGTACCACCATCTCAGAAACATTCACCCGAGTTGGTCATTTAGTGAAGAGGCTCCTGGGACACTCTCTGGTGCACACAGCACAGCTGATCCGGTACAGCAGGTGGAAGTAGGAACACCCAAGGGGCAGTGTGCCGCTGGCAGGCCAACCCAAGGGACTAGCTGCTGTCCAAATAGGCCTCGTGCTCTGGAACAAACAATCCCACCTATAGTGGAGATGCAGTCCCAGAACGAGGGACTACATGAGGTTGTCAGCGAGCATCCAGCTCCTGCATGTGCAGTTGGATGATTCCAACCGCATGCATCAGCAGGAGGTGGTGAAAAACAATGCATCAGGAGCTATTCTACTCCCAATTGCATTTTGCGATTTCAGCATTGGTAAACGGAGAATCAGCCACTGAGATGGGAAGTGTGTGAGGTTTAAGCCAGTGATCTGTGAGTTCGAGCAACTGTTTTGAATTTGAGGGGTGGCAGGCAGAACTGATGCCAGGCGAGAGGTGGTAACTTACCTTTGCGACTCGATGGAGGCCATTGATATTCCGACATTGGCCACTGCCATTGCCTTCCAGGAGGTATTGGTAGCTCTGCTGCTGGCTCTCCGACTCCCTCAGTGAACAAGATGACCCGCCTCTGAGTGACAGCAGCCCCCCCCCCCCCCCCTCCCCCCCCCTTCTTAGCGCCGAGACGCTGCGGCACAAATCTGGTGAGTCAGACAGCGAGAAAGCTAATAATAGCGAATGGTGGCTCATTTTCATTAAATACAGGCCGTAATCTCTCCAACATGGCGGTCAAGAACCACCCCGTCAATCCCACCCAAAATTACACTTCGAAATGTGTCCGTTAAGTTGTGCCCTGAATGCATCTGGACTTCGTCAAATAGAATGGGGCTAGATTTGCAAACCGGTGTCAGGAACCAAATGCCTGGATCATTTCCAGGTACTGACCCCATGCTGCAAGAACATCAATAATGCAACACAGTTTTTAAATGCAAAGACCCTAATTGGGCCAGAGGCATGTTTGGCAGCAGTACTATGTGGAAACGGGAACTAGATTTGGAGAATGATTTTCAAAGGCAGACAGTAGCTGAAACTTGGCTTCCTGTTGCCTGATGAATGGAGCTGGCAGGAGATCAGACGGCCAGAGGCCTCACAATCCAAACAAGTGCCCAACGCTCATTTATTGGGTAGTTAATCCACTCTGCTCAAATGATGGCAACTTTGTGCCAGGGATGACCCCTCGCTTTGACTATTTATAAGATTTTAAATCAGAAATCGCATTAGGCAATGACTGTTGTTCCCCGACAGATGTGAACTAATGTGCCCCGGAGCATTCACTCTTCCCTTCATTACCTTTGAAAATGTGTTTATGTCCCTCTGCAGCCCATGCAATTCAAAACGCTTTTCAGCAAGTTAATTGGCAGTGAACAGGGGGGCGATTCTGCGACTTCTCTGTGCCCTGCGCTGATGTGGGCACAATGGGTGAATCACACGCAAGCCCCAAATCGGGCTCCATTCTGGGCATGATACCTTCCCCCAGTCACCTGGGTGATGTCCAGATGAATTACAGCTCATTTAAATACCCGGACGCAAGATTCACCTGGCACCCGGGACTCAGGGCCACTCCTGGGAGACGTCGCCACAGCTCCATATATTACCAGTCTACATAAATGTGGACCAGTGTAACAGCACCTGGGGGGTCTCCCAAGCAATTATAGATCCCGGGTGGTCAGGGAAAGGGCTGGGTGGCACGCTAGCATTCCCTTGGCACCTGGGCACATTGGCACTGCCAGCCTGGCACCCTGGCAGTATCACCAGAGCATCCAGGCAGTGGTGGCACTGTCAGAGCCAGGGGATCTGCTGGGTGCCCGGGTGGCACTTCCAGGATGCCAGGGCCACTGCCAGGGGTCGGGCATTGGGGAGAGTCTTGTCATTTGAGGGGAGGTGAGGGGGTGGGGTGTTCCATGGGGTCTCCCCAAGGTTGGGCGGGTGGGTGAGTGGGGGGCTGAAGGATGGTGGTGGGGGTAGGGGGGAGAACATCAGGGCTGCCGGGGAAATTGGCTCCCTGATCTGCGAGGAGCCTTTCCTGTTGGTTCTCTCTAATTGCGGCCTTGGCGGGGAGAAACTCTGCAAGGCTAAATAAAAACAGCAAAGTGCCATCAGATGTCGGGATGTTTAGTCGCACTGCAACTGAGGAGAACCGCCCGGCTAAATAGGCTGTTCAGCGCACTTTGGCTTGAGTCCGCTGAATCGCGCCTCAGATTTTGAGCTCCTCCTGCCTCCCCTTTCAAATTTATTTTCTAAAAATAAATTTAGAATACCCAATTGTATATTTTTTTCCAATTAAGGGGCAATTTAGTGTGGCCAATCCATGTAACCAGCACATCTTTGGGTTGTGGGGGTGAAACTCGCACAGACATGGGGAGAATGTGCAAACTCCACACGGACAGTGACCCAGGGCCGGGATTCAAACCCGGGTCCTCAGCGGCGCAGTTCCACCTTTTCGAATTTCTGACATGCCACTGAAGTGCAAGTCATTTCATTCAAGTGCTACGAGACTGGCTTGTCATCCAAGAGCAGCATTTTCAAAGCCTGCCTGCGATCGGCCTCATCCCCACTTGGCAACTGAAAATCAAGCCCCAGATTTGACGTCAGAATCAAATTGTCTAATAAGGATAATTGAATAGAGATCTTTAAAATTGTTAAAAGTTTGAACATAGATCATACAGTGCAGATGGAGGCCATTCGGCGCATCGAGTCTGCACCGACCCACTTAAGCCCTCACCCACCTTCTCCCGGTAACCCCTCCTAACCTTTTTTGGTCACAAAGGGCAATTTATCATGGCCAATCCACCTAACCTGCACATCTTTGGACTGTGGGAGGAAACCGGAGCACCCAGAGGAAACCCACGCACACACGGGGAGAACGTGCAGACTCCGCACAGACAAGACAGTGACCCAGCGGGGAATCGAACCTGGGACCCTGGCGCTGTGAAGCCACAGTGCTAATCACTTGTGCTACCATGCTGCCCCAAAATGATGGGATTGATGGGATAAGCATAGAGAAAATATTTCCACTTGTGGAAGGATGGAATCCAGAGCCAGGGGTCAAAAATAAAAGATAGTCACTAATTCAGGAGAAAATCCTTTACCCCGGTTAGAATGTGAAACTTGATACCACGTGACGTAGTTGAGATGACTAGCATCGGCACATTTGAAGGGAAGCCAGATAAGGGGGAGAGAAATAGGCAGTTTTGCTGATAGAATTAAATGAAGTAGAGGGAACGAGGAGTTTTGTGTTGATGATTCCATCATGTAACATTCCTGGGAATTATTTTCCTGGAACGAAACACTACAGTGGGTTTTCTTGCTATTTGATAACAGCTTATTTAAGTAATATGACGATGTACTTTTCTTTAATTTCATTGTTACACTTAATCTTATACTGAACTATTTTGTTCCTGCTTGTGATACCCTGGGTAAAAGCAGCGGATAGGTGACTTGATAGGAATTATGGGTTGGACCTTCATTGACCAAATGCTAAAAAGGTCTAATTTAGCAGAAATCAAGGCTGCTGCTTGGGAAGTAAACTAGAAACATCTGAGCAGAGCCTTAGAGCACGGAGCTCAGCCAAAATAGTCGAGTACCAAAGCCAACAAGCCTTTCATCGTTTCAGTGAAGCTTGACATTGGAATGTTTATAAGCTGATAGGAGATCGAGTGTGGGAAACAAAAGATCTTGTGAGCTTGACCCAGCAGATGGTTGAATAACATCTTCTGTAATTGGGCCGTTCAAATATTAACGAGGTAACAATTGTGTTAAATTGGTCTCCATCGGCTTTACTGTGTCCAGAAAGGAGAAGAGAATAACACCAAAATTGTAGAGGTTTTACATGTTGCGTTGACTGATTTGTCTGTGCCTGGGGCACAATGAAGGAGTTAGTATGTGGAGATTGCTCTTCTACACAGGGCTTAATGGTAATGGTGTCGTGCTCAGACATGGGCATGTATCAATTCTTGTACAAAAACCACTGTCATCAATAACTGTTGTCACTTTGAATCATTTTGGAACTTTAGAATAAGGGTTAAAAGGTGAATCAACTCAATTACCATAAATTCTATTAAACTGGTGAGTCGGGCAGAAACAATAAACAGCTGGTTTCCAATTTTTTTTAAAACGCAGTATATCTGCAGAGCTGGGTGGATCTATTAGGAAGAAAACTGTAATTACTTTGGCTCACCAGGTAGGCATGAAACAAAAAACATTGATTCACAACAGATTATTTTACAGACTTGCAGGTTTGTGTGGCCCGACCGCTGCAGGTTGCTGCCGTGCGCATGCGCGGCCACTGACCCGGCAATTCTCCGACTGTATCTGCAGGTATAGACGGGGGATATACGTGGCACGGTTGCTAGCCCCCTACCAGGCGGAGCATCGGTGCAAAGGCGTCGCCAACCTATTGCTCGTAAGACTAGACACATGCTCCGGACATAGCCTCAAAATTGGAGAATCCAGCCCTCTGTTTTTCAGAGTTGCATCTGACTGCTTTTTAACATCCGGGCCGGGATTCTCCCTTCTGGGGACTAAGTCCCCATGCTGGCGCGAAAACCGGTACCGCGGGCCAGGCCACTGTGAGGGCCACCCCAAGGGTCAGATCCCCCCCGAGGACAACCCACGCATACTCACCTGCCAGGTCCCGCCATGTGGGACCTGAGTAACGCACGGCGGCGAGTCTGGCAAAAATGGACGGCCGCTCGGCCCATCGGGGCTCGGAGAATCGCTGGGGGGGCTGCTGCCAACGGCCCCGACCGGCGTGGCGGGAATCCCGCCCCACCTGAAAAACGGCGCCGGGGAATACGGTAGCCAGCATCGGGGCGGCAGGGCGGGATTCGCGCCTCCTTCCAGGGATTCTCCGACCAAGCGGGGTGTCGGAGAATCCCGTCCCGAATGTCCTGAAGCCCCAGAGAGCTACTGCTCCTGCATTTAAATCTTTACTACAGGGTTTCCCAATGTATTTTGCCCAGGAGGGGACTCCACACTCTGGGGTGATCACTCTCTCTCTGTCCGCATTGATACCTGGAGCCAGGTGACCCTCAATCCATTACAACCCTCCCCATTTCAATTTTTTGTACAATCGTCAAAATTAATCTACTCAACCCAATTCTACACAAACATTATACTCACATGTAATGTAGTGATTGTACGAGATCTTGAGGGTTTGCATTTAACAAAACTCTTCTACTGGCAGGCTTAAATATGCATAATTCTAAATATAAGGCATGGTTCTCCGTCCCTGGATGCCGGAATGTGTTTCCCAATTCGACGGAGAATTGGGCGTCGTGGGAATATTGGGATCGGAGCTCCTTCATTTACATCGTCCATGATACGCACCGGTGGCGGGATGTAAATATATGCAAATTGGTCTTAATAGCCCATTTGCATCTATTTAGTGGGCCCGCCGCCCTATGCTCTGGCCTCCCTCGATTCTTCAGTCCCCGTGGCTGGGAATCATGTGGCACAGATCACTTGTGCTCTCAGCTTTAGCTCACCATGAGGTCCTCCACATCAGGTCATGCTGTTGGGGATCATTCAAAGGCCACCCACCCTCCTGCAACTGCTGTCCATGCATCCTCCAGCAGACCCCCCCCCTCCCCACCCCCAACGTCTACCCCCCCTCCCAAGAGGACCCCTGTGATCGGAGGACATCATAGAGGCCCCTGCAAATGGGGGACACCTACAGAGTCACCCCAGAGACCCTTGTAATAGGGGACCTCTCAGGGATCCTTTAATAGTGGAACCCCACCAGGGACCCCTCTAATAAGGAGACTAACCCAGCGATCCCTGGAATAGGGGGATCCTTGTAATAGGGCGATGACCACAGGGACCTCTGTAATAGGGAGCCCCCCCCAAATGGACCCTTTTAATAGGAGGACTCCTGTAATAGGGGGAGCCCTGTAATAGAGGGACCCTACATGGACTCCCTGCCTAAAAGAACCCCTTGGCAGACCCCCCTCCACACATACAGACACCCCCCGACACAAACCCACCCCCCAGAAAAGGGACCTCTGTCTGGAGGCTAGACAGCAGTCCAGGCATTGGTAGTGGGAAACATTCGATAGGGAGCAGTTGTGCCTACGTCTGGTTCCCATGGATTCATTATCTACCAACCATTCAAAGCTTTAGAGTAGTGGTCTGTGATTGACAACTTGTAAAAACCATCTACAGCTTTGATTCATTCATATCCCTTCACGCTTCAGTTGCCAAAGTGGTGAAACCCCAGTGTTTGAAAACATTGTCTCTATATAGTTTCTCAGACGAAGAATACAGCCCATTGTCTTACATGGGACTCCTCCACACAGGCTTGCTGCTCTCCGAGTTCTGCCCTAGGCACTGCGCTGACCAAGGACTACAAAATTTACTCTGTGGACCATGTCAATCTCTAATCCTTCATATGTCCTTTTCTTTGTCAAGTACCTTCTCCACAATGCCTGAAGGCACCACCCCCCTCCCACTCCCTTCACAATACAACACAGTCTTTATGTCTTTACAGCTCATTCACAAACTTGATCTGCCATTTGTGAAGGCAATGGTTATGGTGCTCTGTTTCTGGTACTTCAGTCATGTGATAAAGTCCTTTCACGTTCTAGCATTATTATTCACATCTTTCCCAGCTCCCACGTTATCATATTAGCTCTTGTGCACATCTCGTAGCGTGACCTTTTCAGTGATCTTCCTCTAGCATGTCATCTCAGTTTCCCTTGTTGACTGCAGTTTGGTCTGAGCCAGTTCCCGCTTTATCTTCTACAGTCGGTTTATCTGTTTCTTTAACAACTCCTTTTCCTCCTCTTGATAATCACCTGAAGTACCTTAAGATGAACTAACGTCTTCAAGTGGCTTCTCGGTGTTAAGAGAGTTCTCTACAGCGACTGCAGTCATGAACCTGTTTCTGAATGTTCCAACTCAAATTTGTTTCCCAACCATTACCTTGCCAAACTCTCACTCAATTGAGAGCTGATCTGACTGTATCCGATGCTTCAGCTGTTCTCCTTGGTTCCTGATCCTGCTGCTCAACATGTTCTAGTTTATTCTTAGTCCATTTGTCTCATGGAAACGGTGCTCCATCAATGTTCCAACCTTGACTCACAGCTCTTTGCGGGAAATTCCTAATCTGCTGTGTTCTTCCACAATCACTGTGACTTTCTTCTGACCATAATAACTTGCTCTTGTCGAAAAAGATCTCAACTTCCCGAGTCCTTTACTTTGCTTCTGCAATTCATTCGGTTTATTCATCTTGGAGACCTTATCAAGACTCCTACATTCTCTTCCAACAACGTTTGAGAACAACCTCTCCCTTTTCATTCCGTGCGTGGTTTTGGACCATTGCCACGTTCCTTTTGTTGTGGTTGTGTCAAACTCTTCTTCTACACTCAGCATTTCTTCCTTCTTCTTATGTTGATTAGGTAGTTCCCCTGAATTGCTAACTTGTTCCAACAGTTGGTGTTTTAGCTTTGTGTTTATCCACTGCTACATCCTCCGCAGCGCCCTCAAACACCGAACATTCTCTGCAGCATGCCCATTTCTCAAGCTCATTGGTATTTTCCATACAACTTGTAGTTGATAATTCGATTGGACCTCCAAAGAATTCCAGTATTCTTGTAAACTGTGGCGAATGTAACTCCGTAATTCACACTGTATTGTATATACATGAGACCATGCATTTGTCAGCGCAGTTGCGTTGCCCGACCACTAGGTGGAGTAGCGCTGGGAATGCTTAGGAGTTTGTACAGGGCTCCACCCTTGGCTCCGCCCATGACTCCTCCCCCTGGACTGCTGTATAAATACCAATGCTCAGAGCTAGTCGTTCAGTTCATCGAGAGTTCAACGTGGAACAGGCTGGCTCTGTTGTAAGTAGATTAAAACCACTGTTCATATCTTAAAGCACGTGTCTAGTGAATTGATGGTTCCATCATAAACTACCATCTGCTTAAGCTCCATTCTCCCCGTGTCTGCGTGGGTTTTCTCCGGGTGCTCCGGTTTCCTCCCACAAGTCCCGAAAGACATGCTTGTTCGGTGAATTGGACATTCTGAATTCTCCCTTAGTGTTAATGTAAGCCTACTTGTGATTATTATTATCTTTCTGGTCTTTAGTATTCAAGCTCTATTAGCCTTCAGCATTTGAATTTCAACTTCTAAATCCCTAATATTTATCTTGTGTGAGGCAATCTTAGTACCCTCTGTTTGAAGTATGGCAGCTCTCTGTTGTTTAGCAGTGAGTGATTCCTCGTGAACCTCAATGAGTTGTTTACAATCAAAATTTTTCAAACTTGGTTTATCAGGCAAAGAGTTAAGATTCTGTCCTGGACAAATCCTGCTTTAACTGATCAGTCTTATTTTTCACAAATTTTGAAGTCGGTGATACAGGATGTCCTACATGAGCGCCATGGATCATATCTTTGATGTGTTTCACTCTGAAACTAACAGTTCTCTCACTCGTCACAAAACTGATAGTTTCCATTACAATGGAATTCCTTGGCATTACTCGAGTTCCATTCTATGACCTCCTATGTTGGGTTCTGCTTCTGCTTCTTCTCTCAACCCTCTTTGTTTCCTTCTGGCTCTAACTCTAGTCCGCTTACCACTGAATGGTGAATGCTGTCCTGTTTATTACAGGCCTTGATAGATTTCCTACACACTTCTAACTTCGCCATAGTGATTTTCTTTTTTGCTTTTCTTGACTTGGATGTAGCTGGGCTACTTCTCATTTGGTTTCGGGTCACAAACTTTTAACTCATTTCCTATTTACAGCAGTTTTCAGGTACGTTTGCCCAACTCTTAGCTCTCCTTCTGCTGTGGCTTGTCTTACTTTCTGATTGATTACAGCTTTATCCTTTGCTTGTAACTCATTGCCAAAACTTCCAAGGAACGTCTTATTACAATACAAATGAACAGAATGCAACTGAGTCTAGTTGCCTTCAGCTCTTAATTTAATCCTTCAAGGTCTTCTGTTGCCAATTCCTGGTGACCTCCATGGCTCCTGCCTCAACCTTTAGGGTTGAGGTTGACCACTAGTTCACCTCCCGCCCCCTCTCTGGGGGCAGGGTCTGCCATTACTCCACCCACTCTAGGGTTTCATTTACTGTCTACTCTGAGACTAGAGTTGCCTCTCCCTGGAGGGCATATCACCTCCTCTGAGCTCCAGCATTGCCTCTTTCTCAAGGTCTTCACCACCTTCTCTAAGGTCGTCCATTGCTTATGAACTCCCTCTATCTGGGTTTCCCCTGACTTCCCTATCCCTTACCCTTTGTTTCTTCTAGTGGTTGTTGCATTAATGTTGTATTACTTTCAATGCATCACTGCTTTAAGACTGTCAAAACATTTTTTTGTTCATAGCTGCTGTTTCTCTCTCTCTTGCCTGTGCTTTCCAGTGCTTCAGAGGTTTTGGGGGGCAGCTCCGCAGACATCCTTCTGATGCACGATCAATTGTACAAAGACGAAGGTTGGATACAACTGTGGCTTTATTGCAGTAAGATGTGTGGCCTACCACAGCAGCTGGCGAAATGGCTGCTGAATAGAGGACACACTCCTCCTACTGGGCAGAGCCAGCAGGCAGGGGCTACCGGTAAACCTGTAGTACAGGTCCTACCTTACATCACCTAATACAGGTGTAACAGTGGTTTACCACACCTTCTAAACTGTTTAATTTCTCATATTTTCTTTTAGGTAGAAAAACTTTTTGAACAATTTCCATCGCTCTCTTCGAGGCCTCTCAGCTGCCTCAAAAATCAGTTTTCTTCCGATGTGCCATTTTATTTATATTTGTCAGTTTCACAAAGGGATCCAGCACTCTCAAAATCCACAGGACTGTATTTCAAACATGTTTTTCCTTTTTCTTCTGAACAGGTGGAGGCCTTCACTGCCAAAAACTTCAGACCCACACTGCCTGCAGTCCACCATTGCAGGGATTGCTACCCTGCAGGCTCTGCACAGATTGGGAGATGGTGCCTTAGTCGCTTCACTTCCCTGTGCTTTTGGGACAGGTTCTGCAGTTCCTTCGGGCATTTTTCCCATTTTCTTAATCTTGGAAATGCAGCTCTTACTTCTGAGGTTTATTCTCTCTTTCTTTGCTTTTTTTCTACATTTTCCCAGACTATCCTAGCCAATTCAAGTTTGCTCTGTGTCTGTTCCTTCGGGCCTGGTACTATCTGTGCACCCAACAGGCATTTGGGAGACTCTTTCCTTCCTTCAGACTTCAATTTCACCAAATACTCACACGTTGGCTGTGTCTCTGAAATCAATTGTGTCCTCATCACCATTTTGGTGGCCTGGCACTTTTGAGCGGAGGCTGCTGCTCCAGCCTTTATAACTTTACTACATAGCTCCCCAATGTATTCTGCCTAGGAGGGGATTCCACCCTCTAGGGTGATCACCCGCTCTCGGTACCATCGGTACCTGAGCCAGGTGACTTTCCTCTACTGTGCTATCTTAAATGACAGGCACTTCAATCCAGTACAGGTGCCATGAGGAGAGGCATGACAAGTTAGCATCAATTTCCTGGACAGGTCAAAATTCAGAATATACAAGGTGAATGTAATAACTGGTCTTTACCTTGTTAAAAGCTTCTCTCTGAGGCCTCCTCCAAAACCAATGCTGGTGCTTCTTTTGTAACGCATGTCCGTGACTAACAATTTCAAACAATTCAGCTGAAAACACCCATAATAATTCAGCATTCCTAAGAAGGACTTAAGCTCAGATAGCACAGTGGTTAGTACTGTTGCTTCACAACTCCAGGGTCCCAGGTTCGATTCCCAGCTTGGGTCACTGTCTGTGCGGTGTCTGCACGTCCTTCCTGTGTCTGCTCTGGTTTCCTCCCACAAATCCAAAATGACGTGCTGTTAGGTAATTTGGACACTCTGAAAACCTTTTTGAAAAAACACAGCCTACAGGCTTTAGGACAACTAACACCAGCTGCGATGCCCATCCTGGAGGAAGCCCCCAACTCTCTTGAATGACCGCTTTTCTGGAGCCGGTCTTCAGGAACTGTCCCCTTGTCCATCCTGATAGGTCATGCTCAACTCCTTCCTCCTTCTCAGAGGTCATGGTGCCTGGTTCCTGTTTTTAAAAACCAGATCCTGTCATTGAGGAGGACTTTGCGCATCTGGTTTTGAAATCTCGTCGGCGCCTATCCCTTTTTTGACATCTCACGATATTTTGCAGCCACTACGGGATTTGCGACCATGGCTAATGGACTTGCAGAATCAAGCCATTGTGTATTTAGCGAGAAGACATTTAACCCTTTGTAGCCATGTCTTCAACGTTAGTGGTGCACAGGTATATATAGAACATAGAACAGTACAGCACAGAACAGGCCCTTCGGCCCTCGATGTTGTGCCGAGCAATGATTACCCTACTCAAACCCACATATCCACCCTATACCCGTAACCCAACAACCCCCCCCCCCCCCAACTCCAACACCTTACTTTTTAGGACACTATGGGCAATTTAGCATGGCCAATCCACCTAACCCGCACATCTTTGGACTGTGGGAGGAAACCGGAGCACCCGGAGGAAACCCACGCAGACACGGGGAGGACGTGCGGACTCCGCACAGACAGTGACCCAGCCGGGAATCGAACCTGGGACCCTGGAGCTGTGAAGCATTTATGCTAACCACCATGCTACCGTGCTGCCCCAAATATATACTGTTTATGTTTGTGTTCCCTGTGTTTGTATACACGAGTGGTTCCAGTGCTGACACGATGGGCCGAATGGTGTCCTTCTGTGCCATAACAATTCAGTGATTATGGGAAATTTGAGTCACGCTTTTGGTTTGGAACCACTGAAACTTTGAATTTACCTTGAATTGGGAATATCATAAAACATTGGCACTTTGAGTTCATAACCCATTACAGGAATCAGTATTTCTCTACTGCACGGAAGTGTGAGTTTGATTGCTGAGCATGTTCATTTCATTCTAATGAAATGAAAAATGAAATGAAAATCGCTTATTGTCACGAGTAGGCTTCAATGAAGTTACTGTGAAAAGCCCCTAGTCGCCACATTCCGGTGCCTGTCCGGGGAGGCTGGTACGGGAATCGAACCGTGCTGCTGGCCTGCTTTAAAAGCCAGCAATTTAGCCCAGTGAGCTAAACCAGCCCCTAAGACTGTGCACCATGATTTTGGATTAAAAATAACTCAATTGCATTTTAAGTTGAAGATGTGAGATATTAATGACTGTTATTTGTTTTCCAAATGAGGTTAAGTAGCAAACATTATAGACTGAAAAATCAGTTTGAGAAAAATGGTAAAACATTTGGAAGCAAATAGAGTTTAATCTAAAATGCTGGCTTCTGTAATGGGAACGTTTTCCTTTGAAGCTGATGATTTTGCTTGTTTTTAATTAAGATTAAAACAAAATTAGGAAAACTGAAGAAAAGATGCCATCTGACTTGGATAAACAACAGTTAAATGGTGTTTGGAAGTTGAGAATAGGGTTGAAAAAGGTTAATTGCGGTATTATTTTAGCAAATAGCATCAACCACTTGGGCCGAATAGCCTACTTCTGTGCTGCAAATGGTGTATGATAGCATCAAATATGTAATGTAATTAATAGTGCCAAGCAAATTTGAATTTATTTTCTCGCCTGAATGTACATCAGTGAGTTATTTATTAAATATTCATGATCGATAGCAGTGTAATTGGAATTTGCTGTAGACTTTTCAATTTGTCGGTTTTCAATGCAACACGGAATAAATTGTTTCTGTTGTTTAAGACATTCAGTGGAGCCTGATGCAATTATAAACTGCAGAAATATCAGTCTTCATTTTTTGTGTGTTAATGTGTGTGTGGGATAGGGATGGGAAATTTGCTTTATGCTTTTCTGTCCAGCCTATTTCACTAACTTGGGCAAAATAAATGTTGTTCTGTGTAATGTAATTAGTAACAGCAAATATTTCAAACGAGAAAGAGAAATCAATAAAAAATTATTTTGTGAAGGTGCCATGGATGAGAAAACGAGGAGCTTGGCTAAAGCATTTGTAATAAAGAACAGTGTGTTTGGCACTATAAATGACATTCTATGGATACCAGAAAAAAAACTTCAATTATTTTCTGGTCAGCAAAGAGGTCCTGCGAGATAATTTACCAACATTTTGTTTATTTTGAAATGCCACTCATCTGGAACATAAATCACTTGATTAAATCTCTCAGAGGAAGGATTTTTAATTCTATCCACGAACCGAAAAACGTAAGATCATAAGAAAAGAATCACCTGCAGGCCATTTGGCCCATCGAGTCTACCCTGCCATTCAATTGGATCGTGGTTGATTTTTTTCCCACAAATCCACCTTTCTACCCTATCCCCAATCCATTGATTTCCTGGTATCCAAAAATATGTCTATCTCTTACTTTAATATAACCAACGACAGAGCATTCACAGATCTAAGGGATAGAACATTTCAAAGATTCACCACCCTCTGAGTGAAGATATTTTTCCTCATCTTATTCCTAAATTTCCTATCCTGTGTTCTGAAGTTCTGCCCACAACCCCCCATCCCCAGTTCTAGAATTCTTAGCCGGGGAAACATTCTTCCAGCGTCTAACCTTGATTATTGTTCATTCACGGAATGTGGACAATGCTGGTTGGGCCAGCATATATTCATCCCTAATTAACCTTAAGGAGGTGGTGTTGAGTTGCCTTCTTGAACCGCTGCAGTCCATGTGTGGGATTTTCCAGCTGTTCCCACCAACGTGATCTTCTCGCCCTGCCGACGGCGACCCCCCTGTTGCCAGGGAACCCGGTGGGGGATGAGAACAACAGGAAAGCCAGTTGAAAGTGGCGGGACCAGAAGACTCCACCGCCAGCCAATGGCAACCTGCCTCTGCCGACACAAAACGCGCTTCGGGAGCAGGAGCAGAAAATCCTCAGGCCTCTTAAGATCTATTTATGTTTCAATTTGATTGCCTCTCATTCTTCTAAACTCTCACAAATATAGACTTAGTCTACTCAATTTCTCCCGATAGGACAATCCTGTCATCCCAGGAATGAACTAAGCGAATCAGAGCAAAATTCTGTGGTTGTTGGTAATCTAAAATAAAAATGCTGGGAATCGAGTGAACCTTCATTGCATCCCCTCTAAAGAAAGTCTATCCTTCCTCAGGTAAGGCAACCAAAACTGTTTATCGTACTCCCAGGTGCGGTCTCACCAAGGCTCTTTCATTGTAGTGAGGCGTCTTTACTGTTATCCCCTAAATTAGGCCAATGGGCAGTTAAAACTAACCAGGCTGCATACCCGCCATCAAGCTGCCCTGATTCGAAACAATTTTTACACAGGCTTTTCTCTGAGAGAGAGAGACAGAGAGAGCTTCCAGAGTGCCCTCCCCCACATTTTAGGCTGAATTTTACACTCCAAAATAGTGCCACGGAAATATAATACCCAGCATAATATCCATCCTGATGATATTGGATACAGAACACAATGTCATGATGGTTGGAGTCCTGTAATGTGGTGGGTGAGTGGGCAGGCTCCAAAATCGACAGTACTCACCCTATTTGTCATGAGCTAATCAAGGCCATTTTAATTAGCAATCTAACTGACTGCAATATTACATTCCCGAAGCAGTAATACCCTGCCTGCATGTGAAACATGCTAGATGGGAAGCTTGATTTTTTTTTTTCAGGATCCCTAGAAAGGGCGGACATAAAGATTGGAGGTTGCACTATGCCTGACTTTGTCAGGAGAGGCATTTGATCAAATCTTTGATGTATCAACCTCTGAACGTAATTAGGGCTATACATCATTACAGTGTCTGCAAACATGTTGATACTGTAATATTTTATCATTGTTGCTGAGTCCCCTCTTGGCATTGTTTATTCCCTGGAGGATACCTCCTCCAGTGAGGAACAGGAAAATAAGGAGAAGGCAAGGGGAAGTCCAGCTGACAGAGGCAGGAGCCACATGATGTGGAAGTGGGAGGCCAACCTGCTGAGGAGCTAGGGACTGCTGAGGGCACGCTTCAGCAGGCCCACAAAAGCAGACAGAGGCCATATCTTGGCAGTCATGTAAAGGTGCATATGTTGTATCTGTAAATGACAGAGTGTCAGTGTCTGTGCACACTTTACCTTTTGAGAGCCACTGTCACATCCCTATGTGACACGATTACCCCTGAGATAGCATCCAATTATGTGCATGGCCACATGATGACTATGGCATTAAAAGACATGGTGGCACTGAATTTCTTTGACTCTGGACCTTCTCATGCTGCCTACAGAGACCTGAGTGGGATCATGTAGCCTGCAACACACCATTGCATAAAGATTTTTGCAGTTGCCATGCTTCTCCATGGCCTCAGTTCATTGCCTTCGCTGCAGACAAAACTAGTCAAATGGAAAGAGCCAGAGGATTTGGAGCCATGGCTGGTTTCTCAAGGGTGCAATGGGTCATTGATTGTTCCCATGTCACCATCCAGGCAACAACAGGGCAGCCAGGGATTTTTGTAAACTGAAAGGGGTACTTACTGCTCCATTAACGTTCAGATGGTGTGTGACCAAAACAACATATCATGCAGGTGTGTGCAAGGTACTGAGGGAGTAACCATGACTCTTACTAAATATTTTCTTAAATATCTGCCACCGCATCCCTACTGTCTTACCTTTTAAACTAGATTTTTGACTCCTGAACAAGGACATCCTTTGGACTTTCCACAGCAGAATTCTCTATTTCTGAGACGAAGTGTTGACACCACCGCAGGAATCGTGGAGTTCTATGACAGCAAAACAGGCGCAGAGGCTGGACCGCTTCAGTTACCATTGGAGGGCTAGTACTGATGCCACATGGAACACATGGAACATGTGAAACAGCGCTGGATTTGCAGGTTTTGCGATTGACACTCAGGAGGCTGACAAGCTGCAGCCGCATATACTCGCTTCACTCCCCACACACACACCATCCCAGACAACAAGTTGACAGCGAGGAGAGCGGTAGCAAGGTTCACAGACACCGAGCTGGAGACCATTCGGGACGCGATGGAGGATTGGCAGTTGACCCCGTACACCGGCCCAGGAAGGAGACTACCAGCTACTGCCATTCACTGTGCCTGGGTGCAGGTGGCAGAGGTGGTGAGCGGCATCAGCAACACTGTCCGGACCAGCCAGTAGTGCTGGAAAAAGCTGCACGGCCTCCTCAGGGCAGCAAGGGTGAGTAGGCAGCACTGTGCCCCTGGAGGCCAGTTTGCTGGTGGCGGGATTCTCTGGTCCTGCCAGCAGTTCCCCCCCCCCCCAAGCACCCTCTTCCCTCCACCCCCACCCCCTCCCCACTGCCCGCAGGATTCCCGTCACGTGGGATGGCTTCAAGGGGAATTCCCATTGACAGCGGTGGGATCAGAGAATCTCGCCGCCTCCTACCACCGAGAAACAAGTGGCTTGGAGGCCAGAGAACCCATCCTTCGTTTCTCTGCTATTTCCTTATTCTCTATTATAAATTCTCCTGTCTCTGCCTGTAACAGCCCCACATTTGTAATAATTAACCTTTTACTTTTTACGTGGTTTGGCGTGAACCTGGCGCCCACCACGATTTTGGCGTCAAAACCGATCCTCCGCCCAATCGCATTTCCCGATTTCAGCGTTGGCCAACGGAGAGTCCCACCCCATATCTCTATTTGTGCATGGACTTTCTCCTGGATCGAAATATCCTTTCCTCTTTCAAAATTAAAATAAAATATTGGTGTTTCTGCCTAGTAATCACTGGCCTGGGATCGTAGCGTTTAACTCTTTTTGATGCTGGCTTCTGTTTCTGTTGCTGTCCGAGTTTGTTTACTACTCCTAATATACCCTCAATTAGGACACGAGATAGTGTACTTGTAAAATGAAGGCTTTAATAAACAGAGAACTTTGCCTGCTGGGGAGATGAATGCTCACTGAGCGCCGCCCACAGGACGTCACCTTATACCCGGCCCCTGGGAGGTGGAGCCGGAGGCGGAGTCCCCCAGGGTTCCACACCCGGTCTTAAAGGGACATTACCCATTCATCACAACTCCCTTTCTGATGGTGTACAAGCATTTTTTTTCCTATTCTTCTTTGGTTCCCATCCCTCTGCCAAGCAAGTTAATGGGAAGAGGAGCTTGATCTGCAGCAGCCTGATGTGCAAAGGGCCTCTGAGGATGTGTTTTGATGGTCATGAGAATCAGGAAGCTCTTATCGTGACACAATTCTCATAGATGTATCTCCTTTACTATTTAAGTCTCAAGGCCAGTATTCTATTCTTAATTCTCCTCCATTACATGAAAACCAGTTAGTCACCTTAGATAATTTCAAGCATCCAATTCATGTCTGATATTTAGATGCACGGTGATGTATTCAATTAGGACAATCAGTCAAATGCTCCTCTGTACATTCACACACATAGTGAATAAACTAATGAAGTTCTTAAGTTGTTAAAATAAAACATCATTTATGTAAACAGAAAGTAATTAATATGTGCAAATATTTCAAATGATAAATACACTGACAGTTGGGGGACTGTGGGAGGCCAGGTGCCTGCTGAGCTCCAAGCTCATGACAGCTCATCCCATCTGTCGCACCAGATTGTGCACAGCAGACCACCATTTTACCCTTTCTTGAGCATACTGAAGGGCTCCACCAGATAGGTACCTGGATTGCATCTTCAGATGATCAATGGCTTGCTCGATGCTTGCTTAGGTTGCTCCATGGTAGATGTTGGACCTCTGCTCTGCATCCGTCCATGTGTTCCTCACAGATGTCCTCAATGGATAGTCCTTGTGTGCTGCTGTCCATTCCTGAAGGTGAGCTCAGGGGCAGGAAAAACTGTGGCACCTGGAAGTATGTAGACGAGGTATGTAGACTGCTACCCGGGAGCTGCATATACACCTCCAAGCTGGTTACAGACTGTTTGTTCATTGAGCAAATGGAAGCCCTAAATGAACGCCATTGCCTGGTAGGTGGGAACACATTACTCACATACATGCCATCGATCATACCCTGTACAGGGGGAATCCAGTGATGGCCCCTAGACCAATGGCTCTCTCAACTTGACTGTCTGGATTGATGAGACAGCATATATATTTGCTGTAATACAAACAGAATATGCTGGATAAACTCAACACATCTGCCAGCATCTGAGGATAGAAACAAAGTAAATGTTTTGAGTCCAAATGATCCCTCTGCAGAACTGAAGAAAGGTAGAAATGTACAGAATTAGCTCATTGGATGGAGATGGAGTAGAGTAGAAGAACGGGGATAGGCCAGGGTAAAGGAGGTATTGACAAATTTAACACACAGGCATAAGACAAAAGGGAATGTTAATGATGCCATTAAAGGATGAAGAGTGCCAATAGTGGAAAAAGGTAAGCTAGCAGTATGTATTAATGGGAGCAACTAAACAGCCAGGGGTCGGTGGCCATGTAGGGGAGGGGTGAGGTTGTGTTGGGGCAAACTAGTGAACCTAAAAATAACTAACAACAAACTGCAAAGGAGGAAGGGGAGGGTAAAATTGTAGGGGAAGTATACTGTCTAAAGTTGTTAAACACAAAGCTGAGTCCAGAAGCCTAATTTAAAAATGAGGTGTTGTTCTTCCAGTTTGAGTTGGGCATCGCTAAGGCATTGCAGTGGGCCTAGTGTGTACATATGGGCATGAGAACAAGTTGCTGAGTTGAAATGGCAAGCAACCAAAAGATTGGGATCATGCTTGTAGATGGAGCAAAGGTGTTCCACCAAGCAGTCACCCAGTCTGTGTTTAGTCTCTCCAATGTAGAGGAGTCTGCATTGGGAGCAGCGAGTACAATAAACCAAGTTGAAGAAGGTGCAGGTGAAATGATGCTTCACCTGAAAGGTGTGTTTGGGCCTTTAGACAGTGCAGTGTTCAAGTGGCCGGTGTTGCAACGTCTGTGATTGCACGGGAAGGTGCTGGTGGGGGGGGGGGGGGGGGGGGGGAGGAATTAAGGGTTTAGATGATGGAGGAGTGGACCAGGGTGTCACGGAGGGAGTGGTCCCTGCGGAATGTTGACAGGGGGCTGAGGGTAAGATGGGGTTAGTAGTGGCCTCATGCTGAATTTGGCAGAAATGGCAGAGGATGATTCTTTGAACACGGAGGCTGGTGGGGTGAAATGTGAGGACAAGAGAGACTTTGTCATGGTTCTGGGATGTTGGGGAAGGAGTGAGGGCAGAAGTGTGGGAGATGGGTTGAACACTGTTAGTGCTTTCTCAACCACAGTGGGGGAAAATCCTTGGTTAAGGAAAAAAGGAGACATGTCCGAAGTGCTGTTTTTGAAGATGGCATAATTGGAACAGGTGCGTCAGAGGAAACTGGGAGAATGGGATAGAGCCCTTGCAGGGAGTAGGGTATGAGGAGCTGTAGTCAAGGTGGCTGAGGGAATCGGTGGCTTTCTACTGAAGATTGGTGGTCAGTCTATTGTCAGAAATGGAGACAGATAGGTCAAGGGAGGTCATATTCGCTGGTCCCCTTTGCTGGTCATCATTTTGATGCATCAATGCAATGCAGTCTGCTCAATTCCACACAAATGGATCTTTGGAAAGGTCTGGAACTGGAGAAGTTCAGCATCACTGATCACCACATCCATGGGGCTCAGCTTGTCCCGTGGAATGGGAAAGAGATCTGTGATGGTCTCCCGGAAAGGGGCTGAATTTGGAAACACGGCTACTTGGACATTTGTCGGTGATTGAGCCTCCAACAGTAGACCCTTCCTGGAGAGTAGCCTCTACTGCATTCAGCAGGCTGGTTGCATGTCTCCTCGCAGTACGATCCCAGTTGAGGTAATAACTGGACAGGAAGATCCCAGAGTGGAATCCTGGTTCAAAAGATGATGGGTGTGATTCAGCAGACTCTAGTTAAAGTTTGGTTTTGGGCACTTTTGGCGGGGTGTTTCACAATGGCCTCGTTGGCAAGATCACGGTCCGTATTCAACAGCACTTAGTGCAAAAATTAACCCCCACGGGATTCTCAGCATCACTGCTCCCTCCCCATCTGATTTATTCGCTCTCGCCTCAGCTACTCACTGCTAACAAGGGGAGCTGCTTTTAAACAGTCCCTCACCACTCACTCGCAGACAACACAAAATCATGGCAGCGTGTAGACCTAGTCCTCACTTTGGGGATGCCGACCTGGCCAGGCTTCTCAACGCTGTGGATGAGAGGAGCACCCTGTTCCCCCGAAGGGGTCAGTGGACCAGAAGCTAGGTCAGCAATGCTGCTTGAGAGGCAGTGGTAATGGCTGTCAGTGCGGGCAGTGTGACAAGGAACACCGCCGTCCAATGTCGGAAGAAGACCAATGACAGCCAGAGTGATGCAAAGGTAATTTACCACCTTTCTCCTGGTATCAGTTCCACCTGCCACACCTCAAATTTCCCAAATCCCCCTCCTCCCCCTCAATCAACTGGCTGAAACCTCGCATCCTCCTCATATCCAATCTTCGTTCTTGTTCCCGAGAACCCTCTGACACCCACCAGCACAACCCCTTCATGTCCAGGTGCATTGTCCACCATTGCCACATGCTGTAAACCCCACAGACCTATCAAGCATGCAGCTCACAATGCCCTTTCTTTGTCCCTGCAGGAGAAGGTAGTCCATAATAAACGGGAAAGAATCAAGACATGGGGAGGAATCTCAGAGATTTGAGTCCTCACCTGCCTGTGAAGAACACAACTCATGGGGTTTCCAGAGAAGAGAGCAGTCACCGACAGCGAGGTTAGCCTATGCTGCAGAGGTGAGGATCCACTCTCCCTTCACTCAGCTGTCCTGTCTCAAGTGAGTTGTCATGTCAGACAAAATTATCCTTCCCTCTCACTGACCACATATCCATTGTCTCGCAGGATCACCATCTGGAGTCGTGCCCCCAATGCCTCCCAAGAGACCACCTTGGAGGATAGCTCATAGGAGGCCATTGGCAAGGCATCCCAGCTATTTCCCACACCTTCCACCAGTGCAGAGACACACACCTCGGTGTGCGAAATTAGTACACAGGCTCCTGGGGCATAATCTAGTGAGCACCACACAGTTGCTGATGCACGCATCAGGTAGAGGCAGGAACATCCAAAGGAGACAACAGTCGGAGGTCTGCTGGATCCCAGAACAGCTGGGTCCCAGCCAGATGCTGAGTCTCTGGGCAAGAGTTCTCCCAGAGCTGATGCAGATGATCAGGCACAGCCGTGACTTTCAGGAGCAGGTGTCAGCGACACTCAAGCGATTGCAGGAGAGATTCCCAAAAGATGCAGGCACAGGAGATGGTGCCAGATGTGTGTGACACTGAGGCAAATACTGCTAGAGTGGCAACCGTGATGGAAACCCTGGAGCATGATGTCCACGTGAGTGGTGGTGTCCAAGCCTTGGTTCAGTCTATGATGACCATGGCTGAGGGCCTCGACATCATGTCCCATTCACTGAGGAACGTGTCCCAGTCCCAAGTGGACATTGCCAAGGCACTGCAGAGCATGGACCACTTACTGAGGAGCATCGCTGAGAGCGTCAACATTATGGTGCAGACAATGGGGAGCCTCCAGGAGTGGCAGTGCCAGATGACTCAGAGGCCTCTGGAACTCAAATAGCTGCCTCTCCATCCCATGGAGCCCTGCAAGGCCCAACAGGTACCATCAGGGAGGAGAAAGTGCTGGAGGCAAGAGCCTACCAGCAAAGAGACTACGGCGGTCTCCAGTTCTTTTGAACTCCCCTCCTGACACCAACAAATCTCAAGGGCAGCAGGGCAGAACAGGATGGCAATGAAATGCCAGTGACGCCGGTAAGTCGGCTGGGGCCCTCTGGCTCCAGGCCCTCCTGTGGATGTCCACCAAGGGCATCAAAGTTCACAGTCATGGATAGCAGCAGTCTGCCTCCACTTCTGATCCTGGGGACACACCTAGACACAGCCTGTAACTAGGGGGAATATAAATCTGTGAAATGTTCACTATTAAAACATGTCAAACCTCATACACATGAAGCCTTTGACACTTTAATCATCACAGCAGGCCTGCCCACATCCCTGCCCCCTGTTGCCCTCAACTCCCCCAGACACTGAGCACAGGTGCATCTGGGAGGTGACACATTCTCTATGACCAGGCATTAGACTATATTACCTTCAACATGGACCAGACCCATCTTTGACTTTGTCTATATATATGTTTCTAGAACCCACCTCTTCATTCACCTGAGGAAGGCGCTGTGCTCTGAAAGCTAGTGATTTGAAACAAACCTGTTGGACTTTCACCTGGTGTTGTAAGACTTCTCACTGTAATGAAATAATTGGGTTATAATACAAACTCCTTTACTTCCCCATTACCTAAACAATTACACACAGGTTTTAAGATTAACATGTGTTAGAAAGTACATCTCAGTCTACAATGGTCTAATGAACACAAAGTCCCTTTTGAGCACACAAGGTGACTTAACAAATGCACTCTTCACCCTGAACCTCAGGTGAATGTTTGTGGATATCGGAATCCTCCCACATGATTGTCACATGAGAGTTTCCAACTCAATTGCCAATCTTCTCTCATAATTATGCTTTCCCTTGGTGGTTTGCATTCCGAAATCCAGGCCACCATTTCCAAATGACACTTTTAAACAAAGCTTCCACTCCACTTTTAAAAGCAGATACAGTCCTGGATTTTGCAGCAACAGTCTTGACTGTTGGGAAAACTGCTCACAATTGCTTTAACTCTTGATTCCCAGACTGTATTAAAATAACATCAAATGTTTCATCTACCTCTGAAGTCTGCTGTCCCACTTAAAATTTAGTTCCTGCAATTATCTCTTTTGCTCAGAACACTTTATTTACTCTTCCTTGAATTCTTCTGAACAATACTTTTGTCTCTGTTCTCTTCAATCCAGACTTCTTGGACACGTCTCTTCATTTCTCTAGTTTCCTTAACTAGCTGGACTTTAAATTTCTGGCATTTTTTTTTCACCATTACTCTACAATATGGCTTTTCTTCTAGCAAAGCTGAGAGAGAGGTTTCTTCTCGAGACTTCCAAACTAATTGCTTCTAGCAGACTGTGAGAGCTGCATTCTCTCTGACTACCTATCTTCAATTGCAATCAAATTGGCTAAACTAAAACGTAAACCACTCTGCCTTACAAGGTCTCAGTAGCTAAGCAACACCCACATGCATTTGCCTTTTATTTATTTTTCACACTGCAGCCCTTTCTGAGCACAAAAGAAAGACATTGGATCTTAACAAAGTCCCACACATACAAATATGTTTGTCCAGCATGAAACAATGTTTACCAAAGCAAATATAGATTCATTAAAACTGCCTTTGTTTTCCTAACACTTGGCCCGTTTCTCATGTATCCCCACTCTGAGGCATGCCCTCCTGTTGGCCCTGAGGTTGATCTCCTGCTGCTGTAGCTGGCCATCCCTCCCTCCCTGCTGCTCCTCCTGACATGAGGCCCTGAAACCGGTTTGAATGAGGCCCACAGAAGGTGGACTCTCTCAGTTTCCAAAGCTTCTTAACCAAACACACCATTCACCAGTTCCTCCACCCTTTCTTGCGCTCAAGGCCAATACCTAGATTGGAACCTGGAAGCACCTCCCCCCACCATCTTCTTCTGTTGACCACCATGCCTACACTGCCCCACCCTCCCTGGCACACCACACTGCTGCTGGATGAAAGCAGCACTAAGCTCGCACTTCCGTGCTGCCTCCTTTTACTGTGGAAAGTTCTGAAGTCATATGATTTCCCCTGCGCTGTTCGTAAAATTTAATAAAAACCTGTTAAATTGCTGTTCATTGGGTAATTAATTGGCTTAATTACTTCCCCCTTCACATTCAGGTTCTCTGACAATGTCCTCCCAGTGTGCTATCGCCACTGTGAATATCTGGCAGCGATCTGAAGGCATCTGATTTCTGTCCAGCGTCACAAAACTCTGCCCCGATCTGCATTCTAGTCTGTCATTTAAGTTCTTGGAATATTTAGCCCTGTGTATCACCCTGAGGTAAGTGCAAGGCGGATAAATTTAACTTTGTATGTCCATGTACACCTCACCTACCATCTACAAGATGCACTGCAAGAACTCACCAAGGCTCCTTAGACAGCACCTTCTCAACCCACGACCTATACCATCTAGAAGGATAAGAGCAACAGCTCCATGGGAACACCACCAACTGGAAGTTCCCCTCCAAGACACACCACCCTGATTTGAAAATATATTGCTGTTCCTTCACTGTCACTGGGAAAAATCTTGGAACCCCCTTTCCAACAGCACTGTGGGTGTTGCGCACCAAATGGATGCCAGTGCTTCATGAAGGCAGCCATCTTCTCAAGGGCAATTCGGGATAGGCAATAAATGCTACCTTAGGCAGCGATGCCCACGTCCATGCATGAATAAATAATAAATAAATAAAGAAAGAAAACTAATTTAAAAATAGAGTCAAGACATACAGGTTGCAAGGAGAAAGATCATAAGCAGTGGAACTATAAAGGCTCACAAGGCAGTTTTACGATTCTTGTAAGGGACCAAGGAAAGTTCATTCAGCTTTTTAGCAGTGCGAACAAACAATGGGTTAGATTTTCCAAAGCTTGATGCCGGTAGCGTGTTTCTCGATCTGGCGGAGAATGCAGCGTCAGCCAAAAATGGGATCGCTGGAGGGTGAAAATCGTGATCCGATACTCCAGTCACCAGCCGACGGCGGCAGCAAGCTACACGTCCCATGCTGCCAGCTCCATGCAAATCAGAGACCAGACGTGATGGCCACTCCGAGGGACTCAGGACATTGGAGACACCCGGTTGGTCAGAGACAGGGCTAGGCATTAACCTGGCATGCGACCTGGCGGATGGCACCCTGATAGTGCCAATCTGGCAGTGCCAGGGTGCCACTGCCAAGGGTCAATGCCTGAGTGGGGACATGCCCTTGAAAGGGAGCGTAGTTGTGAATGGTGGGGAGCTGAAGGGGGCTGATAAAGCATGGGGGTGAAAGGGGGTCCTGAAATGGGGGGAGGAGGGGAACTGAAAGCGAAAGGGCCTGAAATCATAGAATAGAATCATGGAATCCCAAGAGTGCAAAAGAAGGATATTCGGCCCATCGAGTATGCACCCTACCCAGACCCACTGCCCTATCCTAGCCCCGCAATCCCACCGAGGGGCAATTTACCACAGCCAATCCATCTCACCTGCACATCTTTGGACTGTGGGAGGTAACCGGAGCACCCACAGGAAACCCACACAGACACGGGGAGAAAGTGAAAAGTTCACACAGTCACCCGAGGTCGGAATCGAACCTGGGTCCCTGACGCTGTGAGACAGCAGTGCTTACCACTGTTACACCGTGCCACCCTCAGAAATGGGGGCTCTCAGCAACACCATAGTGGGGTTTGCTCATATGTGGTGATGAGGGGGTTAATGCCCATTTCTCCAGGGGATGGAATTGTCCATGGGTTGGGTTGTGGGAGACACTCCAGCCTACTTCGGGATTGGGTACCTTTCAAAATGCAGCCTGATCTCTGAGGAGCCAGTCTTGCTCGCGAGTTCAGCTCCCCACTGTTGAAAACATTTCTAAGTGTGGGCTAGACTGGGGAGAAATTCACCAAGCCCCCCCAAAAAATTACAAAGCCAGCAGGAAACATCCCAAAAACTCACCCAAAATGACACTTAGGGCATGATCAAATGGTTACGCTGCACATGAAAAGCAGCTTTTTGCGGTGTATCTTGGCCGATAAGAGGCCTCGCTCCAAGGACCTCCCCAGCTCGCAAGATCCAAAGCAATCTCGCGAGATGTTGCGAAGTAAACCCTGCCCATTGTGGATGGGATCACGTTTTGGAAAATCTACATATGAGAGCACTCTAATATGCAGTTTCTTGAGGTACCCGAGGCTTTGGGATTCATCCCTTTGTCTTGGAGGCCTTGGGTGCACGCTGCATAGCACTGGTCTCCATAAATAGGGACTAGATGGAACGACACCCTTGTGGGCTCCCAGGGGATCAGAGGTCCCCAGCTGCATGCTTTGTGGGCAGAGTTGTGCTCTGGCACTTCTGGTGCCACCTTAGCACCTTGGCTGTGCCACCCTGGCACCTTGGCAGTGCCACCTGGATGTTAGCCTGGCACTGACAGCTCACAAGGGCACTGCCAGGGTGCCAGTTTGAGATTGCCAAGGTGTCAAGCTGGCATTATCTGAGGGCGTGCATGATCGGGCCGTGGTTGCCCTGCATGGGTTTTGGGGGAGGTGCGGGGGCGGGGGGCGGGGGGGGGGGGGGGGAGATCCGCCCATTGTGTGTTCGGGCTGTGTGTGGGGGGGGGGGGGGGGGTCGGGGTTGCTTCGGCGAGCTCGGAAATACGGACGCCATTTAAAAATGGCATCTCGATCTTTCAGTACACGGGGGAGTTTCGGCGAGCAGAGTTCCCCAGTGTGCAAAACATGGCTATGTGCGGCCTCGGCCGCATGTTCCCTGCTGAGGCCCTTTATACACTGTGAGTCGTGTTGCATAGCCATGTGTTTCCCGGTGCTATGAGCTCACTATGGGACTTTGTTTCTAATTAGTAGTTTCTAGCCCGTATTCATTCTTTGGGAGATTTGCATCCATGGGGTGAGATCTTGGGAAGGACTGGTTTGTGGGAGAGGGGTGACTCACTTGCTGCAGGGACATCTGCGTTGCATTGGGCTCTCACTTCTTTGGCACATGCCCCATTGCAACCACTGTCCTCTCCCTGGCCTCCCCTGCCATCTGCAGGACTCTTTCCTCAGAGGCGGTGTGGACCCAAAGATTTGGAATTCCCCCTTCCGTCATCTGTCGCGCCTGGTGATTACAGGCTGCTTTTTCCTTGGTAACACAGATAGCACATTGTGGGATGCTGGGACAGGAGTTTTATGGGAAGTTTGTAGCTGGTGGCATGTGTGTGCAAGGCTTCTTGCAAAAAAGAACAATACATGGGTATGGAGGTTTTGTGGATGGTGGGTTGACAGCTAGCGACGAGGGAATTTGGGGCAGATGTGAAGAGTGAGGGACGGGCAGTGATGCCAGGGCACAGAGATGATGACTCACCCAAGCTACTCTAAGGATGTCATTCATCTACTTACAGCATTGCAGTCCTCCTGGTGAGGCTGGCAACACTTACAGCCCCTGCCACCTTTTCCCAGGCCTTGTTCAGAATGGTGAGCTTGAGTCTGCACTCCACCCAAGGGAAGATGGCGTCGCTCCCCTCCTCAATGGTGTCCAGCATTCAGTAAATTTCAAACTCCAGGAACCTTTGTGCAGTTCTTTTAACAGCCACCTTCTCGGCTGGAATGAAAGTCTGTGCTGAGTGGGGCACATAAAAGCGGCTCCAGCTTGTCAAGCTCTGAATGCAAATCCCAACCCCAGTGAATCAGACACCAGGGGGGTCAGGAATTGCTCGGAATGCATGTGGGCTGCCTATTTGCATGACCTGAATTCCTCCTGGCTGCCCAATTCCCGTGATTCTACACCGGCAGCATCACTTAGTCTCCAGAGCAGAGAATCCAGCCCATTTACAAACCCAAACCCTGCTCAGTTTAGGTTCTTCCAGCACTGTATCAGCCTCAGACCTGTTTACAACCTTGTTCCAAACATGAAAAAAACTCTATTCCAAGTAAGGTGACAGTGACTGTGCTTGACATTAAGGCAGCATTTGATGAGGCTTCCCCTTAAAATAGAACTAAATAGAAATCTGGGAATACGTTCTCCAATAGCTGGGGTAATACAAAACACAAAGAAACATGATTGTGATTGTTGGAGGTCAATCGTCTCAGTCCCAGGACACCGTTGCAGAAGGCCAATTGGCATTTTCTTGACCAAACATTTTCAGCTTGGCCAGTATTTATTGTCCATCCCTAAGGGCATTTAAGGGTCAACCACACTGCTGTGGCTCTGGAGTAGGCCAGGCTAGGTAAGGATGGTAAATTTCCTTCCCTGAAGGATATTAGTGAACCAGATGGGTTTTCAGGACAATCAACAATGATTTAATGGTCATCTTTAGACTTTTAATTCCAGATTTTTGGACTGAATTCAGAATTCCCTTTCTGCCATGGTGGGATTCAAACACAGTCCTCAGAACATGTCTCTGGGTCTCTGGATTATAAGTCCAGCGACAATTCCACTATGCCTTTATAAGTGATAGTGCTTTCATGAAAAAATCAGCAGAACTTTATTGATGATTGCTTGAAGCAAGATCTGGAAAACATTCAGGTTTATGCTGATGAATGTTAAGGAATATTCATGCCACAAAAGTGTTGGACATTCACCAATAAGCTTGATCTAAGCACTTCTTCTTGATATTCAGCAGCATTACTAATGCTGAACACCTCACCATCAATATCCTGGGGATCACCATTGATCAGAAACTTAATTAGACCACCCACTTAAATACCATGGCACAAATCTGGAAGTTGTGGAATACTCTCCACGTTCCTGGATGAGTGCTGCTCTAATGACATTCAAATGTTTGACAATACTCATTCTTCCAGTGGAGCGGGCAGAGAGGGGAGCAATTTTTGGAGGGGAGAGCTGTAAGATAAGCTGAGTTTTTGATTTTTCACTTACTTTTTCAGAACTTTTTTTTTCTCAGAGCAGCAGGAAACCAGAAGTCGGCTGTGGGGAGACTTGGGAAGGTTTGTATTACCCAATAAATTTGAACGGTGAAGAAAACCGAGTCACTACACGTGTAGTGTCTCTCACTCTCCCTCCTCCTCTAACCTAAAAAAATGACTCAGTGCTGTGAGCAGGTAAGCTATTTACTTTTTTTTTCACTGGAAGACTAAGTAGAGGTGATGGCAGCTAGGGCAGTGGAATGTTCCTCCTGCAGAATGTTCGAGGTAAGGGAGACCACCGGTGTCCTTGCTGACTTCACCTGCGGGAAGTCCAGCCATCTCCAGCTCCTCACCGACTGTGATAGGGAACTAGAGCTGGAGCTGGATGAACTGAGGATCATTCGGGAAGCTGAGGGGCTGATAAATAGAAGCTACAGCAACATAGTTGCACCTGAGAACAAAGGTAGCTGGGTAACAGTTAGAGGTGGGAAGAGGAGGAAGCAGTCAGTGCAGGGATCCCCTATGGTCGTTCCCCTCAACAATAAGGATACCGCTTTGGATACTGTTGCGGGGGGAATTACCGAGCAGGGGTAGGCTGCAGTGACCGGGTCTCTGGCACGAGGTCCAGTTCTGGGGCTCCGAAGGGAAGGGGGGAGATTAGGAGAGCACTAGTTATAGGGGACTCAATAGTTAGAGGTACAGACAGGCGGTTCTGTGGGCATGGGCGAGACTCTCGGATGGTTTGTTTCTTCCCGGGTGCCAGGGGGAGGGTGAGCAGCCAGAAGTTGTGGTGCACATTGGTACCAACGACGTAGGTAGGAAAAGGGGTGTGGATGTAATAAACAAGTTTAGGGAGTTAGGCTGGAAGTTAAAAGCCAGGACAGACAGAGTTGTCATCTCTGGTTTGTTGCTGGTACCATGTGATAGCGAGGCTAAGAAAAGGGAGAGAGTGCAGTTGAACACGTGGTTGCAGGAATAGTGTAGGAGGGAGGGCTTCAGGTATTTGGATAATTGAAGCGCATTCTGGGAAAGGTGGGACCTGTACAAGCAGGACGAGTTGCATCGGAACCAGAGGGGCACCAATATCCTGGGAGGGAGGTTTTCTAGTACTCTTCGGGAGCGTTTAAACTAATTTGGCAGTGGAATGGGAACCGGATTTGTAGTCCAGCAACAAAGGTAGCCGATGTTCAGGACGTCAAAGCATGTAGTGAGGCAGTGGGGAAGGTAACACTGACAAAGGAGAGTTCTTGCAGGCATGGAGATGGGTTGAAGTGTGTATACTTCAATGCAAGAAGCATTAGGAATAGGGTGGGTGAACTTAAGGCATGGATCAGTACTTGGGACTACGATGTTGCAGCCATCACAGAAACGTGGATAGAAGAGGGGCAGAAATGGTTGTTGGAGGATCCTGGTTATAGATGTTTCAATAATATGAGGAAGGCTGGTAAAAGAGGTGGGGGTGGCATTGTTAAATAGAGATAGTTTCGAGGAGGATCTGCTACTGAGGTAGAATGGGCTGAAGTCAGAAATAGGAAAGGTGCAGTCACCTTGTTGGGAGTTTTCTATAGGTCCCCCAATAGCAGCAGAGATGTGGAGGAACAGACTGCGAAACAGATTTTGGAAAGGTGCAGAAGTCACAGGGTAGGTGTCATGGGTGACTTCAACTTCCCAAATATTGAGTGGAAACTCATTAGATCAAATAGTTTAGATGGGGTGATGTTTGTGCAGTGTGTCCAGGAAGCTTTTCTAACACAGTATGTAGATTGTCCGACCAGAGGGGAGGCCATATTGGATTTGGTACTTGGTAATGAACCAGAACAAGTGATAGATTTGTTCGTGGGGGAGCATTTTAGAGATAGTGACCACAATTCTGTGACTTTCACTTTAGTAATGGAGAGGGATAGGTACGTGCAACAGGGCAAGGTTTACAATTGGGGGAAGGGTAAATAAGATGCTGTCAGACAAGAACTGAAGTGCATAAGTTGGGAATATAGGCTGTCAGGGAAGGACACAACTGAAATGTGGAACTTGTTCAAGGAACAGATACTACGTGTCCTTGATATGTATGTCCCTGTCAGGCAGGGAAGAGATGGTCAAGTGAGGGAACCATGGTTGATAAGAGAGGTTGAATGCCTTGTTAAGAGGAAGATGGACACTTATGTCAGGCTGAGGAAACAAGGTTCAGACAGGGCGCTGGAGGGATACAAGATGGCCAGGAGGGAACTGAAGAAAGGGATTAGGAGAGCTAAGAGAGGGCATGAAAAATCTTTGACGAGTAGGATCAAGGAAAACCCCATATGTGAGAAATGTGAGAATGACTAGAGTGAGGGTTGGTCTAATCAAGGACAGTACTTGGAGATTGTGTATTGAGTCTGAAGCGATAAGAAAGGTCTTGAACAAGTACTTTTCTTCAGTATTTACGAATGAGAGGGGCCATATTGTTGGAGAGGACAGTGTGAAACAGACTGGTAAGCTCGAGGAGATACTTGTTAGGAAGGAAGATGTGTTGGGCATTTTGAAAAACTTGAGGATAGACAAGTCCCCCGGGCCTGACGGGATATAGAACGATACAGCGCAGTACAGGCCCTTCGGCCCTCGATGTTGCACCGACATGGAAAAAACTAAAGGCCATCTAACCTACACTATGCCCTTATCATCCATATGCTTATCCAATAAACTTTTAAATGCCCTCAATGTTGGCGAGTTCACTACTGTTGTAGGTAGGGCATTCCACAGCCTCACCACTCTTTGCGTAAAAAAACCACCTCTGACCTCTGTCCTATATCTATTACCCCTAAATTTAAGGCTATGTCCCCTCGTGCTAGCCACCTCCATCTGCGGGAGAAGGCTCTCGCTGTCCACCCTATCTAACCCTCTGATCATTTTGTATGCCTCTATTAGGTCACCTCTTAACCTTTTTCTCTCTAACGAAAACAACCTCAAGTCCATCAGCCTTTCCTCATAAGATTTTCCCTCCATACCAGGCAACATCCTGGTAAATCTCCTCTGCACCCGTTCCAAAGCTTCCACGTCCTTCCTATAATGAGGCGACCAGAACTGTACGCAATACTCCAAATGCGGCCGTACTAGAGTTTTGTACAACTGCAACATGACCTCATGGCTCCGGAACTCAATCCCTCTACCAATAAAGGCCATCACACCATAGGCCTTCTTCACAACCCTATCAACCTGGGTGGCAACTTTCAGGGATCTATGTACATGGACACCGAGATCCCTCTGCTCATCCACACTACCAAGAATTTTACCATTAGCCAAATATTCCTCATTCCTGTTATTCTTTCCAAAGTGAATCACCTCACACTTCTCCACATTAAACTCCATTTGCCACCTCTCAGCCCAGCTCTGCAGCTTATCTATGTCCCTCTGTAACCTGCAACATCCTTCCGCACTGTCTACAACTCCACCGACTTTAGTGTCGTCTGCAAATTTACTCACCCATCCTTCTGCGCCCTCCTCTAGGTCATTTATAAAAATCTCAAACAGCAACGGCCCCAGAACAAATCCTTGTGGTACGCCACTCGTAACTGAACACCATTCTGAACATTTCCCATCAACCACCACTCTCTGTCTTCTTTCAACTAGCCAACTTCTGATCCACATCTCTAAATCACCATCAATCCCCAGCCTCCGTATTTTCTGCAATAGCCGACCGTGGGGAACCTTATCAAACGCTTTACTGAAATCCATATACACCACATCAACTGCTCTACCCTCGTCCACCTGTTCAGTCACCTTCTCAAAGAACTCGATAAGGTTTGTGAGGCATGACCTACCGTTTACAAAACCATGCTGACTATCCCTAATCATATTATTCCTATCTAGATGATTATAAATCGTATCTTTTATAATCCTCTCCAAGACTTTACCCACCACAGACGTTAGGCTCACCGGCCTATAGTTACCGGGGTTATCTCTACTCCCCTTCTTGAACAAAGGGACCACATTTGCTATCCTCCAGTCCTCTGGCACTATTCCGGTCGCCAATGATGACCTAAAAATCAAAGCCAAAGGCTCAGCAATCTCTTCCCTGGCTTCCCAGAGAATCCTAGGATAAATCCCATCAGGCCCCGGGGACTTATCTATTTTCACCTTGTCCAGAATTGCCAACACTTCTTCCCTATGCATATCCAAGGATTCTATGGGAAGCAAGGGATGAAATTGCAGAGCTGTTGGCAATGATCTTTTCATCCTCACTGTCAACAGGAGTGGTACCAGGAGATTGGAGAATGGCGAATGTCATCCCCCTGTTCAAAAAAGGGAATAGGGATAACCCTGGGAATTACAGGCCAGTTAGTCTTACCTCGGTGGTAGGCAAAGTAATGGAAAGGGTACTTAGGGATACGATTTCTGAGCATCTGGAAAGACACTGCTTGATTAGGGATAGTCAGCACGGATTTGTGAGGAGTAGGTCTTGCCTTACAAGTCTTATTGACTTCTTTGAGGAGGTGACCAAGCACGTGGATGAGGGTAAAGCAGTGGATGTAGTGTACATGGATTTCAGTAAGGCATTTGATAACGTTCCCCATGGTAGGCTTATGCAGAAAGTAAGGAGGCATGGGATAGTGGGAAATTTGGCCCGTTGGATAACGAACTGGCTAACCGATAGAAGTCAGAGAGTGGTGGTGGATGGCAAATATTCAGCCTGGAGCCCAGTTACCAGTGGCATACTGCAGGGATCAGTTCTGGGTCCTCTGCTGTTTGTGATTTTCATTAATGACTTGGATGAAGGAGTTGAAGGGTGGGACAGTAAATTTGCAGATGATACGAAGATTGGTGGAGTTGTGGATAGTGAGGAGGGCTGTGGTCGGCTACAAAGAGACATAGATAGGATGCAGAGCTGGGTGAGAAGTGGCAGTTGGAGTTTAACCCTGAAAAGTGTGAGGTTGTCCATTTTGGAAGGTCAAGTATGAATGCGGAATACAGGATTAACGGTAGCGTTCTTGGAAATGTGGAGGAGCAGAGAGATCTTGGGGTCTATGTTCATAGATCTTTGAAAGTTGCCACTCAAGTGGGTAGAGCTGTGAAGAAGGCTTGTGGTGTGCTAGCATTCATTAGCAGAGGGATTGAATTTAAGAGCCGTGAGGTGATGATAAAGCTGTACACAACCTTTGTAAGGCCATATTTGGAGTACTGTGTGTAGTTCTGGTCGCCTCATTTTAGGAAGGATGTGGAAGCTTTGGAAAAGGTTACCGGGATGTTGCCTGGAATGGAGAGTAGGTCTTACGAGGAAAGGTTGAGGGTGCTGGGCTATTTCTCATTAGAACGGAGAAGGATGAGGGGCGACTTGATGGAGGTTTATAAGATGATCAGGGGAATAGATAGAGTAGACAGTCAGAGACTTTTTCCCCAGGTAGAACAAACCATTACAAGGGGACATAAATTTAAGGTAAATGGTGGAAGGTATAGTGGGGATGTCAGAGGTAGGTTCTTTACCCAGAGAGTAGTGGGGGCATGGAATGCACTGCCTGTGGAAGTAGTTGAGTCGGAAATATTAGGGACCTTCAAGCGGCTATTGGATAGGTACATGGATTACGGTCGAGTGATGGGGTGTAGATTAATTTGTTTGTAATCTAGGACAAAAGTTTGGCACAACATCATGGGCCAAAGGGTATGTTCTGTGCTGTATTTTCTATGTTCTATGTTCTGACACTGGACAAAAGCTGCCAGTTTGATTGGCACCTTATCTACCATGTTAAACATTCATTTCCTCCATCACTGGCACACCATGGCTTCAATGTTTACAATCTACAGGGTGCAAATCGCTAAAGCTCCTTCAACAGCACCTTCCAATCCCACAACTTCTACCAGCTCGAAGGAATATTTGGAAAAAAAACAGATTTCAGTGGAAATGCTAAGCATGTCTGGCATGCATCTGAGAAGTGAGAAGACACCAATACCCATCCCAGGAAAGATGCCTGAACTGAGCCCCTCCAGCTCAGCAGAGCCTACCCCTAATCCCAACTTCCCCTGAAGGACCCCTTTGGCACCTTGTAGTTATGTGTAGAGAGGGTATTCAACCCCTCCCCCCCCTCCCCCCGGAGTCCACGGCCCCAGGTTGGCACTGCCAAGGAGATGGGCCTGAAGGGAGGATTGAGGGAAGGGCCTGAGGGGGGACTGAGAGAGGACCTGATGGGGAGACTAACGGAGGGGCCTGAAGGTGGGGTTTCAGGGGGGCCTGATGGCGGACTGAGGGAGAGGCTTGAAGGTGGGTACTGAGAGAAAGGTTGAAGGGGGTATGGGGGGTGCCTGAAGGGGGATTTTTCCAGTGATTTTTTTGGGGCGGAAGGGGTGCCAGCGATTGGGGGATCTTGCCAGTGATTGGTGGAAGCTTGCCAGCGATTGTGGGGAGGGCTTGCCTTCGATTCAAGGAGGGGGTGGGGGGGGTGGTGCGGTGTTTGCCAGTGATTCAGGAGGTGCCGCAGTCTTATTCTGAGATCTCTGAGAAGCAGGACCTATTAGCGAGTTTATGCCCCACCCCTCTCAAGGCCAGTGCTAATCCCCCCCTCTCCAAAGAATTTTCAAGATGCCTTTGAATCTCACCTCAGCAGCATGGCGGTAGCACTTAGATTTGAATCAGGAATATCGCGGCCTCCGTAGCTCCCTACCTAAAAGCATAGGGTGCACCTGCACTATACACACTGCAGTGCTTCAAGAAGACTGTTAAACATGAGCTTTTCAACGGCAATTATGGATGGACAAAATATGCTGACCTTGCCTGCGATGCCCACAGCCCGTGAAGAAATAAAAAATTAATTGTTTTCTTATTGACCAATGTTATTAATTCCATTTATTCTCTCTTCAGAAACTCAACTCATTGTCTCTTGAACAATTTCTGTTTCAATGTCTTGCCATTATCTTGCAAAGCCATTTCCAATTCATAACAAATTATGCTTGTGTCATCTTACACATAAGAAATCATTTTCATCATTGCTTAGCTGGCAGGGAGTCTCAACTAACAGTCACGAATGGTTGGAAATTTGGATGCAAACCACAAAATTTAAAAATGTGTTATTTCGCATAACTTTTTGATATGTCCATATAAAGGTCCGAGATATATTCATGTCTAATTCTATTTCATTGACTTCTCTGGAGCGCTTTAAAAAAAAATTATTTCATGTCATGTAAAATAGAATTTGGGTAAGAGGGTGTGCAGAGGAAGCACATGTGGAAATCAGTGCTGGCACCATAGGAGATCTAGACCTAGCATGAAAACCTGATGCTGAAGCTGACACAGTGCTGGTATTTGTTCATCAGTACTTTCTGATATATGGCTTCACGATGAAGCTTTCAGAAGCTAGGAACTGACTAACAAGGCTCGACTTATGCATCTGTGCTATTCGAGAATTTTCTGAACACAAGGGCAGCCGGTAGCATGGTGGTTAGCATAAATGCTTCAAAGCTCCAGGGTCCCAGGTTCGATTCCCGGCTGGGTCACTGTCTGTGTGGAGTCTGCACGTCCTCCCCGTGTGTGCGTGGGTTTCCTCCGGGTGCTCCGGTTTCCTCCCACAGTCCAAAGATGTGCGGGTTAGGTGGATTGGCTATGCTAAATTGCCCGTAGTGTCCTAAAAAGTAATGTTAAGGGTTATTGGGTTACGGGTATAAGGTGGATACGTGGGTTTGAGTAGGGTGATCATTGCTCGGCACAACATCGAGGGCCGAAGGGCCTGTTCTGTGCTGTAATGTTCTATGTTCTATGTTCTACTTGTGCCAAAACATTGGCACAATGTTGATTTTCAGCACAAAGAATATTGAGGACATTCAGATATGTGTTGCTTGCTTGCTGCTTGCAGTGGTCAGATATCTAATGGCCCAATCAGCAGTCCATAAAGGAATTTTTATTTTTGGCTGGCCTCAACCCAGCTCCCATGCGCAGCAATCATTCTATTGATTTTGTGGCTACTTTTAATGCAAGTCAAATTTCAACACCAATATGAGCTCTTCTTGTAAGCAAAAATTGGAACTAAACCTGCTGTTTCTTTCAAATGTTCGCTTGACTGCCCGTGTTGGGTTCACTTTTATGAAGTTATTTTTGGAATATTACTTTATAACTTGCTGACTTTTCTAACCTAGATTTCAACAGCACAGCATCCTCAATGTCAAATATGAAGCTTTCCTTTATAAGACACTCTTATTATATATATCCATGCTTGTTACCTTGTTATTGCCAATTCCATTATTATTGTGCCACAGTTTTCTTTAATGTTGTGAGTGAAAATGTATAAAATAGCCTTAGTACTACTAGTTGTGACAATGTCCCGAATTACATTAGATTAAATTGTTGCTCACCTCTGCTGCAATTCTATAATTTTTCAAACATATTGATCTCTGATTGGATCTTCATGACTGCAAATAAACTGGGCTGGAAACCAAGAGGGGAAATGAAGAACAAAATTAAAATAGTCTGTTCAGCAGAACCTCTTAATGTGTCTTTAGTTGAATGTATGAATTCCTGAGACTACTGAATGAAACTTGATTTTAAAATGAATTGCTAAATGTAGACAAATTAAATCTTACAGCCTATTTTCTGTATGACCACAGAATTAACAATGCTGTTATGAAATGCCAGTAAATAGGAAGCTGTGAAACTGTATTGTACTCTGGTGAATGTGCTGTTCTGTGGTGATGTTGTGGTATTGTAGGAGAATGTGTTTGTCTGTGGAGGGTGTATTGTGCTGTATCTATGCAATGATGCACATTTTGCTGGCCCTGAACCAATAAGCGAACATTTAATTTTCATCTTACAGGCACATCCTGGTGAACAAGTAGTTTGCATTCACTCGTATTCTGAACTCATATAGAATGCAATGGACAATTACATTCCTGACAACAACCTACAATTTTGAAATCTTCGAAATGTGGACGGCTTCCTTTTCATGTTCAGATGGTTCTTGCATTTCTCATCTTATGCCATTGTCAGATATATTGCCTTGTTTAAACAGAATGCGACAGTTTTCTGGCAGAATGGCCTGTCAACAATGCCTTTAGCATGACAAACTGAAGCACCAGCAATGGAATTTCCCTGCAGCTCTCATCCAGCAGTGTTATAATGTTCCCTGCTTTTTATGATGCTCCCATTACCATCTCTGTGCTGGCGGATCACTCAACAACTCAATGGTTCAATGCCTTATTACAACAGACAAATATTGTTTTCCTGAACCACTAGAAGTAGACCAGTGACCTTTAGTATACTGTGCATGTCAGTGCATAGTAATGTGTGTTCAACCACAAGGTGACACTGCCAAAATTGTAACATTTTAAAACTCATTAAGTGAGTTTTATTCTTGTTCCTTGCACTGATGCATACATTACACATGGTGGATCTGTATTCTGATGTGGCTTTGATGCATTTCCCAGTTTGGTTTACTTCTGTTAACATTCCCCAGATATATGTAAGAATTTAAATGGGTTGGAGGTGAAATATTTTATTCAAATGTAGCTATAAACAGAGTGCACCGAAGCCAGTGTCTTTAGAATATGAGATGCTTAATCTCAAATGACAAAAGAAAGCACTGACATCTCAGATAGCCCTGGGCTGTTCAAGGAGGCTGAGGCAGATGCACTTCAGTGAAAGTCAACCGTTTAGGTGTCAGCCTTGAATCAACGGTAACCCTTCGATCTCTTCGGAAGCTGTGGGTTCATGCAACCACTTGAGGCCAGGTGCCATCTTTCAGATAGGAGCCATGATTTTGAGTACTGATTGTACTGCTTGTGCCAGCACTTTGGAAGCCCTGAAGCACAAAAGTGGTAGGGGTTGCTCTGCTTGCCACTTTTGGCACCCTGTGCTGGGCAGGTTGGTGAGCAGGCATATCCAGCATATGCTGGTGACATAAGATGTCTGACTGTGACTTTGCTGGAGCCTGCATGCCCCTTTGAGCATTGAGATATGCAGCTATGATGGCAGTGGTCGGAGTCTGAATGGCAGCTATGTGGATTGCTGCATTAAAGAGAATACTTTTCATTTCATAGGTCTTTGAAGTTGGCATAGTGACAAACTGTTTAATGGCTTAGGGGTAGAGATGGGAACGCTTCCATTTTCACTGGGCCATCGGGATTCCCTCTGCTGGTGGGCGTCGCTGGAGAACTCTTGCCCTTGGTTTTAAAATTTTCAATCCTCCATGACATCACTGTATTCTCCTTCAACCCCTCAACTCTGAGATATCTGCATTTCTCGAATTTAGGTTGTGAGTCACAATCATCATGCCTGGCAATCGCTGCAAACTAGGGTTTAGCTGAAGATGTTGCGGTACTGGCAACAGGCTGACAGAGGGAAAAAGACATATAGGCCAACAACTGGAACTACCAAATAAGGCCCTGGCCGGAATCAGTATCGGCTGCCTGCCAAACCCCTCAAGTCAACACAGAAACGCATTATCGCTAAACAGAACTTTATGATCACCCAATTACAGTATTTATCACGTTAACAGTTAAAAGGACAAAAAGACCAAGCTACGAATATGTAATTAACTTCAAGACAGTGGAGGTCAACTTTGTAAGAGGTAGAACGATAAACAAAGAGGCCATCAGACTGAATAATTGGCTAATAGTTGATCAGACAAGAGTGTTTCAGAGGAGAATGAATCTTGATTAAACCACCCTGGGTAAACAGGAGCATCCTGTTTATTTCTATTAACGAGTTTAAGTCTGAATAAGACAATAGAACATAGGCCAGGTGTGTGGGTGCATCATGGGCAGGATTCTCCCTACCTGGCGGGGCAGGCGGTCCCAGGTGAACCACTCCGGTGTTGGGCTGCCGGGAAGGTGCGGAATCCTCCGCACATTCAGGGGCTAGGCTGGCGCCGGCGGGGTTAGTGCCGTGCCAACTGGCACTGAAGGAGCTTGGCGCCGAGGGGCCGCCGCCGGTCGGCGAGAGTTGCCGCATGCGTGGGAGCGCCAGCATGTGCTGGCGTCATCCCAGCGCATGCGCAGGGGGGTTCATCTCCGCACCAGCCATGGCGGAGCTCCACAGCAGGCGGTGCGGAGGGAAAGTGTGCCCCAATGGCACAGGCCGCCCGCTAATCGGTGGACCCCGATCACGGGCCAGGCAACCGTGGGGGCACCCCTGGGGCCAGATTCCCCCGCGCCCCTCCGAGGACCCTGGAGGCCGCCCGCAGTGCCAGGTCCCGCCGGTAAGTACCATGTCTAATTTATGTCAGCGGGACCGGCCTAAAATGGGCGGCCGGTCGGCCCATTGCAGGCCGGAGAATCGGCGGGGGAGCCGCTGCCAGCGGCCGCCGACCTGCGCAGCGCGATTTTCGCGCCCGCAAAAAAACCCCGGCGCCGGAGAATTCGGCAGTCGGCGGGGGTGGGATTCACGCTGCCCCCGGCGATTCTACGGCCTGGCGGGGGGTCAGAGAATCCCGCCCCATGTCTCTGAACTAGCAGAGCCTGGATATCGGAACACATTGTCAACACATCACTAACAATCTGTCCTGGTCCACCCACATTGACGCTATGACCAAGAAAGCACAATAGCACCAGGAAACTAAGGAAATTCTGCATGTCCACATTGACTGTTAGCAATTTTTACAGATGCACCATAGAAAGCATCCTGTATGGATGCAACACAGCCTGGTATGGCAACTGCTTGGCCCAAGACGCTAAGAAATTACAGAGCCATGAAAACAGCCGAGTACATCACCCAAAACCTCCTCTCATCCATTGACTCTGTCTACACCTCCCACTGCTTTGTGAAAGCGGGCAGCATAATCAGAGACCCCTCTTATCCGGGTTATTCTCTCTTCCAACCTCTCCCATTGGCAGGAGATAAAAAAACTCAGAGATCATGCAGTAACACATTCAAAAACAGCTTCTTTCCCACTGTTACCAGACTCCTGAATGACCCTCCTATGGATTGGACTGATCTCTCCACACATCGGGCGGAATTCTCCGGAGAATTCTGTGCAGGGTCGTGGAATTGCCTGGGGCCAGCGTAAATCCCGCCCCCGTCGTGACCGGAATTCTCCGCCACCCGGGAATCGGCGGGGGCGGGAATCGACGAGGGCCCCCCACGCCGATTGGCGTGCCCCCCACGGCGATTCTCCGGCCCGCGATGGCCCGAAGTCCCACCGCTGTCAGGCCTCTCCCGTCGACGTGGTTTAAACCACCTCTGTGCCGGCGGGATTGGCGGCACGAGCGGGACCCCGGGGTCTTGGGGGGGGGGGGATCAGACCACAGGGGGTGCCCCCACGGTGGCCTGGCCCGCGATCGGGGCCCACCGATCGGCGGGCGGGCCTATGCCGTGGGGGCACACATTCTCTTCCACCGCCGCCACGGCCTCCACCATGGCGAAGGCGAAAGAGACCCCCTCCACCGCGCATGCGCCAGTGATGACGTCAGCGGCCGCCGATGCTCCGGCGCATACGTGGACTCATGCCAACCGGCGAAGGTCTTTCGGCCAGCCCCAACTCCGATCGGCGTAGCGCCAAAGTTCTGGCGCCAGTCGGCGGAGCGGGAGCCACTCCGGTGCGGGCCTAGCCCCTAAAGGTGCGGAGAATTCTGCACCTTTGGGGACGCCCAACGCCGGAGTGGTTGGCGCCACTCCGCTACTCCGGGACCCCCCACCCCGCCGGGTAGGGGAAAATTTCGCCCATCGTCTCTACTGAGTATTACTAGACTCCGTGTGCTCAACCCAATGTTTACGTCTCTGTATTTATATTGTGTACCTATTGTATGTTCTATGATTTTCCTGTATGGAATGGTCTGTCTGGACTGTACGCAGAACAATACTTTTCACTGTAGCTCGGTACACATGACAATAAATGCAAATCCAAATCCTGGAAATTCTGGAGCATCTATCACAGTCAGGCACCCTCAGCTGTCAGCTCAGAGAAGAAAATATCCACATTGAGTGATTGCAGCCTCGCCAGCTCCTTCACTAGCACGGATAATATCTAGATGTCAGAAGTGAGACTGAATCGTCTCTATACTATTTTCTCATAAATTGCGATTAAGCGAGCTCATCTGAATAAAGTACAGTTGCATTAAATTCAGGTGTCTGTATTGTGTTTGTCTTCGCCGATCAAGCAAGGTCTCTGACAACAATGATAAACTAGTGTCCCATCTTTTATCATCAGTGGAAGTAAAAGGTCCTGTAGCACTATTCACAAGAATAGGGTGCTCATCTATTTTCTTTTCCACAGAGGAAGCCACAACAGTCCTGGCCACTGCTGGAGTCAGTGATTGCTGGATTGGAAGGGTATGAATGGGGCAGTCAGAGATTCATAGAATTTACAGTGCAGAAGGAGGCCATTCGGCCCACTGAGTCTGCACCAGCCCTTGGAAATTGCACCCTATCCAAGTCCACACCTCCACTCTCCCGAAACTCAATACCCCACCCAACCTTTTTGAACACTAAGGGCAATTTAGGATGGCCAATCCACCTAACATCTTTGGATTGTGGAGCATCCGGGGAAAATCCACGCTGACACGGGGAGAACATGCAGACTCCACACTGACAGTGACCCAATTCGGGACTCGAACCTGGGACCCTGGAGCTGTGAAGCAACTGTGTTAGCCACTGTGCTACTGTGCTGCAACTGTGCTACTATGATTGCAGGGGTTGAGCCAGAGATCACAGTTACAATGGAAGGTGGAGGTCACAAGGAGAGTCGGCGAGTGCAGGTGTGAGTTGAAGATTGCAGTGGGTTGTGGGGGGTGGGGTAAGAGGTCATGGGAGGAGTCAGAAGTTGTGAGAGAGTGTGGGGAGGAAGAGAGCATAGAATGATTGAATTTACAGTGCAGAAGGAGGCTATTCGGCAATTGAGTCTGCTATAATCAACCACCATCCGGAACTTTTCCCCAGTCTTGACGACCACCACCTGAGCTCTCCAGGGGCTGTTACTGGCCTCTATGACTCCCTCACGTAGGAGCCGCTGGACTTCTTCTCTGATGAATACTCTATCCTACAGGCTGTACCGCCTGCTGTGAGTGGCTACTGGTTTACAGTTAGCCGTTAGGTTAGCGAAGAGTGGTGGGGGGTCGATTTTTAGAGTCGCTAAGCTGCATATAATGAGTGGAGGCAGGGGTCCGCCGAAGCTGAGTGTGAGGCTCTTGAGGTTGCATTGGAAATCGAGCCCGAGTAAGAGTGGGGCGTAGAGGTCGGGAAGTACGTACATCTGGAAATTAGAGTAGCTGGCGCCCTAAATCGTTAGAGTCGTGACGGTGCGCCCTTGTATTTGGACCGAGTGCGAGCCCGAGGCGAGGGAGATAGTTTGCCGTGCAGGGAAGATAGGGAGCGAACAACGCCTTACCAGGTCAGGATGTACGAAGGTCTCGGTGCTCCCGGAGTCGAAGAGGCACGGTGTCTTGTGTCCGTTGATTTGAACGGACATCATCGAGCTCTGGAGGTGCTTTGGACACGACTGGTCCAACGTGACTGCGTTGAGTTGCGGGTAGCCGACGGCACGATCAGCAGTGCTGGAGTGGCCCCGTGATGACTGTCCGCGGAGGTCGCAGTCGTATAGGTGAACTTTGGGTGATGGCCAAGATGGCCGCATGTGGCGGGTGATGAAGAAGATGGCGTCCAAGATGGCTACCCCCTTGGATCGCACGTGGCGGGCGGCGAGGAAGATGGTGTCCAAGATGGCGGCCCCCATGACTCGCACGTTGCCAGCCGCATGGGGGAGGATTGCCAAGATGGCAGCCCCCATAAGTCGCACATGTCGGGCGGAGGTGGAGTCGGCAGACACGCTGCAACGTTGCGGGGTTTGCGGGCCTGCGAGTTGGGGGAGCGATTGTTCTGGACTGCGGGGGAGTTAGAGGGTTTCGATATTGCCAGGCATACTCTGGCATAATGTTCTTTTCGACCGCAGCTGCTGCAGGTTGCGTTGCGGGCCGGGCAGTGCTGCCGTGGGTGTTGGGGCTGGCCATAAAAATGGCACGCTGGCGCTCCATAGTGAGTGGGTGGCCGCGCGGCACAGGCCTGGGGCAGTCACTGGTCTGGGGTCCACGATGGGGTCGCTTGGTCCGCGGGGAATGAGTTTAGACTTCGGAACGCAACCTCCATAGTAGTTGCTAGCTCTACCGTGTCCTCCCAAGTCTGGGCCAATTTCTCGAGTAGTCGCTGGCGCACATAGTTAGACCGGAGCCCCGCAACATATACATCACGGACAGTGAGTTCCATATGCTGGAAGGCCGTTACAGCCTGCAAATTGCAGTCCTGAGCAAGGGATTTTAAGTCATGCAGGAAGTCCTCTATCGACTCTGCGGGGCGCTTGCGGCGGGTAGTGAAAATATGCCGCGCGTAGACCTCGTTTATAGGCCGCACGTACAATCGGTCGAGCATAGCAAGGGCCTCAGTGTAGGAGTCGGTACAATTGAGTTGCGTAGAGATGCGATGGCTCAGCCGTGCGTGCAGTAGGCTGAGTTTCTGCTCCTGTGTAGTCTTGGAGGTGCTCGATTCAGCCAGGTAGGCCTTGAAACACCGAAGCCAGTGTAGGAAGATTTCCTTCGCCTCTGCAGCCTGCGGGTCGAGTTCTAGTCGATCAGGTTTGAGGGGTGATTCCATAGTAGTTTTCTTCAAGTCTTCTAAGACTATTAAATTGATGTGACCGTCAATTCACTCGGAACATGATTGGAAGTAAACTGTGGTTTTAATAGTCTTACAACTGAGCCTGCCTGCGACCAGAAGAACTGAGGGCAGGCTCACACGGCTGCAGCACTTTATATTTCTGGTAGTGGGAGGGGCCATGGGTGGAGCCATGGGCGGAGCCAAGGGTGGAGCCCTGTACAAGCTCCTCATCTCCCCCTATGGGCAGAGCCGCACAACGGCTCACAGACAGAGCCCACAAGGACACAATACCATACAATACAATACAGTGTGAATTACATTCACCACAGACAGAAACCTCCAGGCGGTGGTGTTTCCAGGTATCGGCTGCAATTGTCCTTCTGGATGGTAATGAACGTGGGTTTTAAAGCTGGCCTGGGATATTTGGGCCTAGGACCCAGTTGGCAGTCCTATATCTGCAGCAATCAAGGTCACCATGATGCTAAATGTTTGTACTCAAGTTATTTTTTTCAGCTACCTTACTGAGGGGACGAGCAAGCAACAAACGGGGCCTGAAGGTGACTTCAATTCAGTCCCCAGGGGTGCACCTGACAGCTGGTGGAAGTGAGAGCTTTGAGGAGCCTGGAGCAGGCCGATAACCAAAATGAATCGGTAATGACAAGGATGTCAGCCTGCCTCCTGCTAATTATGCATCTTCTCACTGTCCTGGCAAACACAGAGGCAAGGGCATGGATCATAAAAGAGATATGGTGATTGCAACTAAATTTAGCAAACAGATGCCAGCAAGGTCAGTTTAACCATCTTTGTCACACACTGGGAAATGTTTCAGATATCTTCACAACACACCTGGCAAAACATACGTCAGGGAAGTAAATAATGGGGGAGGGGGGACTTTTAACATGGAAGAGCATGTGGGGTTTCTGTACAGGATGAGAATAAAAGACTGAAAATAGATTTGTGACTGAAGGAACCCCAACCCACTGGCTTCTAGGAGTAACTCGGGCATATTTGGAAATGTTGGATCAATCCTCCTTTGGGGAAATTGGCACAAATCTGAAGCCTCCTGATGGTAGAACTGGCTACCCATTACCACTGGCTGTGAAAGTGACCAGCGGCATCAGTCGGTTTTGTCTCTGGATCATTCAGGGCTTTACTGGACACATATCCGCAATCTCCTGGTCAGCTGCACTAAGGCAGGTCACCAGTCAAAAGAATGTCAGGGCTGAATGGCCTCCTTCTGCACTGTACCTCCAGCCTCAGCTGACTCTCCAGCATCTTGTGTCTTTTACGAGCTGAATAAAAAAATAATCAGCCCTCCACCATAAACCTTCCACATCTCCCACAAAATGCAGGAGGAAATACCTGGGGTCGGGTTGCCTGAGAGGAAGACCTCAAAGTCTCTTTTAGAGTGCGTAATAAATTATGTATCACTTATCAGGGAGGCATCAAACCTCCACGTTACTGACTGAGGGAAGTGGAGGTGGGGCGGGGAACTGTCAAGCAAAAATTGAAAGAAAATGAGGACATGGTCCAAGGTTACAGTATTATCGATGGTAAAAGGGGACACCAGGTGCGGGATTGCCCTTGGCACAAAAAAATTGGACAATTTTAGTCTGATATTGATGAACAAACAAGTAGTCTCTACCCCTTGGGTGTAACATTTTCCAAACGTCCACATATCCCACATCCTCACGTGCCCAGGATAACACTCTTGCCTGCAGCATGAGGGGGTTATTAGTGACCTGCTGCCTAATTGCAGCAGGCCATGGCTGGGATTGCCGGCGGCATTGTCCAGTGTGGTGCACACGCAGGAGGTGGCCCATTCCCGAGGGAGATGGCGCAGTTACTGGCTGATGTGACACAAACCCAGAAGGTGCTGGCACAGTCAATGGGTGATGTGGCTCAGCCCCAGATGGAGATGGTCCACTCCCTGTGCTCCATGGCCGTGAGCATGCAGACCCTGGGCAAGACCAGAGTGGGCCTCCAGGACTGGCAGTGCTAGGTGGCGGTGGAGCCTCAGGGGATAGCTCTGCTCGCACCCCAGTTCCATGGAGTAGCCCGGGGGCCATCAGGCGTCCTGAGGGAGGAGGAGGTCATAGGGCCTGTGCCAGTGACTCCCACAGGGAGGCGCTGGAACACCACAGCACCTTGGGCTTCACCTTCCCACCTTGTCCCTGGCACATCTAGTGGGCAGAACAGGGCGGCACCACGCCAGCTGGGACATCCGAGCAGCAGCCGAGCCCATCCAAGCCAGATCACCCCAGAAGACACCCACCAACTAAGACACTGATCGCAGGGCAGGAATAACAGCAAGCTGTCTCCACTCCTGCTGTACTATCTGGGGAGCCATCAAGGCATAGCCTTACAGCCCATAAAGCCAGAAAGTTTTAGACCAGTTGAGTTGGCATGGGTGGAGGACAGTTTTGTTAGAGGGGCTAGGGCACAAATCTATATATATTTGCTCACATTAAACAGCTGTTTGCCCTGTTACAACCTGTCTCGGTGCTCTGTCAGATGGGTATGAGAGGTACGCTGGTCTGGTCTGGGCTGGCCAGGGACGGGTGTGATGGTGGAAATGGGTGGATGTTGAGGGAAGAAATAGGTGGACCCTGTGTGTGGACTGGGTTTCACACCGCAACCCCCCACCCCCTCCACCAACGGTCCCCACTAGAGTCACCCGAGGTATTTGATGCCACCGTATAATGGAATGGCCAGCTCGCATGCAGGGATCACCCAGGTGGACGACGGAAAGTGCTACCGTTGGCAGAAGTCAGAAGTTGCACAATTGATGTGGAGCACTAGAGCTCAGAGCGGGTTGTCATCATCCTCCATTCCATAGACCAGACCCGCTGTTACCGCCAATCCAGAGTCCCTACCTGTATTACAGCAGGTATGTATCACGGAGGAAGTTGCAGGCACGGGGTGGATGGCTGGAGGAGGGAGGGAGTGTGGCCGTGGTATGTCATGTCCGTGCCCCTGGCCAGTTCTCCCCTTCCACCATTCCCTTTCTAGTAGTGAACCTGGTGGTGTTCATAGCGTCCCGTGCACATTGGCTCTGGTACATACTTTGTGCGGCCTCACTTGACTGCCTGGGCCCCATGTCCTGCCCATCCTTGCCCTCCTCCACATCCTCCTCAGCAGACGAGCCCTGGCGTTCCTCGTCCTCCAGCACATCACCCCTCTGCTGTGTGCCATCAGCCACGACCGCAGTGAATAACCCCATCTGAGACTGTGCCACATCACTCTTTGAATGTGCCAGCACCATCTGGATCAGTGCCACATCAGCCAGTGACTGCACCATCTCCCCCTGGGACTGGCGCCACCTCCTGCTCCTCCACCTGTGCTTGCAGGTGCTGCATGCTCACCAACAGCACCTCATATCGTCCCTGGCCCTGCAACTGCATCTCTATGATCAATGTACTGTCCGTTCCAGAAGCCCGATACCCGTCTGGTCGGCAGCTCGTCTCGGAGGTCAGCTTGCTCTTGCCCGACCGCCCCCTCGGGAGTTCCTACCTCTCCCTGCTGTACTGGATCAGCTGTGTGGTGCGTGCCAGAGAATGTTCCAGAAGCCTCTTCAGTAAAGTGCCCAACTGAGGTGAGTGTCTCTGGGATGGTGGAGGGTGTTGGAGACAGCTGTGACAGAAAATCTGTGTTAACATCGGACTTAAGCTCCGGGGTGCCCTGGGTTTCGGGCATATCAGTCAACTCCATGTCGGTATCATTATCGTTGCTCCACTCCCAGGGTTTGGGCTGTGGCATTGGCTGGAGTTGGGTGGACATAAGAAAACCCGCCACATCTTCAGCGGGTCTTGCAAGACACAAGACAAGAAGCATGATTAAACCGTGGGGGTGGGGGTGGGTGGGGGGGGGGGGGGGGATTGGGGGTGATGGTTTTGGCATGAGGGTGGTGTGGGGGTGAAGGTGGTATGGAGGTGAAGGTGGTGTGGGGGGTAAGGATAGTGTGGGGGTGAGGATGGTTATGGAGGTGAGGGTGGTGTGGGGGTGAGTGTGGTTTTGGCATGAGGATGGTGTGGGTGTGAGGGTGGTGTTGGGGTGAGCATGGTATGGAGGTGAGGGTGGTGTGGGGTGATGGTGGTGGGGAGCGTTGTTGGAGGGGGGGGTTTGACACATGTCACAGGGAACCTCAACACAACAGGGTCTCACTTCCTCGCCTGCAGCCGATCTCCACCTCGGCGACTTCCTGGCCGACAGCATCCACGGCCCTCTGCATGACCACGGTGAGGGGCCACAGGTCCAGCGGTCCCCCTCCTATCTTTTCCCATTCCCAGCAGTTGTGCGGGGCCTTCTCCTCGATGGGGGGGGGGGGGGGGGGGGGGGGGGGTGGTTTAGACAGTCCGAAGCATGCCGCCCAGGGGGTGAGTAGCTGTTGGCCTCAATGGCACCTGGTCATGGCAGCCGGAATGGGTTCTGGCATATGATGGGGGCGGGGGGGTGGGGGGAGGTGTCCAGTTACAGGTGTCTGGGACAAGAGTTGGTGTCAGGGCTCAGTATGGCCTAGTCACCCTGGCCTGCCTGAGGAGGTTGTGCAGATTTTTATGACACTGCTGGCCCGTCCGTACGGTGATGTACAGCGTTCATCACCTCTGCCACCTGCGCCCAAGCACGGCAAAGGGTGGCGGCTGGTAGCGTTCTTCCCCAGCCGGGGGTACTGGTGGTACAGGAATAAATACTGCGTGTCCTTGATAGGTATGTCCCTGTCAAGCAGGGAGGAAATTCCCGTGCGAGGGAACCATGGTTCACAAAAGAGGTTGAATGTCTTGTCAAGAGGAAACAGGAAGAGTATGTAAGGATGAGAAAACAAGGTTCACTTGGGTCGCTTGAGGGTTACAAGGTAGCAAGGAATGAGCTAAAGAAAGGGCTTAGGAGAGCTAGGAAGGGGCATGAGAAGTCCTTGGCGGGTCGGATCAAGGAAAACCCCAAGGCTTTTTACTCTTACGTGAGAAATAAAAGAATGATCAGGGTGAGGGTAGGGCCAGTCAAGGACAGTAGTGGGAACTTGTGCATGTAGTCAGAAGAGATAAGAGAGGCGTTGAATGAATACTTTTCTTCGGTGTTCACTAAGGAGAGGGGCCATGTTTTTGAGGATGAGAGTGTGATACAGGCGGGTAGGCTGGAGGAGGTAGATGTTCTGAGGAAGGATGTATTAGCAATTATGAAAAACCTTAGGGTCGATAAGTCCCCTGGGCCAGATGGAATATATCTTAGGAACTTTGGGAGGCAAGGGATGAGATTGCAGAGACTTTGGCTTTGATCTTTAGGTCTTCACTGTCCACGGGGATAGTGCCAGAGGACTGGAGTGTGGCTAACATTGTTCCTCGGTTCAAGAAAGGGAATAGGAATGACCCTGGTAAGTATAGGCCAGTTAGTCTTACTTCAGTGGTCGGTAAGTTAATGGAAAAGGTCTTGAAGGATAGGATTTATGACCATTTGGAAAGATGCAACTTAATCCGGGATAGTCAACACGGATTCATGAAGGGTAAGTCCTGCCTCACAAATTTGATTGAATTCTTTGAGGAGGTACTGAGTGTGTAGATGAAGGCAGAGCAGTTGATGTCGTATACATGGTGATGTACCATCAATTGGACGCGAGACACGATGAAGATCCAAACTGTGGCTTTAATCAGCTAGTTGTTAGCCCGGTGGTCGACTACAGAGAAATGCCGACCGCCGGGAAACCTGGATACTTATACCCCGCCTCGGAGGCACTGTCTACATGCCTCTCGACCAATTGGTGAGCGGTCCAATGACTAGTCCCAGCCAATCAGACGAGAGGCACATGACCAGCCAGAGCCAATGGGGAACCAATGCTCTGCACCAATGGCAGCGCTCCCACTCATATCACCACATTCACCCCTTGTGGAGAAAGAAGGCGGGGGGGTTTGTGAGGGGATGAGAGAGGGGTGGGGGTCCGAGGACTGGTCATATGAGTAGAGATAATCGAAGATATGGGCTGCCCACTGGCTCGCGGCAAAATAAACAATACTACATACTACATTAGGATGCAAAATAAATTACGATAGACTCCAATAAAGTCCCATGGTTGCATCAGATGGTCACAATCAGCCTGTCGGGTGCCCGTGATGTTCTGGTGGACCGTCGCAGTGGAGCCGATGACGTCGGGCCGCTGGTCGTCCTTGCCTCCAGGAGCGTCGGTCGTAGATGTGTCTCCGTACCCCGGGCCGGTGGTGGAGACGCTGTAATCGGGGAAGGGGGGGTATATGCACTGGGTCATGGGGGTGAGGGGGGTGCTGGGGGGGATTGGGGTTGGGGGGGGAGTGCTGATGGAAGAGGAGAGGGCTGCACGCCGGTGGGTGCCAGGTTCCGAAGCGAGACCGTATCCTGCCGACCGTCGGGATACTCCACGTACGCATACTGCGGGTTGGCGTGGAGTAACTGGACTCGCTCAACCAACGGGTCGGACTTGTGCACCCGCACATGCTTCCGAAGCAAGATGGGCCAGGGAGTAGCCAGCCAGGTCGGGAGAGGGGATCCTGAGGACGACTTCCTAGGGAAAACAAAAAGACGTTCATGAGGTGTTTGATTAGTGGTAGTACAGAGGAAAGACCGGATTGAGTGAAGGGCATCAGGGATGACCTCTTGCCAACGGGGGATAGGGAGATCTCTGGACCATAGGGCCAGCAGGATGGTCTTCCAAATGGTGCCATTCACCCGCTCGACCTGACCGTTACCCCGGGGGTTATAACTGGTCATCCTGCTAGAGGCTATGCCCCTGCTGAGCAGGAATTGACGCAGTTCGTCACTCATAAAGGAGGACCCCTGGTCGCTGTGGACATACGCGAGGTAACCAAACAGAGAGAAGATGGATAGGAGGGCCTTTATGACGGTTGTTATGGCCATGTCGGGACAGGGAATGGTGAAAGGGAAGCGGGAGTACTCGTCGATAACACTCAAGAAATATGTGTTACGGTTGTTGGAGGGGAGGGGACCCTTGAAGTCTATACTGAGACTTTCAAAGGGGCGGGATGCCTTGATCAGATGCGCTCGTTCGGGGCGGTAGAAGTGCGGTTTGCACTCGGCGCAGACGTGGCTGTCCCTGGTGACGGCCCTGACTTCCTCAACGGAGTAGGGCAGGTTGCGGGTCTTAATAAAATGGTAAAACCGAGTGACCCCTGGATGGCAGAGGTCCGTGTGGAGGGAGCGGAGGCGTCAATCTGCGCGCTGGCGCAGGTATCACGGGATAGGGCATTGGAAGGCTCGTTGAGATTCCCAGGACAATACAAGATATCGTAGTTGTACGTGGACAACTCGATCCGCCACCACAAGATCTTGTCGTTCTTGATCTTGCCCCTCTGTGCATTATCGAACATGAAAGCTACTGACCGTTGGTCTGTGAGGAGGGTAAACATCCTGCCGGCCAGATAGTGCTTCCAATATTGCACAGCTTCGACTATGGCCTGTGCCTCCTTTTCCACCGAGGAGTGGCGGATTTCGGAAGCGTGGAGGGTCCGGGAGAAGAAGGCCACGGGTCTGCCCGCTTGGTTCAGGGTGGCCGCCAGAGCTATGTCAGGCGCGTCGCTCTCGACCTGGAATAGGAGGGTCTCGTCGATAGCGCGTATCGTGGCCTTTGCGATATCCGCTTTGATGCGGCTAAAGGCCTGGCGAGCCTCCATCGACAGGAGAAAAGAGGTGGACTGGATGAGGGGGCGGGCTTTGTCGGCGTAATTGGGGACCCACTGGGCGTAATAGGAGACGAAGCCCAGGCAGCGTTTGAGCGATTTGAGGGAGTTAGGGAGAGGGAGTTCCATCAGGGGGCGCATGCGTTCGGGATCGGGGCCTATCACTCCGTTACGCACTACGTAGCCAAGGATGGCTAGACGGTCAGTGCTAAACATGCACTTATCCTTATTGTAGGTTAAATTAAGGAGTTTCGCGGTTCGGAGGAATTTTTGAAGGTTGATGTCATGGTCCTGCTGATCATGGCCTCAGATGGTGACATTATCGAGGTACGGGAAGGTAGCCCATAACCCATGCTTGTCGACCATTCGGTCCATCTCCCGTTGGAAGACCGAGGCCCCATTTGTGACACCGAATAGAACCCTGAGGAAGTGGTAGAGGCGCCCATTTGCCTCAAACGCGGTGTACATGCGATCACTCACGCGGATGGGGAGCTGGTGGCAGACGGACTTAAGGTCCACCGTGGAAAAGAAGATTTTGTATTTCGCGATCCTGTTAACCAGGTCGGAAATACGGGGGAGAGGGTACGCGTCCAGCTGCGTAAACCTGTTGATGGTCTGACTGTAATCAATGACCATCTGGTTTTTCTCCCCAGTCCGAACTACCAGCACTTGGGCTCGCCAGGGACTGTTGCTGGCCTCGATAACTCCTTCCTTAAGGAGCCTCTGGACCTCGGACCCAATGAAGGTCTGGTCCTGGGCACTGTATCGTCTGCTCCGAGTGGCGACAGGTTTACAATCTGGGGTGAGATTAGCAAACAAGGAAGGTGGGTCCACTTTGAGGGGTGCGAGGCTGCAGACAGTAAGGGGGGGAATAGGACCGCCGAATTGGAAGGTTAAGCTCTGCAGGTTGCACTGGAAATCCAGGCCCAAAAGTGCTGGAGCGCATAGACGGGGGAGAATGAGGAGTTTGAAGTTTTTGAAAACCCTCCCCTGGACCGTGAGGTCCGCTATGCAGCACCCGGTGATTTGGACGGAGTGCAAACCCGAGGCCAATTCGATTTTATGCTTAACTGGGTGGATGGGGAGCGCGCAGTGTCTTACTGTGTCGGGGTGGATGAAACTTTCCGTGCTCCCGGAGTCCAGTAGGCATTTTGTCTTGTGTCCGTTGAGCTGGATCGTTGTCGTAGTCTTGGCGAGCGAGCGTGGTCGCGACTGGTCGAGAATGATGGAAGCAAGTCGTGGCGAGAGTTCCAGGTCATCCTCGGTGGCAGAGTAATCGCTGGCAGGGCCTTCCGTGTTGGCCCAAGATGGCGGCTCCCAGGACCTGCACTTGGAATCGGGGTCCCAAGATAGCGGCGCCCAGGACCCGCACGTGGAGCCGGGGCCCCAAGATGGCGGCGCCCATGACCCGCACGTGGCGTCCGGGGCTCAAGATGGCGGTACCCGTGGGGACCTCGTGGCAGCTGGGGGCAGTGTCAGTGGTTTCTGCGGGCCGGTCAGGGCTGCGCGGAACAGCAGCGACCGACTTGGTCTGGCAGACCACCGCGAAGAGGCCCTTCTTCCAGAGCGGAGCAGGCCGGGCAGCGCTGGCGGGGGTGCTTGGAGAGGCCACAAAAATAGCAGCGGCGCCCCGATAGCTTGTCGGAGCGTCCCACAGCGCAGGCCTGGGGGGCGGGGGTCGGGTCAGCGGAGGAGGGGGGTGGCACTTACCATGAAGTCCAGGGGGTTGCTGTGCAGCCGGGGGTGTATGCGCGGGCATTCAGGTCAGCGAACTCCAGGGAGGTTGCAAGGGTCTGTGCCTCAGCTAGGCTGAGGGCGTTCTTCTCCAGCAATCGTTGGCGGATAGAGGAGGATTGCATGCCGGCAACATAAGCGTCTCTAATTAAAAGTTCCATGTGCTCGGTCGCCGATACTTGGGGACAGGTGCACATTCTCCCTAGAGCTATGAGGGCCTGGTAGAATTCGTTGAGTGACTCACCAGGGAACTGCTGTCTGGTCGTCAGGAGGTGCCGTGCGTATACTTCGTTGATGGGCCGGAGAAAGTGTCTTTTCAGGATATCCATGGCCGCATCATAATCGCTTTCATCATCAATCATTGAATATACCGCCGTGCCCACGCACGAGTGCAGAATGTGGAGCTTCTGATCCTTGGAGGGTTTGCTGGCTGCAGTTGTCAGGTAACTGTTGAAGCACACCTGCCAATGTTTAAAGATTGCAGGCACATTTGAGGCATGCGGGTTGGTGCGGAGGCAGTCAGGCTTGATGCGTAGCTCCATTCCAAAATTCTAGCTGATTAAATTGATGTACCATCAATTGGACCCGAGACACGATGAAGATCCAAACTGTGGCTTTAATTCAGCTAGAAAGGCCGACTGCTGGGAAACCTCGGAGGCGGGGTCTACTTGCCTCTCGACCAATTGGTGAGCAGTCACATGACTAGTCCCAGCCAATCAGACGAGAGGCACATGACCAGCCAGAGCCAATGGGGAACCAATGCTCTGCACCAATGGCAGTGCTCCCACTCATATCACCACACATGGATTTTAGTAAGGCATTTGATAAGGTTCCCCATGGTCGGCTCATGAAGAAAGCAAGGAAGTGTGGGATAGAGGGAAATTTGGCCAATGGATAAGTAACTGGCTATCACGTAGAAGACAGAGGGTGGTGGTGGATGGAACATTTTCAGACTGGAGACCAGTTACCAGCAGTGAACCACAGGGATCAGTGCTGGGTCCTCTGCTATTTGTGATTTTATCAATGACTTGGAGGAGGGGGCTGAAGGGTGGGTCAGTAAATTTGTTGATGACACAAAGATTGGTGAAGTAGTGGATGAGGTGGAGGGCTGTTGTAGGCTGCAAAGAGACATTGATAGGATGCAGAGCTGGGCCGAAAAATCGCAGGTGGAGTTTAACCCTGATAAGTGCGATGTGATTCATTTTGGCAGGAAAAATTTGAATGTGCATTGCAGGGTCAACGGCAGGGTTCTGAAGAATGTGGAGGAACAGAGAGATCATGCGGTTCATGTCCACAGATCTCTGAAGGTTGCCACTCAAGTGGATAGAAGTGAAGAAGGCCTTTAGTGTGTTAGCGTTTATTAACAGGGGGCTTGAGTTTAAGAGCCGTGGGATTATGCTGCAACCATACATGACCCTGGTGAGACCACATTTGGAGTATTCAGTGCAGTTCTGGTCACCTCACTATAGGAAGGATGTGGAAGCATTAGAAAGAGTGCAAAGGAGATTTACCAGGATGCTGCCTGGTTTGGAGGATACGTCTTATAAGGAAAGGTTGAGGGAGCTAGAGTTTTTCTCTTTGGAGTGGAGGAGGATGAGAGGCGACTTAATAGAGGTTTAGAAGATGATGACGAGGATAGATAGAGTGGACGTTCAGAGACTATTTCCTCGGGTGAATGTAGCTGTTGCAAGGGGGAATAAGGTTCAGGGTGGGAGATCTGGGAGGGATGTCCAAGGTAGGTTGTTTACTCAGAGAGTGGTAGGTGTGAAATGGACTGCCTGCTGTGATAGTGGAGTCAGACACTTTAGGAACTTTCAAGCGGTGATTGGATAGGCACATGAAGCACACCAGAATGACATGGAGTGGGATAGCTTGATCTTGGTTTTGGACAAGGCTCGACACAACATCGAGGGCCGAAGGGCCTGTTCTGTGCTGTACTGTTCTATGTTCCTCTCCTCCATGGTGTCCAAGAGGGTCTTCAGCACTGCGTCTGTGTGCCTTGGTGCCGCTCTTCATATTGCAATCGTGTTCGCTGGGATAGAGTTTGTGGGGAGTTCAGTGTGTATATGCATCTGCAGCTTGTCAGCCTTTAACTGTGAATCGCGTAACCGGCGAATCCGGCACTATTTCCCATTAGAATCATTTGTGTTCCACATGGTGCCGTTGCTAGCCCTTTAGCAGTCACGGAATCGGTACAGGTGTGGAGCCAGTTTTTCTGTTGTGAAAGTCCACAAATTCTACATTGCCGTCAGCACTTAGTCTCAGAAACGGAGATTCCCGCCCATGTGCACTACCCCACATCCCCCAAGTGAGGACAGCCAGCTATGGGGTCCCTGGGGTTCCCCCCTTTTCCACCCGTCAACCTCTGCCCGTCAACCTCCCTGAGGCCCCTATTTACCTGCCATGCACCCCCTCACCCTTCAAACCCCTGTTCAACCCTCCTTTCATGGGCATGCTCCCCCTTGGCCCCTGACCCTTGGAAGTGCTACCCTGGCACCCAGGCTCCCTTGCACTGCCACCCTGGCACCGATAGCCCGAGAGATCTCTCCGGATGCCGTTCCACCTGGTCCAAATTTGTGCAGGCTACTGCTGAATGGCGCCTGGCTGAGGCCTTGTTGAGGAGGCTGGTAGACCCTGGGTAAGCTTATTGAAGTTGGTTCAAACAGACTTTGGTGAGCGCTGTTTGGTCATGCCACATTTGGGCATAATTCAGAATCTGACGCCTTTGCGAGACTTCGGTACCCACGAGACGTGAAAAATTGGGGATATATACAAGTGGCTGGGGAGCAGGGAGGCGAATGGGTGGTGAAGATCAACGAGAAATGGGAAGGGGAGATCAATTGGGGAGTGAGGCACTGTGTCGGGTAAACAGGACCTCTTCCTGTGTAAGGATGAGCCTGATACAGTTTATGACTCGGGTGAGAATGAGTGGGCTCTTCCAAGTGGTAGTAGATGAGTGTGAGAGGTGTGAGAGGGGCCAGAAAATCACACGCACATGCTTGGGGTTGTGAAAAATTGGGAAGATTTTAGACGGGGGTGTTCGTGGTCTCAGCCAGGATAGTGGAGGAGGAGGTGGACCCGGACTCTTTGGCGGTGATATCTGGGGTTTCAGAGAAACCTGAGCCCATGGAGAGAAGGAAGGCCGATGTCGTGTTCTTCACCTCTCTGATTGCATGCCGGCAAATTTTACTGGAGTGGCAGTCGGCATCACCACCGGGGGTAGTGGCTTGGTTGGGTGACCTGTACCATTTCCTGTGGTTGGAGAAGATAAAGTGTGAGTTAAGGGACTCTGCAGAGGGGTTTGAGAAAAGGTGGGGGATGTTTGCAACCGTGTTTGAGGAGCTGTTCATCGACAGGTGGTGGGGGGGACGTGAAAAAGGGGGAAACATTTGTATAGACTGGATAGTTGATTGCTTGGGCGGGTGGGGGGGGGGGGGGGGTATGTTTTCCAGGGTGTCTATTTGCTGTAACCTGTTTTGATACATGTTTGTTATAAAAAACATTTTAAAAATAATACTTATCCCAAAGCCTTCCAGGGACATAACAGCAAATATTAATTCAAGGATTGAGTTGATAAACGTTGGGCAATTAGGATAAATGATGGATCAGAAGTGAGCGGCAACAGATTCGCAGAAAAGCCCCTGCTCCAGCATCATGTGGTCCCCCTGAAGAATATGCTTAAATGAAGCTTCGATAGACGTAGAAAAGTATTCAACAGCTATCTGATCAACAAATGAAAATAAACTTTGGATGATTCCATCTACATTCTGGTCACATGGAGTCTGCAGTAACCTGACACCACAGAGGGGTTTCTCCCCACACACTCATCCCAGCCAATAAGATGGCCCTAATGGGTCGCCATACAGTTGATGGGCCGGCTGGGGCCAGTGGGCACTTTGGGGGTACCCTGGCAGGACTTCTACACGACCCGTTGCCGTAAGTTCACAGTGGGCTGTCAGCAGTGTGTGCAGCTGCATGGCTGCCGTTTTGGCTGAGGCAATGGTGTTGCATGCCTGTCCACTCTGACCCCACAACCCACCTGCTGGCCACCCCCGCTACTCCTCTCAGCCCTGGCTGAAACCCCCTCCCGGCCAGTGGTATAACTGTTAGCAAACTATGGCAATGTTGGACCCTTTCCGTACCCCCTCTCTGTCCCTCAGCAGCCATGAAGCGGTTTCACGATTTTTAAAAGCACAAGTGAACTGCGTTGTCAGGTACTCGGCAGAGCATCGCGGAGGCCCCGGAGAATAACAGGTTGGGCCCGGTAATGATATGCAAACAGTATTTACTGTACATGCGTTCCTCACTGCCTTGACATTGTTGTTCAGATGACAGAGAACTGTGATTTGGCGTCTGCTGCGACTTTGACATCGGAACCTATTCATCCCCCAATCGTGTTTCGCAATTTTGGCGTCAGCTAACAGAGAATCCTGTCCCATATTCAAAACCATAAGACATAGGAGCAAAATTAGGCCACTCAGCCCATCGAGTCTGCTCTGCCATTCAATCATGGCTGATATTTTTCTCATCCCCATTCTCCTGCCTTCTCCCCATAACCCCTGATTCCCTTATTAATCAAGAACCTATCTATCTCTGTCTGAAAGACATTCAGTGATTCGGCTCCACAGCCTTCTGCGGCAAAGAGTTCCACAGATTCACCACCCTCTGGCTGAATAAGTTTCTCCTCATCTCTGCTTTAAAGGATGGTCCCTTTAGTCTGTGATGGTGTCCTCTGATTCTAGTTTTTCCTACAAGTGGAAACATCCTCTCCACAGCCACTCAATCCAGATCTCGCAGTATCTTGTAAGTTTCAATAACATTCCCCTCATCCTTCTAAACTCCAACGGATACAGACCCAGAGTCCTCAACCGTTCCTCATACAAGCTGTTCATTCCAGGGATCATTCTTGTGAACCTCCTCTGAACCCTTTCCAAGGCCAGCACATCCTTTCTCAGATACTTAGACCCTTAGATACGGGGCCCCCAATTGCTCACAAAATTGTTTTATTTGGCATCATATTTGCAGGCCATGCGATTTGTAGCATGGAACATGAAAATATTATTTCGGTGGAAAGATGATGATCACTTGGGTGTTGGAAATAAATCACTTTGTATTGCTAAGTTGAATGGTATCAGTACTGATCTATTTTGCGCAATACTGTTAATGGGTGCAAAGTGGAACAGGATGTTCCGTTCTCTGGTAGTGTTCTTCCATGCTTTGTACAAAATTAATACCAAGGATGTTTTTTGAAAGAAATTAAAGGACATGAAATTAAATTCCCAGTAAATTAAATAAATTTTTGCCGTTTAATGTGAGGAATTTATTATCAATTCACAAGTCAGCATAATTTAAAAGAAATCAGCATTCTGCGAATGCAGAAGTAGAAGCACCAGAGTCTCCCCATAGTCTTGCTTAAACCAATTAATTCTTACCGCAACAAAATAACATGTGTAACTTTAGATATATTTCATCATAATCATGTACAGGAACAAACAGAGACATTCTTTCAATAGTGTTTAATGGTATTTCTTTGGAGAAACTGAAAAATGGTCTCAGATGCTGAGTTCGCACACTTAATATTCAAGTGTGAATACATTAGTTTTTGTTTTCTGTTAATGAGACAGAATACTTCAACAACTGGCCTATTATAAAATAATCGACAAAAAGGACAAGAAGACAAAGCTTCCAACAAAAAAAAAAATCACTCTACTCTTTTCACATGGATGGTATCTTGACACGGTCAACCAAAAAGGATTATGGAGCTTCCTCCTCCCTTTCAGCTGCCCCCAGAAGTTTGACGCCATATTGTGCCTGCTCCACGATGACATGCAATCCTGACAAACAGATCCACTATAGACTCAATTCACATTCGGACTGGAGACAAGCACAGCTGTGCCATCACACCATAAGTCCCCTCGATCTTTCCTTGCTGCAATGCTCCATCTCATCGTCGGCAAACTCTTCATTGGAGTGGAGCTAAACTACACAACTAATGGGAATCTGATCAACCTCTGCCACCTTCAAACCAGACACAAGGTTGTCCCGTCCTCTCTCATTGAGGTACAGCATGCAGACGACACTTGCATCTGCGCACACTCAAGAGGCCGAGCTCCAAGCCATCGTCAATACCTTCGCCGAGGCATATGAGAGCATGAACCTTACATTAAACATCCATAAGACAAAGGTCCTCTGTCAACTTACCCTAACTACACAGCAAAGCATCCCCAGTTATCACAATCCACGACAAGACCTTGGAGAACTTGGACCATTTTCCAGACCTTGGAAGTTCACTGTTAAAAAAGGCAGACATCAACGATGATGTTCCACATCCCCTTCATTGTGCCAGCATTCTGGTCTTTGGTCGCCTGAGAAAGAGAATTTTTGAAGAGCAGGACCTCAGACCCGTCACCAATCTCATGGGCTACAGAGCAGCAGTGATACCCACTCTCCTACTTGGCTCAGAATCGTGGACTGTATACAGCAGACAACTTAAAACTCTGAAGTACCGTCTCCACAAAATCCTGCAAATCCATTGGCAGGATAGGCACAGCAACATCAGCATTCCCACTCAGGCCAACATCCCAGCATTGACCACGCTTGATCAGCTCCACTGGGCAGGTCACATCCACATGTCTAACATGAGGGGCGGAATTCTCCGACCCCCCGCAGGGTCGAGGAATCGCCCGGCGCCGGCGAAAATCCAGCCCCCGCCGTGGCCAGAATTCTCCGCCACCCGGGAATCGGCGGGGGCGGGAATCGCGCCCTGTCGATCAGCGGGCCCACCGCGGCGATTCTCCGGCCCGCAATGGGCCTAAGTCCCGCCGCTTTCAGGCCTCTCCCGCCGATGTGGTTTGAACCACCTCTGTGCCGGCAGGACCAGGCGGTGCGAGCAGGCCCCGTGGTCCTTGGGGGGGGGGCGCGGGCGAGCGGACCCCGGGGGGTGCCCCCACGGTGGCCTGGCCCGTGATCAGAGCCCACCGTTTGGCGGGCGAGCCTGTGCCGTGGGGGCACTTTTTTCTTCCGCCGCCGCCACGGCCTCCACCATGGCGGAGGCGGAAAAGACCCCCTCCACCGCACATGCGCTGGTGGTGACATCAGCGGCCGCTGACGCACCGGCGCATGCGCGAACTCACGCCGACCAGCGAAGGCCTTTCGGCCAGTCCAGATGCCGATCGACGTGGCGCCAAAGGCCGTTGGCGCCGTCGGCGGAGTGGGAGCCACTCCGGCGTGGGCCTAGCCCCTAAAGGTGCGGAGAATTCTGCACCTTTGGGGAGGCCCGATGCCCGAGTGGTTGGCTCCACTCCGCTACGCTGGACCCCCAGCCCCGCCGGGTAGGGGAGAATTTTGCCCGAGATTCCTGAAACAAGCGCTCTATCCAGAGCTTCAGCAAGGCAAGCGAACCACAGGAGGGCAGAGGATACCCTCAAAACCTCCTTGGAAAAGTGCAAAATCCCCCCGACACCTTGGAAATCCTGGCCCAAGACCACCTGAAGTGGAGGAAAAGCGACTGATTCAATTCAGTAATGACCCACCATTCACAACTTTCTCTCCCATGATTTTGCTTATCCACTCCAAAGTCTTTTTGTACTGGATTACTGTGGTGAGACGATCTGCATACCTGTCTGCCATTGGGCAGAACACCGGCTTACCATTGGCCCTGGTCGGTCATGTGCCTCTCGACCGATTGGCCGAGAGGCTGAGTTAACCACGCCTCCATTAACGAGGTATAAATGGACAAACGCCCGGCGATCGTCCATTCCATTGTAGACGATCGCAGAGCTGTGTTCTAGTCTATTAAAGCCTGACTTTTGTAAAGCACACGTCTCGCGTACACACGCAACGGCACATCAATTACCGTTGCAAGCCCAAATGTTTGCTTATCCACAGTTTTAAAAACAAAATATAAAAATACTGCACCGAAAAAAGAACGCCCAAATAGAGATTAAAAACGGAAGGTGCCAGTGGCGTCTTTCCAGAAATATAAAGTGTGCACTGCGCATGCAGCATCCGCCATTGTTTGTATGCGGATGCTTCTTGTTTCTGTGTTTTAATTTCTGATCATAGTGCAGTATCTGGACAATCTCTAAGTCTGTATTTTTAAACCCTAACCATATAGTGAGCCAGAACCAAACAGTAAATACCCTAGAAAAGCTGTGACTCTTGCCAAAAAGAGACAATATTGGTCTGAAAAATGGTACTCGTGCTACCATGCTGGCCAGGGAATACAGTGGGCACAATCTAATCAAATTGGAAAAGACCCCTGTGACAAGCACATTTAGCTGGGTGTTTTCAGGTGCTCGCAGCATCGAGAAACACTGCACTATCTATCAGGACGTTGTTTCAATTCAGGGCCTCAGCAGGAAATGCCCAGCCTAGGCCACATTTTCCTGCACTGAGGAGCTCCAGTCGCAAGAGCTCCTCACTGCAGGAATAAATCAATGGTATGCCAATCTCTTGATCCTCCGACGTGACCCTCAAACTCCCGCAAAGCCACAACTCAGCTATAAGGATGCCCCCCCCCCCCCCCCCTCCCCACCTCACACAAGCAGGGCACCCTCAGGCCCGATCCCAGGGAAAATTACAGCCTGGTAACTTGGCACTGCCAGCCTGGCAGTTCCCCTGCCAGCTTGCAGTGCCACCCAGGCCCTTGACAGTGCCAGGCAGGCACCCAATCAGCACTGCCAGTGCACCAGGTTGGCAGTGTCAAGGTCCCAGGCAGCACCAGCAGTATCAGGGTGCCACCCTGCCCAGAGGTCTACCACCTACAATCCTCTGGGAGACACTCACAAGTGCCGTTCCATATGGTCTCCGTTTGTGGGGAAGAGAGTGAAGGAGGTGCAAAAGTGGGTTCTCCTTTGCAGGGGCTGGTTTAGCACACTGGGCTAAATCACTGGCTTTTAAAGCAGACCAAGGCAGGCCAGCAGCACGGTTCAATTCCTGTACCAGCCTCCCGAACAGGTGCCGGAAAGTGGCGACTAGGGGCTTTTCACAGTAACTTCATTGAAGCCTACTTGTGACAATAAGCATTTTTCATTCCAGAAGGTTTTCAGCCAGCACAGATTGATTTGATCACTTTAAAAAGCATTTTGGTCTGCATAATGTGATGTTGATGGGGGAGACTACATCAGCTGACTCTGTAGCTTCAAGAGAATTTCCTTAGACTCTGTAGAAATACATTGAGGAGAGATGGTATCGAGCTGGTGTTTACACTGGCCTGTACTGGAAAAAAATGCCAAAAAGGACTTATATAATCGAAAGAAGAAAGAACACCTGATTCTAAAATGTGGTCAGTTTTAAGTGTAACCCAATGCTGGTTTAATATTACAATCCTTGAAACAGAAAAACAAATCTCAACCAGTTTTTTAAAAAAGTTGAACAGCAATACCTGGGTTACAGCAGCAGTATTTGAAAACTGGTTTGAGAATGGTTTTCCACATGAGATCAGGGCTTTTCTGAGGGAAAAGAACTTGTCCCTCAAGGTCCTACTTATCTTCGATAATACACCTGGGCATCCACACTCTCTTGCAGATAGCCATCCAGGTGCTGACATTTTGTATTTACCTCCAAATATGAGCCAATGGACTGTTGTATCCTTCCAAGTTTGCAACACCCTTAGACGTTACACCCATATTCTCAACTTGACACAAGTAAACCCTGCAAGCACAGTCCGTGATTGCTGGAAGCAATAGGGATCATTAAGGATTCATGGGATGAGATTAGACAACCAATTTTAAATGCCGACTGGAAAAAAGTTTGGCCTGAAGGCTAGGAATGATTTTACAGGGCCCCTCAGTGTGCATACTGAGGCAGCCAAGATTGTTGAGTTGGCAAAACAAGCTGGAGGGGAGAGATTTGAAGAGCTGGCCACAGATGAGGCAGAGGAATTGCTTCAGCTTCATGGAGAAGAACCCTTTGCAGAAGATTTGGTGGAACTGATGAAATTAAGTGAATTTAAACAGGAGCAGGAAGACCCCAAGACCCAAGATGATAGAAGACGTCATAAGATTGGTTGAGGATTTGAAAAAACAAGCAACAGACTATGATACAAACATGGAAAAAAACATTACCTTTTGTAGAGTGATTGACATGGCTATTACTCCTTGCCAAGAGCTTTACAAAATTGAAAAGCAAAGTGTTGGAAGCCTGTTTCTATCTCTATTGCATCAAACGCAGTCCATGTAGACCCAGCTTACCCAACACATCATGGAGAAAGAGAGTGATTCTGTGGGGCCATGGAATGGGTAAGATGGCTTGTGAAGTGGGAAAGGATGCAGTGGAGTGCAGATCAGGAGGGGTGTTGTGTAGGTGCAAATGGGTGTGGGGGATGTGTACAAGAATTAGAGGGGAAGAAGGGAAAGAACTTCAAGGAGAGGGAACTGTACTATCACTGGAGGAATCCTGTGATGTCCATACTCAGAGATTCACTGATAAGAAAGGATGATGAGAATTAAAGGGGATAGTGGGAGTCAGTAGGTTGGGAGAGTGAGGGTTGAGCGATGGTGAGTGAAGGGACACTGTGGGTCATTGAAGGGTATGTGGAAGGAGAAGCGGAGGTGGGTGGGGGGGTGGGGTTGGTGGTGCGGCAGAGCAAGTCTATTGTAACCAGGGTGGTCGTTCAGGAACGTAGGAAATTTCATCATTTCAACTGGCATGGGAAGGAAAGTGACACGGAGGGTAGAAGAGTAATGGTGAAGAGTTAAATGCTGTACTGGGGGGGGGGGGGGGGGGAGGGAGAGGAGGTGGGGTGGACAATGGTTGTGGGAGGGAGGGTGTGGGACAGAGGGATACAGGTACGTTGAAGGTTATTTGCACCATGAGTGCTCAGAACAATTCAGAACCTCATTGTGGAGATTTTGAGATGCTGCATGGGAGTTAGGTCGTTGGGTTTGGGCAGAGCTGCAGGTCAGCTCAACTGGATAACTGAAAGGGAACCGCAGCATGTAGGACTGACAATGCTGGGACAAATGAGAGTGCAAAGGATAAAGGTTTAGCACATGCCGGAGACGTCTTACACATGGCTCACAATGGCCCTGGAAAACTCCTTTGCCTCCCTGTACATGTTTGATTCCAGAGGTACATAGACCCAGGTAGGGGTAACCCTCAGAATATGTTGCAGTTGGTGGAGGGCACACACAGTCTTAAGGATGCAAATAAACCACAAAAGACCTCATTGACGTGCAAGTGGATTATATTTAGAACAGTGCCATAAGATTAATAATCATAGGGCACCTGTACAACTGTATCTGAAAAAAAAACTTGTTCATCTTTCGTTCCCTATCACTTCTTTGAGGTTCCCCTCCGATATTCGCAGCACGGGTGGAGGAAGCCTGTTGATTAATTGGCCTTGCTGTCTTGGATGACCTTTACAGCTATCCACTTGAGACCTGAGGCCTGGAGGTTTACATTGGCTGTCCTGCTGTGGGGCAGCTGCTCCCTCTGTGGTCACAGAGAACACTGCTGAAGAAATCACAGGCAAGGGGGATTCTGAATGGCCAGGCAGTCTTAGAGAGTCCAAAGTGGAGATCCGGGATGTCCAACAGCTGCTGCAGCCACCCACCTTCAGCTTGAGGAAGAAGCTGCTTCGCCTGCTGTGCCCTCATCCTGGGAGTCGCTTTGCCAACAGCGGCTACCACTTCATCAGCAACCAGACAGATGGTTTCCTGCACCTCACGAGAGATCCTTTGTTCAGGGCCTTCACCACATCCGCTTGACATTTCCTGCCTCCTGCTGCCTCTCCAGGATCTCTTGCATGACCATTTCTAGTATCTCAGCATCGGATGTAAATCTCACAACGCTGGTGAGCTTGGCTGACCCTGCCTCCTTATTCTGTGGATACATGTCCACCCACCCCCATTCCATCTCTTCATTCATCTTTTCCCAACTAATCATAGCTGCGCCGCAGCAGATCAGCATCGCGAAACAGTACCTGCTACAGCCACCCACCTGCAACTTGAGGAGGAAGCTGCTTCGCCTGCTGCGCCGATAGTGCCAACCTCCTGGGAGCTGTCATAATATACATCCAGGAATATGATGGTGTGCAGACAGGCAGTGATTGACACACAGGGTGACCAGTGAGCACACAGAACACAGCAGCCAATCACCAGACAGGACACGGCCACTATAAAGCCAGAGGGCACCCATTTTCCCGCTCTCTCGAGATCCAGCCTCTGAGACAGTCAGAGCTCGTGAGCAGCAACTAGAACAACCACCATGTGGTAGTCAGATAGTCTGGTCAGGTTAGCCTCAGGTCTCCAGTCAAGTCAGCATTGTGTCAACCCACAGTTAAGCATGTATTATAGTTATTTGTTCAATAAAATCGTGTTGCATTTCTTCAAGTGTTGGAAGCCTGTCTCTCTCTACACTGCATCAAACGCAGTCCACATAGACCCAGCCTACCCAACACATCAGGAGCTACTGCGCTGACAGTGCCCACCTCCTGGGGGCCGCAGCACCGACAGTGCCCACCTTGTGGAAGCTGCTGTTCTGGGAAGATCAACGTGGTTGATGCTCCACCCACCCACTGCTGCACGTGATATTCTGGGGTCCGGTTGCTGATGGCTCCATTGTCCCTTCTGACCTCCCTCAGCTGCGCCATGTCTTTTTGCAGGTAAGTCTGACATTTTCACGCCACATTGATCCAGATGCATTCTGGACTGGCATGATTTCCCACTGGCATTGAGAAAGTTTAGTTGGAGAGAAGGAGGTAATTCCAGGAAGACCTTTATCTACATCACATTAAAGGGATGCAAATCAGTTTAATGTCAGTCTCTGGTGGAATTACCCTGATGGATGGGTGGGTTTGTGTATTCCGGTCGTCATTTTATGCCGGAAGATACCCAATTGTTTGGCTTCCGCCATATTGTCCCCTAACCCACCATTAAATCCATGGTAGGTTGGCGGGTACTGGAAAATTTCACCTATAGATTCTATTGTCTTTGTTCCTTTGCTCAGGTAACATTTTCTGATGTCTGGAACCTATCCCATTGTAAAGTATGTGCACCATTTTCATCACTTGCCAGTTTATGCAAATACGAACTTCACTGTGCCTTCCTGAGAAAATTCCAGTCAGTGATAATTTTTCGATATCTAAATTCTTACCCAATATTAAATCCGACTTGGTTGCAGGGAGGAATAGAGTTGGGACAAGGGATGCCGGAGAATTGCTTGTAAGATGGAGGGGGAACACTCCCACTCCTCCTGGCCTGGATGGAATTCTGACAAAAATAATGTTAAAAAAAAATTATCATGGCCTATCCTGCATCTCTTGTCACCTGTCTGATCGGTTCCAGGCAAGGGAGGCCTCGGGGAGACCTTCCTCCAACTGTAAGGGTGGGATTTACTTCTCGGTGCACGAAGTGCGGTGGCAGGCATGAAATTCAACATTTTACCTGTTGGCCATAAGGGTTGATATTCGTGCCGTATCGTTCGCTTCCCGCTTCATTAAATATGCATACAAAGGAAAGATGCCAAATTGTTAACCCCCACCCCACGCTACCCACATTGAGTTTACCAGTTCTTCACCCTGGGCGCCACAATTAAAGTGCAGTCACGCACAACTTCTTAATGTCGAGGACTGCTCAACTGAGGACATGGCCCCAAAAGCTAGGAATATGGAAACCTCCAAATTCAGTGCTGCCTCACTGGAATACCCTTTGGATGCAGTCGAGGCCCACCTCAAATGTCCTCTACCTACTCTCTGGCTGCAGGTGGTCCAACAAGCTCTCAGCCTGAGAGGCCGTGGTTGTGGTGATCAGTGCCAGCTCTGCACAGAACAGATCAGGCACCCAGTGCAGGAAGCGGATGAACGATCCCATCCGTGTCTCCAGGGTAAGTCAACCATCTCTTCACTCTCAACTCTCACATTCACAAGCCCATCACACACTCACTGGCATCCTCTACATCTGTTTGCATGCGGAAGCTCACACACAATCACAGCGGAAGATCCAAAACAGAGGGTGGAGTGTCAGAATTCAAGGTCCTGAGCCATTAAGCTGGCCGATGAGGACATAGACCCTGCCTGTGGCGATAGTGAGTTCAGTGGAAAACACATGTAAGGATTCTACACCAGCTCACCTCTCAGGTAACCATAGTGTCCTGCTTTAGAGTCACCTGTCACGCATTAATCTCTCCTTCTTTCATAGGAACCTCAGCAAAGCACCCGACGTGTGTGCTCCTGTTTGCGTTTCCGATGTTCCAACTGTACATCTGCTAAGCTCACCAATAAGTGGGAGCACGTTGCCACTTCAAGGTCCTCAGCTGCCTTGGCCCAGGTATCACCTATCAGCTTCACCATCGGTGTTACACAGAATGCATTGTCCTGCTGTTGCAGATGGATCTCCTTGAGGAGCTTTGTCAGATTAAAAGCAAAGAGCTACTAGTCCACTGAGGATAGTGGGACAGCTCCTGGTTCTTGTAGGCTGCTGTCATGACTGAGTTGCTGGAGGTACTGGGCGGCACGGTAGCACAGTGGTTAGTGTTGCTTCACAGCGCCAGGATCCCAGGTTCGATTCCTGGCTTGGGCCACTGTCTGTGCGACCCGAACAGGCACCAGAATGTGGCAACTAGGGGATTTTCACAGTAACTTAATTGCAGTGTTAATGTAAGCCCACTTGTATAATAATAAAGATTATTATTAGATGACGGAAGAATGAAGTCACCTTCTGACGTCTGATGCCTGGGCTCCTTCCACCAGTTAGTAGCTCACCTCAGCAAGAACACATATACCTGAGACTTCCTCATTTTTCAAAGGTTCAGAACAATGTGAGCCTGATGTGGAACTATTTACTCTCATTTCCAAGTGCATGGGTGAAATGTGAGAAATTATGCTAATGTTGGCCCATGATGTGTGCACTTGAGGGTAGTTGCTACAACCCGTGTAATCCGATGGCTATGAGGGCCTCACTCACACAATGGTCTTGTCTGGCCCATGCTATGACTTGTTCTGCTGCAGCCTTGTCTTCCTCGAACTGAACACCCTTCTCCTTTTCGATGTCCTTCTCATCAGAGGGGATGTGCAGCTCCTCCATGTGGACACCTGGCAGTCCTTTTCTTACATCAGGATGTGTAGAGCTCAACAAATCATGATGATCCATTAAACCCTTTGGAGACGTACTGGAGTGCTCCGCCAGATCTGTCCAGGCATCAGAAAGCATCTTTAAGATCCAAATGGTCTGCTCCACCAATGTCCGGTTTGCATTGTGAGCATCATTGTACATTCTGTCTCTGCAGGATTCTGTGACCACGTACAGGCATCATCATCCACATCCCTTTAAGGTTCCCCTGGTCATGAGGAGCGACCCTGGGTCCTGTGTGGTCCCACAAAGATGTCCGGGATATGCAGTCAACTCAAGATTGTATCAGCTATGCATACTTCCTGGGTATCTGGCACAAACCTGCTTGATAGTTTTCTTATGACCACCTGTACATTAAGTGAGTGGAAGCCTTTCCTCTTTATAGGTTGGAGTGCCTGTTGACAAGGTGCTTTCTTAGCCACATAAATGCAGTCAATGGCATTCTGCACCTGTGAATCTGGAATTGGCTGCAAAGCCCACTTCACTTGCTTCCTGGTTTGCTTGATCTCTCGTGAAGTTGACATAATTCTGGGCTTGTCAAAAAAGGGTATCTGTGACCTTGTTTCTTCATTTGCAGAGGTCTCCAGTAGAACCCTGGGGAGAACCACTCATTTAGAAGTTCAGTGAGACGGTTACTTTCATAACCAGTGGCTATGGAAGTCCTCCCAGACCCTGTGGTCCCAATTCCGGGAGAATGTGGCAAATTTGAGTCATCAGATCCTGAGACAAGCTGAGACATCGGCAACACTGATTCCCACTCATCTGCAGATAAGATATGAAAGTTCTTTACACCCTCAGTCGCAAGGCACCTATGCACTACGTCTCGATGAGCCTCATCCTGTGTGTCTGGAGGGGGCCCCCTGCTCACGAAGGTAAAGCCCCTCCATTTGGCGGGTCGGGCACCTCCAACACAATCTCCTCCTTCTCTCTTGCCTGTTTGTGATTATTCTGGCAATAATGAATCCAGGCTCCATCCTCCTTATCGTTTCCTCTCTGCACATTGATAAAAAAAGAGAAGAGTCAGCATCAGCCTCCAAATGTCAATGGCTAGGATCTCTCGCTCCCATTTTTGTCGGGCAGGTTCTGACAAAATGTCGAAATTGGGTTTTACATCGATGAAACAAATATGACGCGATGGCCCCCCACTGTCCAGTGACGTAATGCTTATCCTGTTGTTCAATGTTGGGAACATTATTTCCATACATTAGCGTATCATTAATTAGGCCTCTATGCCTGAATCATTCACCCTTCCCACCCCTCACCTGCAATGCCAGACAGCCCATTCACATCACCGTGAGGGCAGACTGGTGTGAAACCCATCTAGTTGGGGCAGCAGGGTAGCATGGTGGTTAGCATAAATGCTTCACAGCTCCAGGGTCCCAGGTTCGATTCCCGGCTGGGTCACTGTCTGTGTGGAGTCTGCACATCCTCCCCCTGTGTGCGTGGGTTTCCTCCGGGTGCTCCGGTTTCCTCCCACAGTCCAAAGATGTGCGGGTTAGGTGGATTGGCCATGCTAAATTGCCCGTAGTGTCCTAATAAAAGTAAGGTTAGAGGGGGGGGGGGGTTGTTGGGTTATGGGTATAGGGTGGATACGTGGGTTTGAGTAGGGTGATCATGGCTCGGCACAACATTGAGGGCCGAAGGGCCTGTTCTGTGCTGTACTGTTCTATGTTCTATGTTCTAGTCTCCCAAGGCATGCAGCCAGCAAGCAGACCTCCCAGAAGAGCTCAGCTAAGTACATTGCTCAGCGGCTAGCAGGTCATATCTGGGCACTACCTGGGTAGTGCCGTGGCATTGCCCCCCAGCGCTGGCTCCTAACATTGCCTGGGCACTGAAGTTATGTGAAGTTACGTACTTCGGCAGGAAGTATAAAAAAACTGAATATGATTTAAAAGGAGAAAGCTGCAGACAACATCAGCACAGAGGGATTCATGGGTCATCATGGATAAAAAGATTGCATGCAAGTTCAGCAGGTAATAAGGCAGCCAAACGGAATGTTGATCTTTGTTTCAAAAGGGATGGAATATAAAAATAGGGAAGTCTTGCTGAATCTACACAAGACACTAGTTAGACCAGACTTTGAATACTGTAAACGGTTCTGTTTCCCTTATCTAAGGCAAGCTGCATTGGCATTGGAGGCAGGGGATTCCTGTTGGTTGATCCCGGGTATGGAGGGATCTTCCTATGAGGAAAAATTGAGTACATTGAGCATGAACTCATTGGAGTTTAGAAGAATGAGAGGAGACCTTATTGAGGCATTTTGGATTGTCAAGGACATGACAAGATAGATACTGATAGGTTTACTTCCCCTTGTGTGAGATTCTAGAACCAGAGGGCATAACCCCAGATTAAGGGATTGCCCATTTAAAACAGAGATAGTGAGGAATTTATTCTCTCAGAGTTTAGTGATTCTTTAGAATTCTTTATGCAGAGAGATGTGAAGGCTGGGTCATTAAGCATATTCAAAGCTGAGATAGATTTTTATCAGTCAGGAAATTATAGGTTATGGGGAGAAGGTGGGTAAGTGGTGTTGAAAATTATTGTATCAGACTAGTCATAATCTCATTCAATAGTCTTGATGGGCCAAATGGCCTACTTCTGCTCCTTTGTTTTGTTTTAAATAATTTTTATTCAAATTTTTCAACTACAAATTTTCTCCCAGCAATAAAATAAACAGAGTATAAAAATAAACAAAAAGAACACCCCCCCCCCCCAATACAAAGCAATAAATTAATAACAATACAAAAAAACAAGAAAGTAACAGACAAACAGTCTCAAAAACAAACCCCCTTAACAGATCCCTAACCCTCCACCCCGGGTTGCTGCTGAGACTGACCACCCTCTAACGCTCTGCCAGAAAATCGAGAAAGGGCTGCCACTGCCGGAAGAACCCTTGTACCGATCCCCTCAGGGCAAACTTAACCTTCTCCATCCTGATGAACCCAGCCATGTCGTTAATCCAGGCCTCCGGGCTTGGGGTATTGCGTCCCTCCACTGCAAAAGAATCCTACGTTGGGCTACTAGAGATGTAAAGGCCAGAATGCCAGCCTCTCTCGCCTCCTGCACTCCCGGCTCCGATGCTACCCCAAAGATCGTGAGCCTCCAGCCCGGTTCCACCCTGGAGCCAACCACCTTGGAGAGGGTCCCCGCCACCCCATTCCAGAACCCCTCCAACGCCGGACACGCCCAGACCATGTGGGTATGGTTCGCCGGGCCCCCCGAGCACCTCCCACATCTGTCCTCTCCCCCAAAGAACCGGCTCATCCTGGCCCCAGTCATGTGCGCCCTATGCAGCACCTTCAGCTGAATCAAGCTGAGCCATGCGCAAGAAGAGGACGAATTCACCCTCCCCAGTGCGTCCGCTCAAATCCTCTCGATCTCCTCCCATAGCTCCACCTCCCACTTCGCTTTCAGCTCTTTCACCGAGGCCTCCTCCTCCTCCTGCATCACCTGATAAATTGACGAGATCCTACCCTCACCGACCCACATCCCCGAGAGCACCCTATCCTGCACCCCCCTAGGCAGCGGTAGCGGAAACTCCGCCACTTAACAAACGCCCTAATCTGCATATATCTAAAATTTTTCCCATGGGGGAGACCCCACTTCCCCTCCAACTCCTCTAAAGTCGCAAACTTCCCATCGAGGAAAAGGTCCCCCATCCGTCTGATGCCTGCCCTATGCCAACTCAAAAAACCACCATCAATTCTCCCTGGTGCAAACTGGTGATTGCCCCGTATCGGGGCCCACACTGAGGTCTTCACTTCCTCCCTATGCTGCCTCCACTGTCCCCATATTTTGAGGGAAGCCACCATTACTGGACTCGTAGAATACCTTGCCGGGGGGAATGGGAGCGGGGCCATCACCAGTGCCTCCAAAGTCGTGCCCACACAGGACGCCACCTCCATCCTCTTCCATGCGGCACCCTCCCCCTCCATCACCCACCTACGGATCATTGCCACATTTGCAGCCCAGTAGCATCCACACAAGTTGGGCAACGCCAACCCACCTACCTCCCTGCCTCATTCCAGGAATACCCTCCTCACCCTCGGGGTCTTGCGCACCAACACGAACCCCAGAATACTCCTGTTAACCCTCCTTAAAAAAAAGCCTTCGGGATCAATATGGGGAGGCACTGGAAGAGAAACAAGAACCTTGGGAGCACCGTCATCTTAACTGACTGGACCCTACCCGCCAAAGAGAGTGGCAACGCGTCCCACCTCCTGAACCCCTCCTCCATCTGTTCCACCAGCCTATGCAGGGCCCCCCAGCTCCTAGCTATCTGGACCCCAAGATATCTAAAGCTCCTCACCGCCCTCTTCAACGGGAGCTCTCTTATCTCCCTCTCCTGGTCCCCCGGGAAGCTCACTCTTCCCCACGTTGACCTTATAACCCGAAAAATCCCTGCTCCTTTGTTTTATGGTCTTATGGCAGTGCACTCCCTGAAATACACAAGAAGATAAATGTTTAGTCAGGAACTGAGATTGTTCAAGAGGGGCCGGAGGTTTCTCTTCTATGAAGCTGCCAGAGTCACGATTATAACACCTACCTTGATGAATCACCCAAATTCCTCCAGAGAGCATTGCTGCTGTTGGGAATTTCCACACTCTGAACAAGGGGTTAGACAAGGATATTGATTAGTACCACTTTGTGGGATTAGTCTCATATGAAAGCACATCATAGATTCACTTTCCTGATTCCCTCCATTGTTATTGAACAGCTTTTGACATGTCTCAGCTGGTAACTCTCCTCATTTAGGAATGCACAATTCAGTTGGGTATCCATTTAATCCCCCCCCCCCCCCCCCCCCCCCCCCTCATCCCGCATATATACTGTGGTGATTGTGTATCAGTATAGATGCAATACAACTGAGTAAGCACTAGAGGGAGCATGGGAGAGCTATAAATACAGAGGGACAGGAAGTGAGGACACACTTCACAGAAGGGGGACTTGGCAGCAGGACAGGCAGGCAGCATTTGAGGTAGTTGTGAGTTAAGCTCTGAAGACAGAACAAATTCACAATAAAGCATCTTCTTCAACTTTGAGAGTACGAGCTTTATTAAGACGCAGGAAACAACACATGGTTACCAGGAGTGACTTTAGATGCTTACTACAAGACAACTCAGCTGCAGACACAGAAAGACCAAAATGGCAAGAAGAACTCCTCCCGGGCATTGGACTTGGGAAGACCTCGCTTATTCGATGATGTGGGTTGGAACCCCACCTCAGCTGGACCTAACCGGTAATGAAAGTAATGTCTGGAAAAGATTTAAACAAGTGTTCGATATATATATCATAGCTAATGATTTAGCAGCAGCCTCAGACAAAATGAAAATAGCACTGCTCATTGCAGTACATGCAGCTCGAAAAGTATATAATGGCTTCAAATACTCAAAAGCTGAAGACAGCAACAACTTACAAATAATACTACAAAAATTTGAAGAGTACTGTATGAAATTTGAACAGCACTGTATGCTCAGAGGCCAAACTGCACAGAGACTGAGTGATGAAAAACTCAAACAATCGCTATCAGAACAGAAAGGGTTCAGTCGAGAAATCGCGAGTGAAAATTACAGATCACAAGGAAGAATGAATTTTTCACAGAGACAAAACGCTGAAATCCAGTTGAGATCAAAAGGAAGAAGTAACTTGAATTTTTCTCACGGCCAAAACGCTGAAATCCAGTACAGATAGAAAGGAAAAGGTAACTTACACATTTTTTAAAAAACGCTGAAATGCGCTGTAAAATGGCATCGGAGCACATTTTACAGTCTCTGGGGGACAAAGAACAAAAATCTGCATCTGCGCATGTGCAGGAAACAGAAGCTGCGCATGCGCAGTTACAATCACCCGTCTTGCATTCTGCGCATGCGCAGTTTAAAAAAGTTCTTGTTGCTGATCGTTATGCGCATGCGCAAGCCATGCATGCGCAGTCTCAAAACGTTTTGGTCGCGGATCGTTATGCGCAGTGGACACAATACCGCACAGTAAAGGAAGGCCGATTTGCGCATGCGCGATTGATTCCTACGCATGACGTCATGAACGTCATGACGTCTGAGGAACCGCACCACGCCCACTTAAAAGGGAAATGCCCGAAAATTAAAAACAAGATACTTAAAGCTGTAAAACCCAATTTTCTTGCCTCAGAAGACAGAGAAACGCCTGAACTTACGCCAGCAGTTGAAAATAACTCTCACAACACCCTGGAACAAGCAGTCTGCACCACCCAAAGTGAAGAGAACAAAAAACAATCCTGAACAAAAAAAGATGATTTGTTTTTTGAACAATACTACTCAGACATGGCTGAGTTATTCAGATATGCAAAAAACGAGGAAGAAAACGATACCAAATCCGAAGCAAAAAAAGATGATTTGTTTTTTGAACAATACTACTCAGACATGGCTGAGTTATTCGGCTATGCTGATCACAGCATCAGCAACACGGTCGCAAAGCTCAACATGACTCTACTCGTGGTAGATGAATCAAACACCATGGTGCCATGGCAGATCGTCAATACATTGGATGACAGCAATACCCAAGACGAAGACGACGCCACACAGAGAGCACAGAAAGACTCCACAGAGAGAGCGATGACAGGCTCCACAGTGAGAGTGATGAAAGACTCCAAAAGGGGAGCAAGCAAACACTCCCTGGCGAACACCATGCATGAACAAGACCATGAAGGTCAACCCGCCATATCTGAGCAACCGTAAGCGGACTATGAAAGTCTACCAAGCTCACATAATCAAGAAGATGACAATGTACATCTACCCACTGCATGCGAAAACAGTGACAAGGTGATCACACTCGACATACAGGAGGTACAGGATCACAGCGAGACTGACAGTTCTCAGCTTGTCTGTACAGAAGCACAGAGTAGGGCCACCCAAGAGTCCAGAGAGACCACGCCAATAGAAACCATGCAGATTTTGACTCCAGAAGAGGGGCACCAAGAGTCCAGAGAGACCGCGCCAAATGAAACCGTGAAGAACTTGACTCCAGAAGAGGAGCACCAAGAAAGCAAAGACGAGGAATCAAATCCACCACAAATGACTGATGTCACCAGCATCAATGCAACATCTGGTCATTCTCACCATTCTCTAGATGAAACGTTCAATGTCACAGACACCACAAAGGACACTCTCACCAATAACTGTGACAATGAATCAAATGATCCACACGGGACGCTTATTGAGCACAACAAGAAAAACAAAAGTCACAAGAAGCACTTCAGAAACAAGAACAACAACAGCAACGACAAAAACTACAAGAACAACAACAAAACCAACAAGAAGCATAACAAAGATAGCGACAGCAACAAAGACAGAAATGACAAAAACAACAACAAGAACGACAACGAAAACAACAAAGACAGGAACGACAGGAACAATAGCAATGAAATAATGACTTGTACAAAATGGTACAACTCTGCACATGAAGGACAATGCCACAGCACACTGCAAAACAATGACAAGACTACAAACATGCCATGGGATGACAACGAATCTCACAAACACACATCTGCTCCAGAACAAGCAAGCACACCAGCTTTCAAGGCAGATGACAGTCTAAGTCGATACCACAAGCACAAAAAAAAAGCCCATGCCAGTCAACATCAGTGGTTCGACCATACAAACACCTCAGGATGACGTATTGGTTACTTAAAATAATGAGAACACCGACAACATTCACAATGGAGTTGCAATATCGATATCACCACGTCAACAAAGAAAAAGAAAAAACTCAATGAACAAATTCATCAAGTTTCGACTCATAAATGTTTTTATTATGATTGGACTCATAATATAAATTGGCTGTGTAAAATATGCAATAGCACCATCACTTGTATAGATACACATATCGTAAGTAATCTAACTGTTTTGTACAATTCTCTTTAACGATGTACAGAAAATACGTAAAGGAAAAAGGGGGGATGTGGTGATTGTGTATCAGCGTAGATGCAATACAACTGAGCAAGCACTAGAGGGAGCACGGGAGAGCTATAAATACAGAGGGACAGGAAGTGAGGACACACTTCACAGAAGGGGGACTTGGCAGCAGGACAGGCAGGCAGCATTTGAGGGAGTTGTGAGTTAAGCTCTGAAGACAGAACAAATTCACAATAAAGCATCTTCTCCAACTTTGAGACTATAAGCTTTATTAAGACACAGGAAACAACACATATACCTGCCCTCGATTTGCCCCTCAGAGCCATTACCAACAGAGTGTATCCCCTCATAGTAATTTAGTACTGCGCCATCACTGCAGGTTGGAAAATAATGGTGCTGAGTTCTCACTACTAGATTAGCTTGGACCCACCCTGTGTGAGTGGAAATCCCCCTCATCGAAGGAACCTACTTTTCAGGTTTCCCCACCTTCAAGTACCTCTCATTCCTCCTGTATTCCTTGATCCCATTCTGATTGTTGTGGATGTCCTTTCGTTACCACCTGAACATGGTGAGGTAGATGTATCTATGCCCCATGTGGACCTCTCCCCACCCCACCTCGAGGATACTTGCACATCTATCATATATACACACACCCCCGACTTCTGACACCCTTGAATGCTCCACAATATATTTCCCCATCTAAAGACTGTAGATGCCTCTGCTGATAGAATATGCCATCTGAAAATGAAAAAAATGAAAATCACTTATTGTCATGAGTAGGCTTCAATGAAGTTACTGTGAAAAGCCCCTAGTCGCCACATTACGGCACCTGTCTGGGGAGGCTGGTACAGGAATTGAACCGTGCTGCTGGCCTGCTTGGTCTGCTTTAAAAGCCAGCGATTTAGCCCAGTGAGCTAAGCCATCCCGGCCCAGCGTAATGTAGAAACATCCTGACCAATTCATGTAAAGTGACAACAATTCCCTGCACGCAATATCCTGAGTATGCCTGAGACTGGACTGACATGCCCTCCCCCTGCCTCGACTGAGACAAGAACATCCTTTGGAAGTTCAACTTTGAAGTGCTTGTACATTCAGCCACCCTCTCTTCCTATTGCTCATGTCATTGTGTAAAACAACTCTGTGCCCATCCTGGTGCTGAGAACACTTCCCACTGCCAATCTGCCCACCCCCACCCCCTCCTAACCTCCCCACCATCCACCAGACATGTCTGAGAGCAACTGTCCCCACTGTTAACCCCCAGATGGCCCCTTGCCTCAGGTCAGTACCCCCATCCGCAATGGAAGCTTTACTCTTCAGCCCATTCCCATGCCTCTGGACAATATCGCCCCTTTCCCAGTGGAGGCCTTACCCTGCAGCAGATTGAAAGCCACCCCTGCATTACTGCTGGTCTGGTAGGTAGAGACTTTCCTCTGGCACGCCTTGAAAGTGTTGTGGTGCTCCCTGCGAATCCTGCCTCTGGGTCTGAGTTTCCCTGACTGCTGCACGATGCAAGGGAGGCAAACAAACCTTTAAGTCACGAGCGAAGTGCATGTAGGCAGGTGAACGTCACTTACATACCTTTGTGAAACATGTCGATCTAATTGGGCTCTGACTTGGCCTCTTGATCTAGCATGGGTGGATTACACCGGCGCACAGCCCTTGTAATGGAATGCTAATGTATTAAAATTATGTTCCCGATATGCCACGCTGTGAAACAGGGCCCGCTGTTGACAGCTGGAGTGGACGATCCCAGATTACTTTTATGACAGCAGGAGGCTGATATTTTTTTGATGTTGCAGTATTTCCCCATCCTGCCTGCCATGGCGCCCACCATGGGTGGAGCTAGAAAATCGCACCCTTAGTTAAATTGATGACTTGGCCTAGATTTGATCTTCCCACAGCTCCAGCCTTGCTGGGCATCGGCGTTAAAATCAAACACAATGTCTCAGGAAATCTCCTGATTCTTGGTAGCAGTAAATCGTCACAATAATGTTTGACTTGGATACATATGTAATCACACAGCCACTGAGGGTGCTCCACTGGGATACAATTCAGCGGATTCCAATTTCTCTAAGAATTCTTGTACACCACCATAAAGTGAGTAGGGAATAAGACTTGATGTAGAAAATTTAGGTTATATATTTTCAACTACCTTCCATTTGGCTTTTACATCTTGGAAATCAGCCCTACTTCATTTCCGAACACAGCTTGATATTTCTGCTGTTGCATTTGCAAACATTAAACCCTGCAGCAGTTGGTGACCCAGTCTAATTTAATTGCTTCCAGACAATTTCTTCCTGTCATGTTTCACCTTCTGCGATTAGCAATTCAAGATTGAAGAACTGACCTTCCTATGTTGGTATTACTTGATCTTTACTCAGCATCTCTGTTTTGCGAGTAGTATCAGATCAACGAATTGTAGCCAAAAAAATCTGCTAAAATGACTTGAAAATGACCGTGGGGACTGGGATGCACGATTAATCCCGCGCCCTTTGCTTCCGATGTAGACAGCACGCACATGTTGTGCTGTTCACTTATTCCAATGATTGTAGCATGCAGCCAGCACTTAGTGTGTTGTAAAGTGGCTGATCACCTCAGCATGAGGCGCAAATTTGTGAGAGCTAGCACGAGTTAGATTAGCCTGCATTATTTAAAGCCAGACTGTACTCTTAAAGATTAGGTCCATTTTGGCTGGAGCAGGTGCTGGAAGTCATTCCCTGTGAAAAACACAAGAATAGCACACCATGCCCTCGAGTGGGCTCCAGGATTTCAGATATTGCTCTGAGGGCCTTGGTGGAAGAGATACCATGTATCCACAGGGGCCAACGTGCTCTCCAGGCAAACTGGAAAGCACTGAGGTGAGGCAGTCAATGTAAGGACTCTAGTCCCAGAGTAATGCAAAAAGTTCAAAGGCCTAAAATGAGTAGTGAAGTATCTTCAAGGGCTCTATTGAAACTAACTACACCACTAGCCTCACATGCTGCACAATACACCACACCCCATCACTCACTCGCCAAACTCTATCAATCACAACTCATAACTCATATCCAGCACTTTACATCACTCTCACACATTTAGCATTGCTGCGTGCCTCACACTCACATCTCACAGCTTGTACACATTGTCAGCTATTCAATCATGACAGACACATTACCCAAATGCATTGTGCCACATTCACTGACACAATTCCCTTTCTTCATCAGGACAAGTTGTTGCATAACTGGAGGGCAGCAATTGGCAGGGTTAGGCATTGCTGGGTGTCCTTATTCAGATGGAGGGCACCGTACTCACCAAATGGCAGCAGCCATGACCGAGGCAATTGGTAGCATAAGGCAGAAACCATCAAAGATCGTGGTATATTCTCAAACTTGCAGCTACCAGGTCAGATACAGATTACACATATTTTAGAGAATAGAGATGGGATTGGCATATGATAAGACAAGGAGCCTACAAGACAAGTAGCCTACAACCAAGGCACAGAAAAAAATAAAAATAGGTGTCAGGTCACTGGAGGGCAGGATAACTAATGAGTTTGGTTACAGAGGATTTTGATGAGATGGCCTACTGAAAAAAACTGATGGATATTCAGAATCAAAGACTTGGTGTTTTCGCAATCTTGCCAGAAAGGCTGTGGTCAAGAACAAGGAGCATGGAGGAACCCAGAACCAACTTAACACCAAGTTTTGCATGGAACTTGGTAGACTCCCTTTCCAATATGGAATTGGTGACCAACTCGAACAGACAATCACAAACACATGCACGCTGCTGATGCTTTACTTCATGATGCATCAAATCCATTGCAACACAACAGAAGCCACGCAATACCTGAGTGTTGCAGTGGAAGCTTGGACTGAAGCCATGCACACTAATCTTGTTGCCACACACACATGGATGCCCTATTACAAGCTCAAACTGCTGCCATCATTGCTGTGGATACCAGTCTTCAAAGGGACCTGGAAAGTAACTTGAGTCTTGTAATCTATCCACCAACACATTGGGCGGGATTCACTCAGCCCGGGCCAGGCCGGAGAATCGCCGTGACTGGCACGGATTGCGCCACGCCGCCCCGATGCTGGGACGCGATTCTCCACAGAGCAGAGAATCGGCAGTATTGGCACCGGCGTGGTCGGCGTGACGCTGGTTGGGGGCCACGCTACGCAGCCTTCCCGCTGCCCGGGACTGGTCGAGCGGCAGTAGCAAAAGACCCGAGTCCCGCCGGTGCTGTTCTAACCTGCTCTCAGCTGGCGGGACCTCGGCGTGGAAGGGTCCGGAGACAGCCTGTGGAGGGGGAGGGGGAGTGTGACCCCAGGGGGGGCCTCCTTTGTGGACTGGCCCGTGATCAGGGCCCACCGATTGGCGGGCCGGCCTCTCGGGCTGCGGGGCCTCCTTTCTTCTGCGCTGTGCCCTTTAGCCCTTTGCCATTTGACATCAGGGGCGACGCTGAGAAGGGTGTCGGTACCACTGTGGTGCCACTGCGCATGTCCGGACCCCGCGCTGCCCAGTTGACACCGGGATCAGCAGCTGGAGCGGCGAGGGTCAATCCAGTGAACTGCTGATCCTGAGGCCATGTTGACGCCGTCGGGAAACGCAATGGCGTTTCCGATGGCGTCAGTACTTAGCCTCAGGATCACAGAATCCCGCCCATTATATTTTGAATTGCCACCCCACAGGAGTGGCAGTAGCTCCGGGGAGCATTAACCTGTTGTTATCTCTCAAGATTACAGCATCTGTCCTCTTGTCACTATTATTTACCTAGTTTTCTTACTGTCAGCCAGTCCAGACTGTTGCTACCCATGCCGAAATGATATCGTTCGAAAGCTGAGTCTTTAAAAAATTATTCTTTCAAAGAGTGTTGGGATGTCACTGGCTAGGTTATCATTTATATTGACCATAACTGCCCTTGGGAAAGTAGTAGTGAGTTACTTTCTTGAACTGCTGCAGTCCATGTGGTGTAGATGCACCCACAAAGCCTTTTGGGAGGTAGTTCAAGGATTTTGACCCAGCAACAGTGAAGGAACAGCGATATATTTACAAGTCAGGATGGTGAATGATTTGGAGAGGAACGTTCAGGTGGTGGGGCTCCCATGCATTGCTGCCCAGAGATCAGAGGCTTTGAAGGTGCTGTGGAAGGAACCTTGGTGAGTTACTACAGTGCATTTCACAGATGATACACACTGCTATAACTGTGCATCGGTGGTGGAGGGAATAAATATTGAAGATGATAAGTGGAGTGAAAAGCAAGAGGAATATTTTATCCTGGATTGCGTTGAATGTTGTTGGAGTTGCACTCTACAAGCAAGTGGAGAGTATTCCATCACACTTCTGAATTGTGCCTTGTAGATTGTGGACAAGATTTGGGGGAGTTAGGAAGTGAGTTGCTCTCTGCAGATTTCCCAGCCTCTGACCTGCTTGTGTAGCCACAGTATTTATATGGCATGTCCAGTTCAGTATCTGGTCAATGGAAATACCCATGATGTTAATATTGGAGGATTCAGCAATGATAATGCCACTGACTGTCAAGGGATGATGGTTAAATTATCTCTTGTTGCAGATGGTCATTGTCTGGCATTTGTTTGGCACGAATGTTACTTGCATTTTTCAGCTCAAGCCTGAATATTGTTCAGGTCTTGCTGCATATCGGCATGGGTCGCTTTAGTATCTGAGGAGTCACGAATGGTACAGAATGTTGTCTAATCATCCACGAACATTCCAACTTCTGACTTTATGATGGAAAGAGGGTGATTGACAAAGCAGCCGAAGCTGGTTTGGCTGAGGACACTACCGTGTTAAAATCCTGCAATGATATCCTGTGACTTAATTTATTGATCTCCAACAACAACAACCATCTTCCTTTGTGTTAGCCGTACCTCCAACCTGCCGATAATTTTTCCCTTGATTTTCATTGACTTCAGTTTTGCTAGGTCTCCTTGATGCCATACTTGATCAAATACAGCCTTGATGTCAAGGGCAGGCACTGTCATCTCATCTCTTGAGTTCAGCTCTTTTGTTCATGTTTGGACTGATGCTATAAGGAACTATGTGGTCCTGGTGGATCCCAAACTGAACATCAGTGAGCAGGTTATTGCTGACTAAGGGCCGCTCGATAGCACTGTTGATGAAACCTTCCATCACTTTACTGATGATCGAGAGTAGACTGATGGGGCAGTGATTGGTTGGGTCGGATTTATTCTGCCTTCTGTGTACAGGACATACAATAATTGTCAGTTTCTGTAGCTGTATAACACAAGGGCCTTGTGGTAATGTCGCAGAATTAGTAATCTGGAAACTCAGGCAATGTTCCAGGGAAATGGGTTCAAATGCCAGTCTCAGTAATGGCAACCACTAAACTATTATTGTTTGTTTCAAAAAACTATCTGGTTTATTAATGTTCGAGGGGAGGAGATCTGTTATCCTTATGTGACCTGACTCCGGACCCAGATCAATAATGTTGATTCTTAACTGCCCTTGCAAGACACTCAGTTCAATGGGCCGTTTGGGATGGACAACGGATTCTGGCCTTAACAGCAATACCCACATACTATGAAAGAATAAAGAAAAAATGGAACAACTCGGCTAACGGCATGGCTAGTTCTGGAGCTCATTCAGTACTATTGCTGGAATATTGTAGGGTCCATTGCCTTTGCAGTATCCAGTGCCTTCAATCTGGATATCACCTGGAGTGAATTGAATTGGCTGAAGATTGCCATCTGTGATGCTGGGGACCTTTGGAGGGGGCTGAAATAGATCATCCACGACACTTCTGGCTAAAGATTGTTGCAAATGATTCAACCCTGTCTTTTACCCTGATATGCTGGGTTCCCCCACCATTGAGGATGAGCATATTTGTGGAGCCTCCACACCCAGTGAGTGGTTTAATTATCCACCACCATTCACAACTGGATGTGGAAGGACTGCAGGGCTTAGAAATGATCCGTTGTTTGTGGAATTGCTGAGCTTCATTGATCACTTGCTGCTAATGCTCTTTGGCGTGCATTTAGTCCAGTGTTATAGCTTCACCGGGTTGACACTTTGTTTTTTAACAAAGGCTGCTGATGACCCACAGCGCTTCATGGATGCCCAGTTTTAAGTTGCTAGATCTGTTCAAAATCTATAAGCTTATAAATCATTTAATTCAGTTCAGCAACTACTCTAGTGAGTTCAGTTGCCTTTGTTTCAGAGTTATCTGCAAAATTATTTTAAGTTTTGCTGGGCATTCAGTTCCTTTCAGAGCCTTTCTTCCATGTTCACTGACTGCTCTTTAGCTTCTAATTCACACATCGGATCCTCAATCTGCTAGTTTGAATTTTCTTTTTCTGCTTTCAAAGACTTTTTCCTGCTGCAAAACTCATCTTTCATGTTCTTCAGATTGGATCCAAGTACAAGAACTTCATCAGCCTTGATTGCTACATTCAACCCACTTTTCTGATTCAGCAGTAATTCTTTCTCCTATGCCAGGCATTTTAAATATAATTAAGAGACTTCTAATGCTTGAGGTTCATCAGGTTTTAATTGAAAACTTCCACAAGTTTACTATTTAGGCATTTCAAGCCTGTTTCAAGCATTCAACTTTCTGCGAGTGTTCCTTCCAGTGTTATCACCAGTTTCTGTAGGTCACGAGTAAACCCTTCTTTCATATGTGAAAGTTGGTTACCGACACTCATCAATTTTTCCTCAGCTATCTTTCAAGCTCCCATTTTGTAATTTTCTTTGTGAGACTCTTAATGCTTTTTTGTGAGAACGTGTACTTTGTCTTGCCGTTCTAACTTCTTAATTTTCATTTCTTCACATATATCTTTGGAAATGTAATGTCTTTCTAAGTTTCTTCCAAATGTCCGACCGTTTTCTTCAGCTGCACAGTTTCTTTCTAGCACAGTACCTCTTGGCATCCTTCTGGAACATTGCTGAGCCTTCCTCAGTTTTTTCAGAGGAATGTTAAATTAATTTTATTTCTCATTGTAATTTGCCAGAGGAATAAATATTAACCTGAGGGTTCCTTGTTACGTGTGAATGCCCTTCAACAGGTTTTCCCTATCTCTGCAAAGCTGAATTGCTTCATCTGAGTTTTTTTGTAATTTAGCAGAGTCGCGTTGAGTTTCTTTCTTTGTTTATCTTGAGTTTTCTAATAACTCAACAGAGTCTCCTCAAGTTTCTTCTCTGCCATTTTTCCATTCTTCAGTTTAAGACAGTATTCATTTCTTCATGCTAGTTAGAGTCTATTATTTCTTTTGCATTTGATCTTGAAGGAAAATTGGCTGTTCTTTCAACTTTTTGTTGTTGTTGACCTCTTGCAAACTCACTTTGTGCTTTAGTGCATTGCTTTGCATCTTGTTTTAATAGCTCCATTGTTGCTTTCGTGGAAATATCATTCAACATCTTTTTTCGCTCCTCATCTTTTTCCATTGCTACATATTGATTATTCAAAGATTCTTTCAGAGCCTCAGCTTCTTTGCGGGCCTTTTCTACCTGCTGCTGTGCCTGGCTGGTTGAGTTTTCCTAACTTGTGCTTCAATTGTCAACTGTGAAACAGAGTCATTATTTCCTCTTGGTATCTTTGTGTCATCTCTGAAATGTCTTTTTCAGATCACGAACAGCTTTTTTCATTGAAGGCTTTAGTTCGTCGCGCGCTTTCAAAGGTAAATACTCAGCTTGAACCTTAAGCTTCAAATCTTCCAGTTCAGCTTTGAGACAGACATTTTCTGATTTTATTTATGCTTTTTTTTGCTCCACCTCTTACCTCTTAAAGGGTTTTTTCCTTGTAGTTCAGTACCAGCTGTGGGTACAGTTCTGGAAATAAGCTTGTGTTTTCTAAAAGGAAATTATTTTGCACTTCTGTCTTGGGCTTCAAAAAGAGATTTTTTTAATAGCTTGCCAGCTGAGCAAAAAACTTTTAAAGCTGATGGTGTTTGCCAGAAATTTGTTCATTTGAGTCTGGGAAATCAATTTATTTAAAAAAAATAAAATTTAGAGTATCCAATTTTTTTTTCCCAATTAAGGGGCAATTTAGTGTGGCCAATCCACCTCCCCATCATATCTTTTGGATTGTGGGGATGAGACCCACGCAGAGACGAGAAGAATGTGAAAACTCCACATGGACAGTGACCAAGGGCCGGAATCGCACCTGGGACCTCGGCTCCGTGAGGCAGCAGTGCTAACCACTGTGCCACCTTGCTGCCTGGAAATCAATTTCATGGTGATTTTTTGCTCTACCTTGTGTGTATTTAAAACCTTATTTACCCCATTCATTCCAGCTCGGCCACCTCATGTTGTGGTGTTGGCTGTGGATCCATTGCTGCAGTATTCCTGCAGATGATTTCAGGGTGTGCTGATCCTGATGGCTGCCTATTTCAAATATCACCCTCAGCAGACCCACACACATCAATGAAAAAGCTGTAAATAGGCTGCCCCAGGTTAACACCAGCCCTGTTCTAAGCTCTCCGCCCACACTGCTGGAAATAGAGAAAGTTGTCGAGCAATTATCAAGTGGCAAAACCCATGAGCCGATCATATTCTAGCAGAGATCTATAAATACGATGGATCACAGGTACTCAGAAAGCTTACCCAGCTCCTCCTGATCACGAAGGAGCAAGGGGTCCTTCCACAAGATTTTAAAAACATCTCATTGCTCACATGTACTATCACAAAGAAGAGACCAAAAGGCTGAGCCATTAATTCAGAAAGTTTTAAATTGACTTGCATACGGTGTCTTCTTTAAAAAATTGTGAAAATCGTATCGTCTAATTGAGATACCCTCAATTATGACTCAGGAGAGAAGATTGGTAATTCAAAGGCTTTAATTACCAGAGAACCAGACAGCGGCCGAGAAGTGTGCTCACAGCACGCTGCCCACTGAACGTAACCTTATATACAGTTCACTGGGGGCGGAGCCGGAAGCGGAGTCCCCCAGGGTTCCAAACCCGGTCTTAAAGGGGCCATCGCATTAAAGGTACAGTTATACAGTTATCATTCATCACATTCACCCCCGTTTTAAAAAAACACATAGTCCGTCGGGGGTGAAGTTGAATTATATGTTCAGTCTTGGGTGGTCTGATTGTCCGTGTTGACCTTCTCAGCTCCGGTGACGGTGCCGTGGATACGGACGTCCTCAGTGGGGGTATATCCAGGGGCACGGTTGTCTGAGCCTTTGCCCGCGTTGGAGCGGGGCGGGGGGGTATCCGGGGTGACTAGGGTGATTGGTGCCGGCGCCGGCTGGGGGGGAGGGGGGCGCCGGTAGAAGGAAGAAGGGCGTCGAAGGGAGAGCCAGCAGGTGCCACGTCTCGCAGGGAAACGGTGTCCTGCCTGCCGTCGGGGTGCTCGACGTAGGCATATTGAGAGTTTGCATGTAGCAGTTGGACCCTCTCGACTAGCGGATCTGTCTTATGGCTCCTCATGTGTCTCTGGAGTAGAACTGGTCCCAGAGTTATCAGCCAACGTGGAAGCGAGACCCCAGAGGTGGACTTCCTGGGGAAAACAAACAAACTATTGTGAGGGGTCTCGTTCGTGGCCGTACAGAGGAGCGACCTAATGGAATGTAGGGCATCGGGTAGGACCTCCTGCCAGCGGGCGATTGGGAGACTCCTTGACCATAGGGCTAGAAGGACAGCCTTTCAAACTGTCGCGTTCTCCCTCTCTACCTGCCCATTTCCACGCGGGTTATAGCTAGTCGTTCTGCTCGAGGCGATGCCCATGTTGAGCAGGTATCGACGCAGCTCATCGCTCATGAACGATGTACCCCGGTCGCTGTGGATATAAGCGGGGAAACCAAACAGTGTGAAGATGCTGTGCAGTGCCTTGATTACGAAGGCCAAGGTCATATCGGGGCAGGAGACAGCGAAGGGGAAGCGGGAGAATTCATCGATAACAGTGAAGAAATAAATGTTGCGGTTGGTGGATAGGAAGGGCCCTTTGAAGTCCATGCTTAGTCACTCAAAGGGCCCAGAGGCCTTTACCAGGCGGGCCCTGCCTGGTCGGTAGAAGTGCGGTTTGCACTCCGCATAGATCTGGCATGCCTTTGTCATGGCCTTGACCTCCTCGGTGGAGTAAGGTAGGTTGCGGGACCTAATGAAATGGGCAAGCCGGGTGACCCCCGGGTGGCAGAGGTTGTTGTGGATGGCTCTCAGGCACTCCTTTTGCGCGTTGGCGCACGTGCCGCGGGACAGGGCATCTGGGGACCCGTTGAGCTTCCCCGGACGATATGTAATATCGTACGTATAGGTGGAGAGCTCTATCCTCCACCTCAGAAATTTATCATTCGTTATTTTGCCCTGTCGTGCTTTATCGAACATAAAGGTGACCGAGCGTTGGTCGGTAATGAGGGCGAACATCCTACCGGCTAGGTAGTGCCTCCAGTGCCACACGGCATCCACTATGGCTTGTGCCTCCTTCTCGACTGCAGAGTGCAGAATTTCTGAGGCGGTGAGTGTTCGGGAGAAGAACGCTACTGGTCTGCCCGCCTGGTTGATGGTAGCAGCCAGGGCGACGTCTGATGCGTCGCTTTCTACCTGGAAGGGAATGTTTTCGTCCACCGCATGCATGGCGACCTTGATGATATCGGCCTTGATACGGCTGAAGGCTGACTGGGCCTCAGCCGTCAGGGGAAATACCGTGGTTTTAAGAACATAAGAACATAAGAACTAGGAACAGGAGTAGGCCATCTGGCCCCTCGTGCCTGCTCCACCATTCAATGAGATCATGGCTGATCTTTTGTGGACTCAGCTCCACTTTCCGGCCTGAACACCATAACCCTTAATCCCTTTTTTCTTCAAAAAACTATCTATCTTTACCTTAAAAACATGTAATGAAGGAGCCTCAACTGCTTCACTGGGCAAGGAATTCCATAGATTCACAACCCATTGGGTGAAGAAGTTCCTCCTAATCTCAGTCCTAAATCTACTTCCCCTTATATTGGGGCTATGTCCCCTAGTTCTGCTTTCACCCGCCAGTGGAAACAGCCTGCCCGCATCTATCCTATCTATTCTCTTCATAATTTTAAATGTTTCTATAAGATCCTCCCTCATCCTTCTGAATTCCAACAAGTACAGTCCCAGTCTACTCAACCGCTCCTCATAATCCAACCCCTTCAGCTCTGGGATTAACCTAGTGAATCTCCTCTGCACACCCTCCAGTGCCAGTATGTCCTTCCTCAAGTAAGGAGACCAAAACTGAACACAATACTCCAGGTGTGGCCTCACTAACACCTTATACATTGGCAACATAACCTCCCTAGTCTTAAACTCCATCCCTCTAGCAATGAAGGACAACATTCCATTTGCCTTCTTAATCACCTGTTGCACCTAGAACAGTACAGCACAGAACAGTCCCTTCGGCCCTCGATGTTGTGCCGAGCAATGATCACCCTACTCAAACCCACGTATCCACCCTATACCCGTAACCCAACAACCCCCCCCCCCCCTTAACCTTACTTTTTAGGACACTACGGGCAATTTAGCATGGCCAATCCACCTAACCCGCACATTTTTGGACTGTGGGAGGAAACCGGAGCACCCGGAGGAAACCCACGCACACACGGGGAGGACATGCAGACTCCGCACAGACAGTGACCCAGCCGGGAACTGAACCTGGGACCCTGGAGCTGTGAAGCATTTATGCTAACCACCATGCTAACGTGCTGCCCTGTAAACCAACTTTCTGTGACTCATGCACTAGCACACCCAGGTCTCTCTGCACAGCGGCATGCTTTAATATTTTATCGTTTAAATAATAATCCCGTTTGCTGATATTCCTAACAAAATGGATAACCTCACATTTGTCAACATTGTATTCCATCTGCCAGACCCTATCCCATTCACTTAACCTATCCAAATCCCTTTGCAGACTTCCAGTATCCTCTGCACTTTTCGCTTTACCACTCACCGTAGTGTCATCTGCAAACTTGGACACATTGCCCTTGGTCCCCAACTCCAAATCACCTCTGTAAATTGTGAACAATTGTGGGCCCAACACGGATCCCTGAGGGACACCACTAGCTACTGATTGTCAACCAGAGAAACACCCATTAATCCCCACTCTTTGCTTTCTATTAATTAACCAATCCTCTATCCATGCTACTACTTTACCCTTAATGCCATGCATCTTTATCTTATGCAGCAACCTTTTGTGTGGCACCTTGTCAAAGGCTTTCTGGAAATCCAGATATACCACATCCATTGGCTCCCCGCTATCTACTGCACTGGTAATGTCCTCAAAAAATTCCACTAAATTAGTTAGGCACGACCTGCCCTTTACAAACCCATGCTGTGTCTGCCCAATGGGACAATTTCTATCCAGATGCGTCGCTATTTCTTCCTTGATGATAGATTCCAGCATCTTCCCTACTACCGAAGTTAAGCTCACTGGCCTATAATTTCCTGCTCTCTGCCTACCTCCTTTTTTAAACAGTGGTGTCACGTTTGCTAATTTCCAATCCACCGGGACCACCCCAGAGTCTAGTGAATTTTGGTAAATCATCATTAGTGCATCTGCAATTTCCCTAACCATTTCTTTTAGCACTCTGGGATGCATTCCATCAGGGCCAGGGGACTTGTCTATCTTTAGCTCCATTAGCTTGCCCATCACTACCTCCTTAGTGATAACAATCCTCTCAAGGTCCTCACCTGTCATAGCCTCATTTCTATCAGTCACTGGCATTTTATTTGTGTCTTCCACTGTGAAGACCGACCCAAAAAACCTGTTCAGTTCCTCAGCCATTTCCTCATCTCCCATTATTAAAACTCCCTTCTCATCCTCTAAAGGACCAATATTTACCTTAGCCACTCTTTTTTGTTTTATATATTTGTAAAAACTTTTACTGTCTGTTTTTATATTCTGAGCAAGTTTACTCTCATACTCTATCTTACTCTTCTTTATACCTTTTTTAGTAGCTTTCTGTTGCCCCCTATAGATTTCCCAGTCCTCTAGTCTCCCACCAGTCTTTGCCACTTTATATGCTGTTTCCTTCAATTTGATACTCTCCCTTATTTCCTTAGATATCCACGGTCGATTTTCCCTCTTTCTACCATCCTTCCTTTTGGTTGGTATAAACCTTTGCTGAACAGTGTGAAAAATCCTTGGAAGGTTCTCCACTGTTCCTGTTCCTGTTCCTCAACTGTTCCACCATAAAGTCTTTGCTCCCAGTCAACATTAGCTAGTTCTTCTCTCATCCCATTGTAATCTCCTTTGTTTAAATACAAAACACTAGTATTTGATTTTACTTTCTCACCCTTCATCTGTATTTTAAATTCCACCATATTGTGATCGCTCCTTCCGAGAGGATTCCTAACTATGAGATCATGAATCAATCCTGTCTCATTACACAGGACAAGATCTAGGACTGATTGTTCCCTCGTAGTTTCCATTACATACTGTTCGAGGAAACTATCGCAGATACATTCTATAAACTCCTCCTCAAGGTTGCCTTGACCGACCTGGTTAAACCAATCGACATGCAGATTAAAATCCCCCATGATAACTGCTGTCCCATTTCTACATTCATCAGTTATTTCTTTGTTTATTGCCTGCCCCACCATAACATTACTATTTGGTGGCCGATAGACTACTCCTATCAGTGACTTTTACGCCTTACTATTCCTGATTTCCACCCAAATGGATTCAACCTTATCCTCCATAGCAACGATGTCATCCCTTACTATTGCCAGGATGTCATCCTTAAATAACAGAGCAACAAAACCTCCCTTACCATCCACTCTGTCCTTCTGAATAGTTTGATACCCTCAGATATTTAACTCCCAGTCGTGACCATCCTTTAACCATGTTTCAGTAATGGCCACTAAATAATAGTCATTCACGATGATTTGTGCCATCAACTCATTTACTTTATTCCGAATACTACGAGCATTCATGTAAAGTACACTTATGTTGTTTTTTTTACCTCTGTTTTGAATCTTAACATCTCCAGTTTTATTCCTTTTAGTATTACTGGGCCTATTCACTGATCTCCCCTCAGTCACTGTGCCTTGTACTGTTGCCCTTTTTGATTTTTGACTATGTCTTCTCTGCCTTGCACATTTCCCCTTACTTCCTTTTGCTTCTGTCCTTGTCTTACTACCTTCCAAGTTCCTTCATCGGTTCCCATCCCCCTGCCACATTAGATTAAACCCTCCCCAACAGGACGGTTCCAGTCCTGCCCAGGTGCAGACCGTCCGGTTTGTACTGGTCCCACCTCACCCAGAACAGGTACCAATGCCCCAGGAGTTTGAATCCCTCCCTCTTGCACCATCTCTCGAGCCACGCATTCATCCTATCTATCCTGACATTCCTACTCTGACTATCTCGTGGCACATAGAAATCCTGAGATTACTACCTTTGAGGTCCTACTTTTTAGTTTAACTCCCAACTCCCTGAATTCCGCTTGTAGGACCTCATCACGTTTTTACCTATATCGTTGGTGCCTATGTGCACCACGACAGCTGGCTGTTCACCCTCCCCCCCCCCAGAATGTCCTGCAGCCGCTCCGAGACATCCTTGACCCTTGCACCAGGGAGGCAACATACCATCCTGGAGTCTCGATTGCATCCACAGAACCGCCTGTCTATTCCCCTTACGATCGAGTTCCCTATCTCTATAGCTCTGCCATTTTTCTTCCTGCCCTGCTGTGCAGCAGAGCCAGCCATGGTGCCATGAACCTTGCTGCTGCCTTCCCCTGGTGAGCCATCTCCCCCAACAGTATCCAAAGCGGTATATCTGTTTTTCAGGGAGATGACCGCAGGGGACACCTGCACTGCCTTCCTACTCTTGCTCTGTCTTTTGGTCACCCATTTGCTATCTCCCTCAGTAACTTTCACCTGCGGTGTGACCAACTCGCTAAACGTGCTATCCACGACCTCCTCAGCATCGCGGATGCTCCAAAGTGAGCCCATCCGCAGCTCCAGAGCCATCAAGCAGTCTAACAGGAGCTGCAACTGAACACACTTCTTGCACGTGAAGGAGCCAGGGACAGTGGACGTGTCCCTGAGCTCCCACATCGCACACAAGGAGCATGGCACAGGTCTGGGATCTCCTGCCATGTCTTAAACCTTAGGTAAACTTATTCAACTACAATTTCAAAATAAAAATAAATAATAAATTAATAAATAAATATATAAATAAATGTTTTAATGAGTGGTCGGGTTTTGCCCGCATATCTGGGGACCTACTAGGCATAATAGGAAAAAAGCCCCAGGCACCGTTTAAGTGCCTCGAGGCTATGGGGGAGGGGAAGTTCCTTAAGGGGTCGGGGGCGGGGTCTGGGCCTAGGAACCCGTTTTCCACGACGTAGCCAAGTATGGCTAGCCTGGTTATGTGGAACACGCATTTCTCTTTGTTGTATGTCAGATTGAGGGCCCGGGCGGTCTGGAGGAACTTCCTCAGGTTTGCGTCGTGGTCCTGCTGGTCATGGCTGCAGATGGTGACGTTGTCCAAGTACAGGTATGTAGCCCGTAAGCCGTACTGGTCTACCATTTAATCCCTTTGGAAAACGGAGACTCCGTTTGTGACGCCAATAGGGAGCCTGAGGAAGTGAAACAGCCGACCGGCTGCTTCGAAGGCCGTGTAGGGGCGGTCCTCTGGGCGGATAGGGAGTTGATGATCGGAAGATTTTAGATCGACCGTGGAGAATACCCGATACTGGGCGATTAGGTTCACCATTTCTGCTATGCGGGGAAGTGGGTACGCATCGAGTTGCGTAAAGCGGTTTATGGTCTGACTATAGTCCACCACCATTCGTTGCTATTCCCCGGAGCGGACTACCAATACTTGTGCCCTCCAAGGGCTGTTGCTAGCCTCTATGACCCCTTTTAGTAGCCGCTGAACCTCTGGCTTGATGAAAGTCATGTCTTGGGTACTGCACCGCCGACTCCTGGTAGCGACGGGCTTACAGTCGGGAGTGAGGTTCGCGAAGAGGGGGAGTGGTGCAACTTTGAGTGTTGCCAGGCTTCACACTGTGAGCGGGAGCAGAGGTCCGTCAACCTTCAGTGTCAGTCTCCGGTGGCTGCACTGAATGTGCAGACCGAGCAGTAGGGGGGCGCAGAGGTGAGGGAGGATGTAAAGTTTAAAACGGGTGTATTCGGCGCCCTGAATAGCGAGGTTCGCAACACAATACCCCGTGATATGGACCGAATGGGACTCCGAAGCGAGGACGATAGTTTGGGAGGCGGGATGGGTGCGCAAAGAGCAGAGTCTTACCGTGTCTGGGTGAATAAAGCTCTCCATGCTCCCGGAGTCAAACAGGCAGGGGGTGTCGCGACCGTTGATTTGAGCCTACATCATTGAGTTCTGCAGGTGCTTCGGCCGAGATTGATCAAGCGTGATCGCCCCTAGTTGCGGGTAGTCAGAGTCCTCGGTTGAGTTGGACTCACAAAATGGCCGTCGGGAGTCACAAAATGGCCGCCATCATCGGTCGCACGTGTCAGGTTTCGAAGATGGCCGCCGCCAAGATGGCTGCCCCCATGACTCGCAAGAGGCCGATGACGTGTCAGAAGTAGGCGTGTCCGGCCAGTGCGCGGCCGCATTGCGGGGCCTGTGGGGCCAGGGGTTCGATTACTGGGCCCGATGAGACTTTTGTTACTGGCCTTTGGGCCCAGCCAGGCAGACCTTTTCGAAGTGCCCCTTCTTTCCGCAGTCATTGCAGATAGCGATGCGGGCCGGGCAACGCTGGCGTGAGTGCTGGCCTTGCCCACAGAAATAGCATGAGGGGCCCCCGGTGTGAGCGGGTCACCGCGAGGCGCAGGCCTGCAGCGAGGCCGAGTCTGGAGTGGATCGAGAGGGGTTCGCAAGGTCCGCGGAGTACGTGCGGAGGTTATGGTGGGTCACTTCCAGAGAAGAGGCGAGCGTGACCGTGCCTTGGAGGTCCTTCTAGGAACTGCTGCCAGATGTACGTGGATCGGATACCGGACACGAAAGCACCACGAATATGTAAGTTCATGTGGACTTCTGCTGTCACCTCTTTATGGTCACAGTTCCTCGCGAGCGCAGTGAGTCTCTCCAAGTATTCGTCTAGTGTTTCCTCGGAGCGCGGCAGGTCGAGAGCAAATGTCTGGTGTGTACCTCGTTTATCGGCTTTACGAAGCGCTTCTGTAGTATTCCGACTACAGTTTCGTACGTCGTAACTTTCTCGATCACGGAGGAGAGTCAGTGGCCCACCCGGGCATGTAGTAAGCACAGCTTGCAAGGGCTGTCAAATTCAGTCAGGAATTCAGATAGGCCTCAAAGCACCGGAGCCAGTATTTTAAAATTTCAGCAGCCTCTGGCGACCAAGCATCTAGATTGAGCTTCTCCAGCTTTAGACCGCTGTCCATCTTGATGTAATCTGGTAATTAATTTGAGATACCCTCAATTACGACTCAGGAGAGAAGATTGGTAATTCAAAGGCTTTAATTACCAGAGAACCAGACAGCTGCCGAGAAGTGTGCTCACAGCATGCTGCCCAGTGAACGTAACCTTATATACATTTCCCTGGGGGTGGAACCGGAGGCGACGTCCCCCAGAGTTCCAAACCCGGTCTTAAAGGGGCCATCGCATTAAAGGTACAGTTACACAGTTATGATTCATCACACTAATGCTGCTGAGAAATGTTCTATTTTACAACGTAAATTGCATCTACTAAGTTTGGGAAAGTGATGCAAAAGCACATTGCTAAAATGTTTTTGGCTATATGACCCTACAGTTTGCAGTCCTGAAATCAATTGTCAGTCATTGTCACCCTGAAGGGAGACACTCTCAGAGGGAGAAAAATAGGAGGACTATTCCTGCAAAGATCACTTTGCTCTTCTGTATCTTTTATGAGCTAGATTAGGAACAACAGCGCAACAATTCATGTGGTCTGTCAAATCATAGGTTCGCACAAGGGGATATATTAATGACCATTGCCGGTTAGTAAACATTATTTGAATTATTTATTTGCTTTTCAACTCCATTAAAAGAAAAAAGGAGGGACGGGTAGGAGGTTATGACATTTATCATCGATTTGCAATCAGATCAGATATTATCTTATTAAATGGCAGAGCAGGGCCGAGGGGCCAAATGGCCTACTCCTGCTTCTAATTGATATGTTTGTATGCGTATGTTTATATGAACCAAAAATGTAATGATGTCAGGAGCTGAGTGATCCTGGCAGAATCCAAACTATGCATCATTGACAGGTTATTGCTGAGTAAGCACCGCTTGATAAAACTGCTGATGATCCCTTTTATCACTTTACTGATGGAAAAGAGTAGACAAATAGGCTGGTAATTGGCTGAGTTGGATTTGTCCTGCTTTTTGTGTACAGCGCATTCCTGGGTAATTCTCTACATTGACAAAGGCAGCCACCAATCTTGTGACAATTACAGAGGAATATGTCTCCTGTCCATTGCTGGAAAGATTTTTCAATTTTAAACGGTAATTTCAGCTTTTTTTTCACTGAATTCTGTTCAGCCGAAGGCTCATATGGATGAACATGAACCATTTATTGGTAAGCCATCATTGTGCATGTCTCCAAGTTGCAAGGATGGTGTATCCATGCTTTCTCCTTGCAGACTTTACCACACAGTTTATATTCATGTGATTCTCTGCATCGTACCTGTTCTCCAGTCCCATATTAACTCTTGCTCTGCCAAACACTTTTATACTATAATGAAATGCTGCTATTCCTTAAAGACATAATACAAGAGTAATGAAATACCACAGCTTTCAACTAATTCCATGTATGGATCAGACATTCCAAGAACCATCAAGAGCGAAGACCAGCAAGCCAAACCGAAGGTCAAAATAGGAAGTATATTTATTCTCAGATTTCCTTGTGGGTCAGAAGGAATGTGAGTGGAGCCACCAACTCAGCTACTGGCACCATGTGTACCTCAGAGACGAGAACAGAAGTAGGTTCTGCACATGGGGAGTCACTGGACATGGGTGAGTTGAAGCCTGGGGCAGCAGTAAAGGATAGGATGTGTGCCAGATCACTAGAGAGAGAGGCTAGACACATTCTGCTGCCAAGTACTATAAGAAATGCTGTGATGGGCTTGTGCTCATGGATGTGTATACAAGGATGCTTGGTGGATTGGTCAGCTAGCCACATAACCTGTTGGACATGCAGGAGTAACGCTCCAGTTTGACATGATGGTTCTTACTGAATTTTGAACCTGTCCTTTCCACTGTTGCCAAATCCAACAATTTTGCAGAACTCCTCAATAACATTGAACACGCTACTTCTACACTCGCTGCAGAGGCAAAGAAGAAAGCAAAAGGCCCTCACCTGAAATTCCCATACTGATCCCTTTAAAAAACATTAAAGGGAGTCACACATGCAACTGAATGAAGTTTATCTGAGAGTGTGTAAGGGAGGGCAATATCAGGACGTATTAGGGCCAGAATGGCAGGCATGGCACCAGCATTTGACTGGAAGTCACCATTTTCAGCTCTCTTGGTTTCCTTAACCCAGGAACCAGCTGTGCCTTGGAACTCAATTTTGCTGCCTTACTCTTTGTGCAGGTATAATTTGATAATAGAGATTCCTGATGCCCAAATTAACTCAAGGTAACCCAAACTGCGCATACTGCCTAGCTGATGCCTCTCCATGGGAAAAGTAATCAAGGTGTTGCTCCTTTACTTCCCTGATGAATCCATCAAATATTGCATTGTTTCTAATATCTAATTTAGTTTGTTGGATAGTGGGAATAAAGGCTGTGAGAAGAAACCAGTTCTTCTTCATTTTTGTCACTGTTTGTTGCATGCGTAGTTGAGGCAGATGAATGTTCTGCTGTTGGTTTCATAGAATAATAGGATTTACAATGCAAAAGGAGGCCATTTGGCCTCTGTACTGACCCACTGAAAGAGCACCCTTCTAAGTCATATATTAACAAGCAAGAAACTTTGAAAGAAAACATTTCTCTCAAAGAAACTTGAAAGAAACTTGAGAGAAACTGTTGTTCTGTATGCAGGTTAATGTTCTTCTGCTGCAACTACATTGAGCAGCTCTATTTCAGAATTCTTGTCACTGGGCTTGTGGAGTTGCAAAGATTCACAAACAAAATAGGAGGGAGTGGGGCTGGAATGTTGATGTGTTTTTCTTAATTTAAAAAATTGATCTGAGTTCCATAGATTTAATATTTCATTAGAATATACCATTATGACATTATGTCATAATGGTATAGTCGCCGGAATGTGGCGACTAGGGGCTTTTCACAGTAACTTCATTTGAAGCATACTCGTGACAATAAGCGATTATCATTTCATTTCATTTCATTTCATTTCATGATGTATGACCTGTAAAGATGGTTTGTGAGTAAATTGTCGTTGCCAGCCACATTCCGTAACTATGGAAGTGGTTTTTGTTTTGTTTATGCAATCATGCTGGAGATGATTGTTAGCATTCAGTAAACAAGAAGAGAGTGGTCAACCTCCAGGCATAAGTGATTGGATAATTGATTGTAAACCCCTAGCAGAGCTCTAAATCTATGCCTGCCAGTTTTGCAAAGCATATTTTGTGTTTTAGATTTTATGCAAAGTATTTTGTTTGCAACAGAAAGAAAAAGATTTCTGATGGTTTCAAAAAGCATTGCAGGCCAGAAATTGGTGAGATGGATATTTAGTATATTTGAGTGACATTCCTTTGTCCAAATTATTTAATGTAAGTTAAGCCCTCCCCGAAATGAGCAGACAGATGAATGACATTAATCATGACCAACAGTAATTTCTAATCTCTTGAGTTAAAATATGCTTTAAATAGACAGCTGGTTGATCAACTTCTAAAAGAGGAAAACTAAAGGTGAATGTTTGAATGTGACCATTCAACTGAATTCCATTAAAGTTTGTTTCAATTGTATTGACATACCCTTACCCTTGTGTCAACCTTGGCCCAGTGTTAGCTCTCTCTCACTGCTAAACCTGAAAGTTATGGGGCAGGGTTCTCTCTTACGGGGACTAGGTCCCCACGCCGGTGGGAAAACTGGCGCGAACCACTCCGGCGTCAACAGCCGCCGAAAGTGCAGAATTATCTGCACTTCCGGGGGCTAGGTGGACGTCGGATGGTTGATGCCGGATGGTTGAGACTGCGCCAGTTGATGCGTGTTAGCGCATACGCCGGAGGACCGGAGTGATCACGCGCATGCGTGGAACCGCCGGGGTGGTTCCGCGCATGCGCAGACCGGCTGGCATATTCTGACGCATGCGCAGGGGGTTGTCTTCTCCGCGCCAGCCATGGAGGGGCCCTACAGGGGCCAGTATGGAAAGAAGGAGTGCCCCCATGGCACAGGCCCGCCCGCAGATCGGTGGATCCCGATCGCAGGTCAGACCACCATGGGGGCCCCCCTGGGGTCGGATCCCCCCGCGCCTCCTGAGGGTTGCCCCAGCCGACTTACCTGCCACGTCCTGTCGTGTGGGACCATGTCTAATCCACGCCGCCTGGACTGGAGAATTGCCAAGGGGGGGGCCACTGCCAACGGCCACCGACCGACGTGGCGTGAACCCCGCCCCCACCTGAAAACCGGCGCCAGAGAATACAAGAATATGGTGGGGGGTCGGAGAATCCCGCTGATGGTTTCAGGCCCCAATCCAGAGACTTGATCACCTAAACTGATATTCCTGGGCTAATGAACTGCTAGCTAACTGTTAAACATGTAATTGGCGGCACGGTCACACAGTGGTTAGCACTGTTGCTTCACAGTGCCAGGGTCCCAGATTCGTTTCCCGGCTTGGGTCACTGTCTGTGCGGAGTCTGCACGTTCTCCCAGTGTCTGCATGTTCTCGCAGTATCTGCGTGGGATTCCTCTGGGTGCTCTGGTTTCCTCCCACAAGTCCCGAAATGCGGGCTGTTAGGTGAATTGGACATTCTGAATTCTCCCTCAGTGTACCCGAACAGGGGTCGACTGGGGGAGTTTCACAGTAACTTAATTGCAGTGTTAATGTAAGCCTACTTGTGACAATAATAAAGATTATTATTATTGTGTTGGACCGATGCAATGAAAGTCCACCTTAATGAATAACAGTGCTGTGTTCAGGCACAGAAATCGATAGATGCAGATGGAAAATCATGGAAACTCGGGTGTATTATATTGGGCTTAAGCCTGAATTTCCTTGATTTGTTGCATTGGAAATGCGTATTGCATCACAATCAGATTTTTTTTGCTCAAATTCCATTTGTATTTTAAATAGTGATTGATTTCCTTTACCCTAGTATTCTGTCTAGTATTCTGTAGGACAGCACGGTAGCATTGTGGATAGCACAATCGCTTCACAGCTCTAGGGTCCCAGGTTCGATTCCGGCTTGGGTCACTGTATGTGCGAAGTCTGCACTTCCTCCCTGTGTGTGCGTGGGTTTCCTCCGCGTGCTCCGGTTTCCTCCCACAGTCCAAAGATGTGCAGGTTAGGTGGATTGGCCATGATAAATTTCCCTTAGTGTTGGGTGGGGTTACTGGGTTATGGGGATAGGGTGGAGGTGTTAACCTTGGGTAGGATGCTCTTTCCAGGAGCCGGTGCAGACTCAATGGGCCGAATGGTCTCCTTCTGCACTGTAAATTCTATGAGTACATATTTATTTGAAACTTTAATTTGACAAACTCTTCAACTGGAAAGGCAAAGGTTGTGTACCGGAGATGTGAAGGGAAACCATCCTGTAATATCGCTGTGGCAATGTCGACAGCAAAGGGGAGCACATGTCAACATAAGGATCATTTTTCATTTACTATTTACTATGCCAGAGGCATTCAACACCCACACCTCATGGGGAAACTAAATGCTACTGTTAAAACACATCAGTCCACCTTGTTGAAATGCAGATTCTGTCCTTGCACTGTTCTGCTGCTGGGGGCAATCGGTCAGATCAACAAAGCGTTAGTCTTAGCAAGGTTGGCATTTGACAGGGTCAGGTGGATTTTCTGCTATTTTAGGAACAAAAGCAAGTGAAATATATTACGATATAACTAGCCAAGAACCATTGAACTATTGCAGCATCAGAAGACAATGCTTTGTATGAGTAAGTCAAAATAGTGGATTATAATGAGGCAGTCATCTAAAAATACCCAATTAAAGCTGTTCCAAGATGACTTAGAATGGATTGTGGTTCTCAGTGTTATGGGAGAGGTGTTTTCAGAACCCCAAAATGTGTCATGGAGCCCAACCAACTTTAACCTTTAATGGATTGTTGCTTTTGAAGCACACGGCTTGTTCCCTAGGTGTGGTATTACAATTATTGACATGTGGTTTTTAAAACAAAACAATGTTTATTCCATGAACTTAACTTAACCTTTTAAAATAAACATTGGCTCTCTTAACACCCCTTACTTCAAAGATAACCCCGAAAATAATGCAACACTACCCAATCCTGCAAACTGTTCTTTTAAACCTCCAAAAGAGTTTAATCCTTCACAAATAGGAGCACAACAGGTTACATTCAATATATTTATAGTCTTTGGAGTTGCAGAAATCACCAGACCAGCTCTTTTCCTTCATGCAGCTATCAGCAAACCAGCCACGCACTTTTCAGCTGCTCTCTCAGACTGAAACTAAAAACTTCAAAATGGCTGAGCTGAAAGTCCAGCTCCACCCACACTCTGACATCACTGCATTTCTTAATGGTACATTGCTAAAACATCCATTTCTTAAAGGCACTCTCACATGACATCAGCTTTCAAATAAATTCCAGATTCAAACATGACATCCAATTGACTAACAGTCCAGTTGAACATTTCTTCTATTTCTGTTAATGAATTTAATGATGATGTCTAACTTTGATATGGCCAGATAACAAGCCAAATTATTCAGGACACTGAACTCATGTACCAGAAGAGAATTATCCAATCACCGTTCTAAATTCATCCTAGTTTTCTTCATATTTGTTCACAGAAATGTAGGAACACATGACCAGGAGTGTGTAATTCAACCTTCCGAGTCTGTTTCACCATTCAGTTAAATCATGGCTGATTGGTAAGTTGGCTCCATTACCCACTTTTGTGTCCTGGTCTAAACACACCTCAGTCTTGAAATTTTCAATTGGCCGCTAGCCTCTGCAAATTTTTTGTGATGTGTGTAATGATATGTATAATCTAAGGAGAGTAAATAGTTAACAAGATGATGTTCATGTACATCAAAACTAGATGGCATGACTGAGTAGTCTTATAAAATGTTGCATCTCTAGGCATTCTGGGAGAGGCTGTTGGAGAAGTAGATGTAGAAGGATAGCGTGAAGTTGAGTTAAGAGTGTAGGTTACATATAGAGATAATTAATTACTGTATCATAGATTCAATACTATTATTTTGTTAACTGTTACTCAGTAGAGTGTGTGAACCAATTTAAGTAGTGTACAATAAACTAGTTTTGATTTAAATATCTAGCTTTATGTTCTTCGTCAACACTACAACTTTGGCTATCTTGGATGTTCAGATTGTTTTCATTAACCTTGTGCAAGAAGTGTTTTCTGACATCATCCTGAATGAACTGGCTCTAATTTTAAGATGCTGTTTTGAATTCTCCCACCAGAGAAAATGGTTTCTCTTGTCAGGAAATCGAGGTAGTATTAAGTGATCGATGTTTGTATTGTTGGACATTAGGAATAAGGGACACGATTCAGCGGACTTGAATTAAAGTCCACTGAATGGCACATTTAGCCGGGTGTTTCTCGGTTCCTGCAGTGCTGAGAAAGATCCCGCTATTCAACACATTATGACATTTTTGTTTGAAACGGTGAGGAAATCCATGTCGAGGCCTCTCTTTAAGTCATTTCCTGCACTGGCATGCTCAGACCCCCCCTCCCCCCCCCACCCCCCCACTTCACCCAACCATCCTCTTCCGAGGTCGTTGATCACCCCCCCTCCTCTCACCCCACCGCTTAGGGACAAGTCCCCCTGCCCCAAACTGGACCTGACCCCTGTCATGGGAAACCTGGAATGTTGGCACCTTGGCACTGCCAGCCTGGCACTCTGGTCGTGCAACCTGCGCACCCTGGCACTGCCAGGCTGGTGGTGCAAACTTTCCAGGTGCCAGGGGGCATGCCAGGGTACCACCCTTCACTGTCCCTGAGCACCCGGGTCCTCAACTCCCCAGTGAGATCCTCCCAGATGCCAAGACGACTGGTTCGCAACTTTGTGTACCAGTCCCAAATGATGCCCAGTTGAGGTGGGTGAATCCCAGGCCCCGGGTGAATTGGGAGATTGCATATTGAAATGAGCCTGATGGATCAATTAAATATGTGTGCCTGGATCACGGGCATGGCAAGGCCACTGAACCTGCCCCCAAGGTATTGATTTAAGTGAGTTTAATTCTGTGTACGAATGAGTAGAAATCCAATTAGATTCATAATAAATAAAGATGTTTGCACATATGGGGATTTTTTGTTCCAGTTCAAGTTGTCTCTATTGTGTTAAGAGAATTTACAGTTTGAAATGTAAATATGAGCATTGGGGAAAGAATGAACTGTTTCTTAGCAACCAGTGACACCTTTAGGGAAGGAAGGTTTTTTGAGTTTAATTTTCGGTGAATTCATAGCAGATGGAAGTAAGAAACTAGAGAGAGAAAAGCTCCATCAGTTCGGCCAGAAGTAAAAGGAGCTTCACGGTGAGAGAGGGAACGTTTCTCGTAGCTTTGCTGGAACAAAAGCCACACAATGGAGCAAGGGGCAAGGAAGCAAAAGTCAGAAACCTAAAGAACAGCTAGTTAAGGGAACTAGTGAGTGAAGAGACGTTTCCAGGAAGTAAGAGGTTAAAGGAACAGAGAGAACTGGAACTAGAACAGGGTACTGTGCATTAAGATGATGGACGTTAATCATGAAGCTCCTGGAAGGGGTCGGGCGACAAACTCAACCTGGGCAAGAACGAGACATTCCCAGTGAACCCCAGCAAGGGAGGGACAGAGCTGGGGGGGTCTACCATTCAAAGTAGACCAAAATACATTCCACTACCTGGGAATCCATATTGCCCATGGTGGGGTACGGATCCACAAGTGGAATTTGACCAGTCTGTCGGAGGAAATTGAAAATGATCTACAGATATGGACTGTACTCCCGTTTTCCCTGGCAGCGAGGGTGCAGATGACCATGCCGCCGAGGTTCCTCTTCCTGTTCAGAACCATACTGATCTTCATCACCAATGCCTTTTTCCAAGGGATAGACAAAATAATCATGGCGTTTGTGTGTGAGGGTGGGGGAAGAACCCAAGGATTCCCAAGTCTACACTGAAAAGTAGTAAAAACAAGGGTGGCTTGGCCCGACCAAACCTGCAATACTACCACTGGGCAGCCACAGCCAAGAGGGTGAGGGGATGCATATGAGAACCTAACGTGGAATAGGTGAGGCTGGAGGAGTCCTCCTGCAAAGTGGTGGGAGGCACACTAAGGACATGGAACCAAATGAGGCAGCACTTTGTTTTAACTGGGATGACCCCCATGGCCTCCATCTGCGGCAACCAGAAATTCCCACCAGCCATGCTGGATGCCTTCTTTAAAAAAAAATGGAGACAGGACGGAGCAATGCTAGTGGTCAGGGACTTGTACACAGGGGACAGACCCGGAACCGTAGATAAAACAACAGAAGAACAGACACTAACAACAGGACAGGAATTCCAGCACCTTCAACTCAAAAACGTTCTCCGCAAGGAGACGATGAGGCACCCTAAGGCTCCGAGAGACACTTTACTGGAGAATCTAATAAACACTGACAGTAAGGAGAGTGGGAACTGTGGGGACATCTGTGGATGACTCCTGGAAAGGGCATGGACACCACTGGATGGAGAGAGGCAGAAATTGGAGGAACAATTCAGGACGGAAGTGGGCTGGGGATTCTGGAGCGAAGCACTAAGTAGGGACAACTCCACCTTCTCCTGTGCAAGGCTAAGCATCATGCAGTTTAAAGTGGCGCCCAGAACACAGCTAACCAGAACCGCAATGAACAGGTTCTTCCCGGAGGTGGAGAATATATGTGAACGGTGCCAGAGGGACCCGGCCAACCACGCCCACATGTTCTGGGCCTGCCCCAAGATTGCCGGGTTCTGGACAGCCTTCTTCAAGGCGATGTCCAAGGTTATGGGGGTGAGGGTAGAGCCGTGCCCGAGAATGGCAGTCTTCGGGGTATCAGACCAGCCAGAACGTCATATGGAGAAGAGGGCCGACACCCTGGATTTTGCTTTCATAATCGCATGCCGGAGAATCCTGCTCGGCTGGCGATTAACAGCACCATCCACAGCTGCAGACTGGCTGGAAGTACTGTCAGAATTCGACAGGTCTTCCAGCCAGTCTGCAGCTGTGGGTGGTGCTGTTAATCGCCAGCCGAGCAGGATTCGGGCATCTGGGACACCCTCTGGTCGGCACCACACAGCTGCTCCGGTACATCCAGTGGAGGTAGGAACACCCGAGACGGGGCGGACGGCCGGAGGGTGGACATGGCCCCAGGAACTAGTTGCCTTTCATACAGGTTTCTGGCTTCTGGAACGGACAGTCCCATCTACAGTGGAGATGTAGTCGCTGAGCCAGGGACTACATGAGGGGTTGTCAGCAGCATCCAGTATCTGCAGGGACCTGGAGCAGGTGGTGGTGCCAACTTTGCGTATCACCTAGGCCAAAACCGCATGGGTGGAGTCGGCGATGGAGGCATCGAGGGGGAGAAGGTTTTGGCTATGGATCAACATGTCCAAGGCCTAGGGCATTCTGTGCAGGCGCTGGCCAAGGCTCAGGACAGTGTTGATGACTCACAGGAAGCCATGTGTCAGTCCCCTGGACATTGCAGTCTTGAGCATGGCCTTATCACAGCAGGCTATGACTGAGAACGTCGGTGGCATTGCCCAGGTGCTTGCCGATGTGGTGCAGACACAAAGGGAGGTGGCCCAGTTTCACAGGGAGATGGCGCAGTCATTGGCTAATGTGACGCGAGCCCAGAAGGTGATGGTACGGTCAATGGGTGATGTGGCACAGTCCCAGATGGCGATGGTCCACTCCCTATGCTCCAAGGCCACGGGTTTCCAGACCCTGGCCGAGGTCACAGCGGGCCTCCAGGTCTGGCAGCACCAGATAGCGGGTGAGCCTCAGGAGATAGTTCCACTTGCAGCCCCGTCCAATGAAGCAGCCGTGGGGCCATCGGGCACCCCGAGGAGGTGATGGAGCCCATGACAGTTACTCCAACAGGGGAGGTGCCAGAACACTGCAGCACCTCGGACGCTCCCCTCCTGTCCCTGGTGCATTACATGGGCAGCAAGCAGAAGAGAGCGACACCACACCACCTGGGAGACCCGAGCAGCAGCTGGGCCCATCCAGGCTCAGTCGCCCTAGAAGAGGCCGCCAATGGGGACAATGGTCACAGGGCGGGTATCACAGTAGGCCGCCTCCACTCCTGATGTACTGTTTGGGGATCCACCTGGATGTAACATTAGGGCCTGGAAGGCCGGAAAGTTAGACACCAGTTAAGTCGACACAGATGCAGGTCACACTTTTGTTATAGGGGTTAGAACACGTATCTGTAAATATTTATGCACACTAAACAGAGGTTAACACTATTACAACCTACCTAGGTGCTCTGTCAGATGGATGTGAATGGTGGGCTGGTCTGGGCTGGCCAGAGAGGGGGTGCGGGTTGGGGAGGGATGGAATGTGTGGATGTTATGGGTGGCCTGTCTCCCCACCCTCCCCACCCCCAAGCACCATCACCCAGTGACCCGAAAGGACCGTGTGATGGAATGGCCAGTCGTATGCAGGGATCACCCAAGTGGACAGTTGAAAGTGCTACCGTGGGCAGCCGTCAGATGTTGTCATACGATGCAGAGCACCAGAGCTCATCGCAGAGCGATTGTCATCATCCTCCGTCCCATGGATCAGACCTGGGGTTACTGCCAACCCGGGGTTACTGCCAACCCGGGGTTACTGCCAACCCAGGGCCTGGCAGGTATGCATCACGGTGAGGGTTGCAGGTTGAGGGGAGTCCAGGAGGGGGTTGGCGGGGTCCGTGCCCCTAATTAGTCCCCCCATCAGGGCGGCCCATGCGCATTGGCCCTGTTGCACACATTGTGCAGCCTCCCGTAACTTCCTGGGCCCCAATGTCCTGCCCATCCTCACTTTCCCGCTCATCCTCCTCATTGGACGAGGCCAGGCCTTCATCCTCCTCCCCCAGAATGTTGCCCTTCTGCTGCGCAGGATGCTGTGGAGGATGCAGGAGGCCGCCACGATGCGGGTGAGCCTCTCAGCATTAAACTGGAGGGCCTCCAGTGCCGTCCAGGCACCTGAACCGCATCTTCAGGATGCCAAAGCACCACTAGATCATGCCCCTGGTCTCTGCATGGGTGTTATTGTAGCGGGTCTCCGCATTGGTCTGTGGCCTATGGATAGGTGTAATCAACCATGACCGCAGTGGATAACCCCTGTTGCAAAGGAGCCAACCCCCCAGCTGGGGAAACATCTCAAACATGTCAAGAATTGTTGAGGGTGCCAGGATGAAGGCGTCGTGAACACTGCCCGAGTAACGGGCGAAGACGTGCACGATGCACAGCTCATGGTCAGATATCATCTGCACGTTCAACGAGTGGAACACCTTTCGGTTTGTGTAGAGCATCCTGTCATCTGCAGCTGCTCGTAGGGCAACATGCATCCCGTCGATCACACCCTGGACCTGGGGCATCCTGTCGATGGCAGCGAACCCAGCTACCCGGGAATCTCGATGGGCTCAGTCCACATTGAAATTGATGCATTGTGCTGACTGGACACATAGGGCCTCCTATGGAGAGTGGGTGCCAGGGTGGGTGGTGAGGGCACCTATACGACCGGTGGCACTCTGCAGAACCAGGGGCCAAGGTGGGTGGTCATTGGGTTGCGCAGCAAAATGGCTGCCTTGCAAGCAGCAGCAATGGCAGTCAGTGCCTGGACTCCACCCCTGACACTTGGGGGGGTCACTCCGGCCATGCGGCCTGTTCCCCTGTTTCTCCTCCCCCCCCCACCCTCCCCCCCCGATCCTGTCAGGGCACCACCCCACCACAGCCAGCCCAGCCAGTGTCTGGCCCTGCAGCCCACTGTTGCGCCTCTCTGTGTCCTACTTCCTCTCTCCCTCATCGGCCACAATGCCACTTCCATGGTTTTAAATGCACAAGTGAACCACACCATCAGGAATTCGGCCCAACGGAGGCGGAGAATCGCAGAGGTGCGGGAGAATACCGGGTTGGGTCCGCTAATGATATGCCAACGGTGTTTACTGTGTGTGTTCTGAACCGCATTGATGCCGCTGTCAAGGCAACGGAGAATTGCAATTTGGCGAGAAACCGGCGCCAGGAGCGATTTCAGCATCGGAAACTATTCTCCACACAATCGCGTTTCCCAATTTTGGCGCTGGCTGATGGAGAATCCTGCCACGATCATTTGAATTAGGGTTCTATCGAGCATCTTCCACTCCAGTAGTCGCATCAACTGGGGCCGTAACACTTTCAAATCATATTAATCATGTTAAACACCTCAATTACATCAACGCCAATCTTCTATGTTCATGGGAACTGCAGTCCGGACAATGCAACTTGTCTTAATGATTTAAACATTTGTGTACAGGCAATATCCTGGCAAATCTCTGATGACGTAATGCTTAGAACTGAATGCAACACACCGGATGGGCCTAAAAGTGACTTTTGCAATTTTAATGCAACTTCAACCCCTTTGCTCCTGAGGTAAAGACCAACATTCCACATTTTTCATGTACTTGTCCATTAGCTTTCAATGATTTTTGTAATTGGACCCCTAAATGCTTGTCAATAGTTCCTAGCTTTTTGCCAATTAAAAAAAAAAGATACTGATCTAACATTCTTAGGTACAAAGTAGATGATCTCACATTGTTTTACATTATACTTTATCTGCCAGAGTTTTGTCCATTCTTTTATCAATATCTGTTTATAGCTTTCTGCTCCTGTCTGCATTGTTTAACCTTCCATATCATTTAGTGCCATCAGATAATGTGGATATACAGTTATTTATTCTTTCATCCAAATAATTTATAAAAAGTGATAAGTTTTGGCCTTGGAAGACACTACTGATCACATTATACGAATTTGAGTAGGTAAACATTACTTTTACTCCCTGTATCCAACTTCCTAACAGAATTCCGATCCATACCAATTGGTTGACTTCAATTCCATGTGTTCTGGTTTTTGTTTGCAGTCTCCTATGTTTAGTTATATCCTCTAAAAATTCACCTCGGTTCACTGGAAATAATTTACCCATTACAAATCTCTCTGAGATTTGACTCTCTCTGACCAGCTTATATTTGTTCAAATACTCAGACATTCTGCAGGGCGTTTTTTTGGTCCTGTTATGCCCCGGCATCCTCTCGCGAGAGGGCACAACAGAATTTGCAGGAGGGAGATCTCAGACTGGGATGTGTATGTGTGTGTGCATGCGTGTCATAATTAGATCCACGCCCAGTGAGGGTGTGAACCTGATCACCATACATTTCAATGTATTTAAATATTCAAAATAGGCTGAATGCTAAATATTCCAGGAACGTCAGATGTTCCCACCCGCCGGAGTGACAGAACGCCGGCAGGAATCATTACTGATCACCAAAAGTGAAGACCAGATGTGATGATAACATCAGGGATGATAACATTGGAGGACACTGTTGCCCCCCCCCCCCCCCCCCCCCCCCCCCGGCCACAGATGGTCAGGAGTGTCAACTAAGCAGAGCCAAGAGGTGGTAACAGGGTCTGTGCCTGTGAGAGTGTGACATCAATCATCAAAAAGGTGGATAACATGTGAGAGCAGATATTGCAGCCAGGAGATGAAAGATGGAGACCAGTCATCTCCAGATCCAGGCCTACAGTCAATACTGGCTCTCACCAGCCCTGTGGGTTGTTGTAAATTTCAGCATATTCACAAAGGGTTTTGTGCTGTGAGACGTTTTGTAAATTTCAGTTAGCCTTGTATCGAGGTTTTGTATTGTGAGGTATTGTTAATTATGGCCAAATCATCGAGGGATTTGTACAGGGGGAAATTTTGTGAGTTTAATAAACAAACAAGTCTGAGCTTGAGCCAATATCTGTGTTGCCTGCATTATGGTCTCATAATTCCAAGTCCAAGAACTATTGTAAGGGGACGGGAACGGAATCTGTTACAAGAGGGTTAGAATTGTTGCATTTGTCAGTTCTGAATTATCCACTGTAGGGTAGGGATAGGCTTCTGGACCATTGCGTGGTCGAAGATGGAAATTATTCTGGAATATTCTTATTAATCATAGTCATAAAATCCCTACAGTTGAGCAGGAAGCCATTCGGCCTATCAGTCTGCACCAACTCTCTAAAAGAGCACTCCACCCAAGCCCACTTCCCCATCCTATGCCAATAACTCCTTAACCTATCCGAAACATCTTTGGACACTAAGGGACAATTTAGCATGACCAATCCACCTAACCTGCACATATTTGGACTGTGGGAGGAAACCGGAGCATCTGGAGGAAACCCACGCAGACACAGGGAGAATGTGCAAACTCCACACAGACAGTCAGCCGAGGTCAGAATCGAACGCGGGTCCCTGGCACTTTGAGGCAGCAGAGCTAACCACTGCCACCATGCCACCTGTAGTTCATTGAAAGCTAATTGATTCTTTTTCACTTAAAGAAAATTTAAATTTACGATGTTTGCTACTCATACCCATTTTGCAGTGATTCAATATAGCCTGCATTAGTCCCTCCATTACATTATCTGCAGCCAACAATTTATCATTGTTTTACTCCAACTTGTCAATCTTCCCATCTTGTTGGGGTGTTTCTAATTATAGTCATCCATAGTTCTAATGACACCGCCTTTTGTTCTAAAGTACAAATTGACCCTTGTGAATTTTGCTATTTTTATCGCAAGTTGTTTTGAGTGTGGATCTGACACTGAAATCAGAAATACATTGATACATTTTTAAGAGATTTTCAATCCAAAAGAAATGCCGTGTAAAGCAGTTCAGGAGCTGTTATCATCTCTTTCCTAATCCTTTTGTTGCACCTCAAGTGTCTAACCCTCAGCTTGTTATGCACTCTGCCACAGCCTTTGTCTGTTGTGAAAAGACTGATGTTTGGCAATCCTCCTCCTTTTAATCTGATAGTCTGTACCATGTTCTTGGGGGATTTAAACCATTCCTTTAAATGGTTTTTAATCTGTCAGCAGGCAACATGCCTCGGCTCCCCACCTGGCACAGTCTGATTCTTTCTCATCATATCTGCCAGTGGAATGAGTAGTGGATAGCTTGTCCAACATTCTCCTCTATCCTCGATCATAAATCCTAATTCTTGGCTTTCATTAATGACATTTTGTAAGCCTTAAAGACATATCAGCTTCTAGGTATACCATAGAAACCGGTAATGCATCTTCACTCCGCAGCACCACTGCCTCCGCACAAGCACCCATAGTTATTTTCTAACTATTCCAACACTTGTAGCTGAGTTGGTTTTTCTAACTGGGTCAACAGTGCTGCTGTCTTACAGGCAACCTTCCTCCTTCTCTTATCTTTCTTTTCAATAAATTTAGAGTACCCAATTCATTTTTGCCAATTAAGGGGCAATTTAGCATGGTCAATCCACCTAGCCTGCACATCTTTTCTCAGTAACCTCACTTGAAGCCTACTTGACAATAAGCAATTTTCATTTCACCTTTGGGTTGTGGGGGCGAATCCCACGCAAACACCAGGGAGAATGTGCAAACTCCACACGGACAGTGACCCAGGGCCGGGATCGAACCTGGGACCTCGGCGCTGTGAGGCAGCAATGCTAACCACTGCGCCACTGCGCTGCCCTCTCCTCTTATCTTTGACTAGTTGTTGCAGGTGCATCTCCAGCTCTGTTAAGGCATCACATTGCAAACAAACTACTGCGTTAATCACTAGTTTATGCTGGACATACATTTTCATCTTCTCCACCAGTTGGCTGACAGTTTTTTTTTTGGTGGTTTCCTTCCTTTCGCACCCCCAACAGCCCACCTCCCCCCCCCCCCCCCCCCCCCCCCCCACCACCGTTCACCTCAACTTGAGTGACTGTGCGCTAACCATTTACGTGATCCTTTACCAATATTCCTCTTCTATCAGTCCACAAATAGTATGGATTTTATTTATGTCTGTAATGCCCATGCTTTAATATTGAGGACAACCTAATCATTGAACAGGAGTTTAGGTCTGCTCACCTCTTTTGTATGCTTGTCCTTGGAGCCAGAGTCCTGGCAGGAGGGTTCAGTACAAAGATTAAAGCTGTGATTTTCTGCAACCGATCAGAGCAGTCCTATTCATTGCCAAAGCGTAAAATACCACGAGAAGGCATTTAAGGGACATCTGGACAAATATATGAATCGGGTGAGAATGGAATGATACGGACTCCATAAGTGCAGACGGTTTTAGTTTATGCAGGTACCATGGTCGACGCAGACCTGGAGGGCTGAAGGGCTTGTTCCTGTGCTGTATTGTTCTTTGTTCTTTGTAATTCCCCTACATCGAAAGTAAATCCTACATCAGCATTATTTCAGGACACTGTGATTTACTTTTTCTTTTGAAAGGCATGCACTTGGTGACCTGGACTTCGAGGGGAACTCTGAACTCAATGCACACAACTTAGTGCCACCCTCACAAGGATCCCAATGCAATGAAGCGGCTCCACAAAGTCAGACTGGAGAGGCAGAGAAGGGGTCGTGTTGTGAGGGGGGAGAGAGAATGGTCAGGGGCAAATCTCAACAGCGGCTTCTTTGTGGCTGGCTTGTGATGCCAGGGCAAGAGGGAGAAGGGAACCTTGGGGCAAGGGCACAAGTATGGAGGTGGGGGTTGGGGGGGTGGAGGTGCCAATTAATCCATGCAATTGGCCAAGCATTTCAAGATTCAGCATTCTTTTGCAGCACAGATAGTTCAATATCAGCTGCATTGTTATGCATGGAGTCAGGCTTCTGAGGAAATTATGCCCACTCAAGCAACATTAATTCCTGAGAGTGACAATGATTGCTATTGCAGTGTTAACCCCTAGATTAACTGAGTGTTAAGAAGCTGCAAAACTATCGGGCGACTGGACAAATTAGAGGATCCTCTTGCACCATAAGGTCATGAATCACTCACTGAGGTGGTGCGCTGAACAGCATTACATTATATAAGCATTGAACATTAACCCTCATAGTCTAAGCAAACCACTAAGCTTGGGAGTGCAGGTTATGCTAATGTCAGTGCTTGTGCTGAGAGCAGAGGATGCAATTGAGTGATCGAGCCTGTGGGCATTCTATCACATACTGTGGGTGGATGTGGTGAGACTTTGATCAAGCACTGAATGAACACTGGGCATACATTTGGTGGCCTGGACTCTCCGGAAGCTTCCGATCCCTTACAGCTTAATGTTGGGCCACCCTTTAAGTATGGTACCTGGATTACTGAAGGTCTGGGGCTGGATTCTCCATTTCAGGGACTATGTCCCCAGGCCGTCGTTAAAATTATGGACTTTCACGCCAGAAAAACTGATGTGAAAGGGCCACATATTCCTAGCCCTGCAGGTGGCTTTTGCTGCAGATACGGGCTCCCCCTTACGTCCAGGTCAGAGGCCGCACATCCGCACGGCGGTGGCCTCCAGCGGCCGCGCCAATCTCCATGGCGGACTCAGACCGCGGAGCTGGACCCTGAACATAGTGCCCCCGTTTGGCCGCGCACCCCTCCTGCCCTCCGATCAGCCTGCCCCCGACCAGGGCGGCTGCTGACTGAGGCCGCAGCTGCCACGCTAGTATCCTGACCAGCAGGATCGTGTTAGATCCACGCCGTCGGGGGCGGAGAATGGCAGGGCGGTTCTCCAGAAATGACCGCAGATAGGTGATGTGCGGTGCAGTGCACTCTCAGTGTAAGCCACTTTTCAGGGCCCGCAGAATCAGGGAACCAGCAGGGAAATGGTTTCACCGGCTCCGGCTGCGATTTCGGCATCGGGGTGCGGAGAATCCAGCCCCTGATGTCACAATGAGGAGCGGAAACAGACACCACTTTGTCAGTGATCCAATGTGAAACCCCTGTCTCTGCATTTTTAAACAAAAAGCCATACAAGGTGGTTGCAAAAGGCACATTGGCGTCTGCGGGTCAAAAATAACACTTCGGGGTAGCAAGGTGGCGCAGTGGGTTAGCTCTGCTGCCTCACGGTGCCGAGATCCCAGGTTCGATCCCGGCTCTGGGTCACTGTCTGTGTGGCGTTTGCACATTCTCCCCGTGTTTGCGTGGGTTTCTCCCCCACAACCCAAAGATGTGCAGGCTAGGTGGATTGGTCACGCTAAATTGCCCTTTAATTGGAAATAATTAATTAGGTACTCTAAATTTAAAAACATTTAAAAAAAGAACAGTTCACCCGTCTGAAATCAGATTTTGCCGAAGGCCATGGAGACATAATAAATGTTGCAATTTTTCACCTGGACCAGGAACCTTTTTTCAATCCAGCCTTGAACTTCAGAATAAATACATTTGTGTCGCAACCTTATTGGCATTTTGCACCATCTTATCCTGAAAAGACAAAAGGAGTAAAAAATGTAGCTTGCAGCCATTTGATTGCGTGCAATAATTGACGGTGCAACTGATTGCCACCTTCCTGGCAGCTTTCACTGCAAGGTCACTGATCAATGTATTCTACCATCCTGCCTTTAGCCTGGTATCAATAGTGACTGAGGAAGAAACGGGGAGCATGGTGAGGCTTACTTTCCTTGCTCTGGTCAGGCCATTGAATTACTTTTGCACTGCTCAGCGGTCCTGAGTTCTGAATTGTCACAACCCCCATGAGGACCACGGGAAACCTGTTGTTGATCTTCCCAGGGTACTTGTGGAGTGCGAGCTTTGCAGATAGGGGGCGGAGGGCATACACCTGGGGCTGGTTTTGCACAGATATAAAAGCTGTCCCAAAGTAGAGCCTAGACAGACTAGTCTCCCAAGTAAGGATGTACTAGGAGCGAGGCGCTGCTTTACACAGAATTTTGTATATAGTTAAAATAAATTAATGTTCAATTTCCTCAAGTTACGAAATGAATATACCTCTCCCACCTTGTCTAGATCTGTCACCGAACCTTACGTAAGGGCTGAGATGCTCGGAATCTAAGGGGCCTGTGTGTGATCCAGGAGTGCCTGCAAGTCACCCGCCACAAGGCTGAAGCCCATATTTCATGTGAAACTCTACTGGGAGTCAACCATATGTCAGCAGGGAGTGATTTGAGGCACTGGAGCACACCAATTTAAATAAATTAACAAAGAACATTTATGGCTGATATTCTTTTTTGAAATTCAGTTGTGGGATATGAGCATCACTGGCTGGGCCATCATTCATTGTCCGCCCCTATTTCCCCTTGAACCGAGTGACTTTCCGAGGTTATTTCGTGCATCTGGAGTCACACGTAGGCCAGATCAGGACAGCAGACTTTCCTTCCCGAAAGGGCATTAGTGAATCAGACGGGTTTTATTTTCCGAAAATCACTATGGGCTGAATTCTTCCACCCCACCCACCGCACGATTGCCACGGGCAGGAATTTCCGGTTGCCAAGTAGGCATGGCCAGAGAATCCCGCCCCGTGAAACTTTTAATTCCAGATTCTTTTTTAAAATTTAAATTTCATCATCATGCTCTAGTGGGATTTGAACCCAGGCCCCCAAAGAATTACATGGGGCCACTGGATTACTAGTCTAGCAGCAACACCACTGCTGCTTATCATGCACTCTCTATCGTCACTGTGATATTTTTGCCTCCACTTTGCGAGGAGTCCTGTGCCCGAACCTGCCCTGGTTATGTTCGAGCATATGGTAATAAGATTGACAAGACGTTAGGTCGTAAAGTGACATTGACAGAACAGGCATTGGAGCAGGTAGTTGCAACTTTTCGGTTGAGGAACAAAGAAAATTCGAGGCCAGTACTTGCACCCAGAATCTATATTGTCTTTATTTATCAGAGTTTGGAAATGAATTTGTCTCCTTAAAGATTGAGAAGGCATCACAATGGCTGATTGGCAATCTTAATTTAAAATTGTAATAACCTCCGGTCTTAAGATAAATAACATTTTCTGAATGACATTTCTTGTAATTAAAGCTACCTAAAGACTGGCACCAGATTACAAGCTTTTGAATTCTGCATTATCACCTAGAAAGCATACATGACTCAGTTCATTCAATTTACTGCCAGTTAAACTGCTTCCAAAAGTACTGAGTAAAAACACATGCACTGACAGAACAAATGGGATTTCTACTGAACAGTTTATCATTTTTTCAAATAATTTATTATCTGTACAAATGTAAGAGCAGGTTTTTTCCTGTCACAGTAGCCTGGGGCCCTTATCACTACATTGCAAAAATATATGGACAGGGATTGAAGATATAAAAGAGAAGTCTATTTCATAAGAGAATTTAATCTTGCATGAGCCTTAAAATAATTTGAATTCTTAATTATTTCTGCTGAATTTTTCTCTTGGTGACACTTCTTCCTTTACTTTGTACCTTTGTTAGAGAAATATCTCACTATCCTCCTGCCTGGGTCTTCAATTTGAACCATTATTCCTCAGCTTCCTTTTCTTTGTTCCTTTTTTATCAGTATCAGATATACTGGTGGTTAGTTTTAGTTGCACCTACTCTCCTTTCCAGCTTCTTAGTTCCTCCAGAGACTTTAGCCAGAATGTCCAGCTCCATAGCACAGATAGATTGGTTGCTACACATATTGTTTTAGTACCAAAATGGTGGCTGCGCCACTTCCATTCACTTCTTGTGTAGATCAAGTCAAACATCACCTTGTTGAGCACATTAGTGCAGGTGCCATGAACATGTGCTAGAAGCATGCAGAGCAGGCAGATTGTGAGGTTGATTGACATCTAAGATGGCCAGACCTGTCACTTGCACCTTACTGCATAGTACTCTCTCTTAAACAAGCACAGCTAAGCATGTATCAACAGCACCAAGCACCCCGCCAGTACTATTTAAAGGGATCATTTGGATTTGGATTTTGTTTATTGTCACGTGTACCGAGGTACAGTGAAAAGTATTTTTCTGCGAGCAGCTCAACAGATCATTAACTACATGAAATTAAAAGAAAATAAAAGAAACTACATAATGGGACAACACAAGGTACACAATGTAACTACATAAACACCGGCATCGGGTGAAGCACACAGGGGTGTAGTGTTAATCAAGTCAGTCAATAAGAGGGTCTTTTAGGAGACTGGTAACAACGGGTAAGAAGCTGTTTTTGAGTCTGCTCATGCGTGTTCTCAGACTTTTGTATCTCCTGCCCGCTGGAAGAATTTGGAAGAGTGAGTAAACCGAGTGGGAGGGGTCTTGGATTATGTTGCTCGCTTTCCCCTGGCAGCGGGAGGTGTAGATGGAGTCAATGGATGAGAGGCAGGTTTGGGTGATGGGCTGGGCTGTGTTCATGACTCTCTGAGGTTTCTTGCGGTCTTGGGCCGAGCAGTTGCCATACCAGGCTGTGATGCAGCCAGATAGGATGGTTTCTATGGCGCATCTATAAAAGTTGTAAGAGTTAATGTGAAGATGCCAAATCTCCTTAGTTTCCTGAGGGAGTATAGGCGGTGTTGTGCTTCCTTGGTGGTAGTGTCGACGTGAGGGGACCAGGACAGATTTTTGGTGATGTGCACTCCTCGGAATTTGAAGCTCTTAACCATCTCCACCTCGTAGATAGATTCACAAAGAAGGTGCTCACAGAACTCTGCTACCTTTTGGGAACAGTCTCAAAGCAGCGAAAGGACAGTGCTGCCAGTTATTGTTCCCCTAAAATATTTTTTCCCTTTATGAGGTCTGGGCTGATTTAAGCCATGCCACCTGTCTTTATGAGACACAGTCACTTAACAGCATGTTCATCCTGCATTATTTTGAATGGGTGCAGATCAATCGCACATCTTAATTTCAGTGCCTAATTTTGGAGTTTTTCCAATTTAACCCTCACAGATGCTTCTGCATAAAAATATACATCCTGAACACGTTTCTGGCTGTGAAAGTTGTCACTGCATTCAGTTTACATCCCATCAGTTCATTTCAGACAGCTGTAGGAGATCTGCCATTGGCCAGGCATGCATTTCTTTGATAACTGCTGCAATTTTAGTCAGTTTTGTTCAGCTGCAAGGCAACAATGTGACTTGGCGGGGGTGGGGGGGGGGGGGGGGGGGGGGGGGGGGGCGTGGCGTTGTTGCAAGGTGCACTAATCATTTAAATGTCATGAGTAGGTGAAGAAAAATAATCAAAAAGACTATTGGACTACTGGCCTTTACATCAAAAAGGCGTGAATACAGGAGGTAGAAGTCGCTATACAAAGACCTGGCTGGACCGAACGTGGTGTAGATTTATCAGAATAATACCCAAACTTTGAGGGTTAAATTATGAGGAGAGTTATACAAACTAATCTCTGGAATTTAGAAGGTTAAGGCATGATTTAATCAAAGTTTTCAAGATACCAAGGAGAACAGATTGTGAAAAACTATTTTTGCTAGTTGGGGAATTTGGACCAGGGTTGAGTAAAAGAATAGGGTCAGGCCTTTCAGGAATGAAATTAGGAAACATTTCTTCAAACAAGAGGTGGTAGACGTTTCGAGCTATATTGTACAAGTGGCAATTATTACTGAATCAAATGGTCACCTTAAATCTGAGATTGACAGGTATTTGTATAGCCAAAGACGTTAAGGGATATAGGGCAAAGATGGTTAATTGAACTTAGGTCACAGGTCAACCATGATCTCAATGGATGGTGGATCAGCCTTGACAGGCGCTAGATCTGCTCCTATTGCAATATTCCCATGATCCAAACAGCATGATAGGGCAATCCAGATTTGTCTTGCCCTTAAGTTCTTCAAGTGTAGAATACAATAGATGGTAAACGCAGAACATTGTGAGTTCCTACCGTTAAACCTCTCACTGTGTCATAATATACACCAGTATATCATGGTGCAGACACACACTGATGGACACACACAGGGACCAATCAACATGTACAAACACCGCAGCCAATCACCAGTTAGAATACACACACTATAAAGGCAGAGGGCACCACGGTTCCCGCCCATTCTGGGTGCTGCCTCTGAGTGTAACAAGAACTCATCCAGCCCAGCACAGACTCACACCACGTGCTGAGAGAATCAACTGGTTCGGACAAGGCTTAGGTCTCTAGTTTAAGTTAGCATCCTTTAGACCCACAGTCATTGTGTGTTAGTTAGAAGTAGTTAATAAAATTGAGTTGAACCTTCATCAGTGTTGGAAGTGTCTGTTCATCTCTCAAGTCTACACTAGCCAACACTTCACACTGTAGCAGCTATATCCGCAATTCCATGTGAACATTGAGGTCCACTTAGAGGGCAAACATTAATGCTCTCCACAAAGCAGGTTTGGAAATCATTTAATTAGGTGCCAGGCTGTCAAATGGGGACCACACTGCCTTCCCACCTGTGCCCGACGAAGTCCAGGGTGGGAAGGATCTTGGATGGCCATCCTGACCGGCTGCCAATTACGGCTCATAGTGAGTTGTTAATACCCACTTCAGGAACACATCCTGAAACAACCGGTATTCAATTAGTGGCAGATGAGGGACACAATTTGCAGAGAACCTGAGAATCTAGACCCTCTCGTGTTTACTTACAGGCTCCCGGGCAGGTCCTTCATTTAAAGGCAGTCGATGCCCAATCGTGGGACTTGAGATCATTGGGATCAGGAAGGGGCGGGGTGCCCATTGAGAGCCAGAACCCTTGCCCCTGCTCCGACGATGCCCATCCCACGACCCTTTTCCTGCCCTCACTCGCCTGTGGCCTGTGCCACTCCCTGATCCCATGCTTCTAGTGGTTGCATTGCCAGATGCTGCTCACAAGGGACAACTGTAGAGTTGTAGGCCTCTGGTTGGCCAGTAGTTCTCGGACGGGCAGTTCTTCCATCACAAGAGTCCTTAATCCTAGAGAAAACCCGCTGCTGCTCTTGTAATTGCCTGACTGGGACTGAATTCTGTCGACCTTCCTCAAAGGAAGTGATGTGAGGTTCTCTCCAGCCAGCAGGGAAGTGCAGATGGAGGCAAGAAAACCGCATGCACAGTCGGCTTTTCTCACCACGTTGTTCAGCATGCTGTGTAAAAGAAAATGGAGGCATGGCTCAGACCATCGACACCATGATCACTGATTTAAAAAAACAGGAACAGTCTCTCCCATGCGCATGGAGATACCTACACACACAAACACACACATGGGCACCCCCTCTCCACCCCACTGAGACCCCCTCCACCGCCCCCCCCCCCCCCCCCCCCCGCTACAGAGACTCCCACCCCCCCACGGACAAGGGGAACCCTCGGCACTGCCACCTGCCACTGCCCCCAGGCACTACCCCTTCGAGCAGTGCCAGAGGCTGTGTGTAAGCTGTCCAGGGCACCAGGTGGCATGCCAGGTTTCTGGAGGAAGTACCAGGGTGCCAATGTGCCTGGGAGCAATGCCAGCAAGACAGTGCCAGCGCAGTGCCAGACTACTGCCCTGTCCTGTTTATAAAAAAAAAGCTGTTGTAAACCTCACCAACATAATGTTCCATCGGAGAGGGGAAAATCAAAATGTGGAGGGACAATACGAAGGGGAAACTATTTAATGTTATTATAATATACATAAATGTGGGCACCACGGTGGCACAGTGGGTAGCATTGTTGTCTCATGATGCCAAGGTCCCAGGTTCGATCCAGCTCTGGGTCACTGTCCGAGTGAAGTTTGCACATTCTCCCCGTGTTTGTGTGGGGTTTGCCCCCACAACCCAAAGATGTTTAGGGTAGGTGGATTGGCCACGCTAAATTTCCTCTTAATTGGAACAAATGATTTGGGTACTCTAAATTTATAAATAAATAAAAAATAATACACTTGAATGAAGATCCTGACCTTTCTGGACAGGAACCTCCTCATGTTACTGGCAGAGGAGAGAAATATGAAAATGAGGGGCTAAATTCTCCACCCCTCAATGCTGGGATTGCAAATCGCGATCAGGCGGAGAATCAGGCATCTGGCCAAAATTGAGGTTTGCGCCCGGTGCTGAATTGACTGCTATTCTCCGGCCTCCGCTGGCGGCGGGATCGGGCTTTGTGCCCACATGCCAGCGGGAGAATGCTAATAGATGCAAATGGGTCTTAATGTACAATTTGCATCCACTTAGCGGGCAGGGCACAATATTCTCCAGTGCTGCGTGATTCTCTGGTCCTCCGGACCGGGAGCCAATTGGGTGGGTTTACAATAGGTCTCACCAAACGTGTACCTGACTTTGGGACCCCGTGGTGGGCCAAGGGGTAACTCCTTCAAGGGATTGGCCCCAAAGCCCATCGAGGATCTGCTACCCCCCCCACAATGCACATCCTACCCACCCCTCCACCCGCCCCAACAGAGATCCTCTTAAATGGGAGGGACCCCCCCCCCCAGGGAGCCCATTAACAGGGAGACTCCCCCCAGTGACCCCCTTAACAGGGAGACCCCCACAGGGACTCTCTTAATAGGGCCCCATCAGTGACCCCCTAACTTAAGGACCCCCCCCTCCACAGGAACCCGCTTGATAGAGGGATCCACCCCCTCCTCTCCATGCCCCCCCCCCTCCCCCCACAGACCATCCAGAAATAAGACCCCTGTCTAGAAGCTAGAGAGTAATCCAGACGGGGCAGTGAAATAAATTACAGTTGTAACATAAGAACATAAGAACTTAAGAACTAGGAGCAGGAGTAGGCCATCTGGCCCCTCGAGTCTGCTCCGCCATTCAATGAATCATGGCTGATCTTTTGTGGGCTCAGCTCCACTTTCCGGCCCGAACACCATAACCCTTAATCCCTTTATTCTTCAAAAAATGACCTATTTTTATCTTAAAAACAATTAATGAAGGAGCCTCAACTGCTTCACTGGGCAAGGAATTCCATAGATTCACAACCCTTTGGGTGAAGAGGTTCTTCCTAAACTCAGTCCTAAATCTATTTCCCTTTATTATGAGGCTATGTCCCCTAATTCTGCTTTCACCCGCCAGTGGAAACAACCTGCCCACATCTATCCTATCTATTCCCTTCATAATTTTATATGTTTCGATAAGATCTCCCCGCATCCTTCTAAATTCCAATGAGTACAGTCCCAGTTTATTCAACCTCTCCTCATAATCCAACCGCTTCAGCTCTGGGACAAACCTAGTGAATCTCCTCTGCACACCCTCCAGCACCTGTACGTCCTTTCTCAGGTAAGGAGACCAAAACAGAACACAATACTCCAGGTGTGGCCTCATTAACACCTTATACAATTGCAGCATAACCTCCCTGGTCTTCAACTCCATCCCTCTAACAATGAAGGACAAAATTCCATCTGCCTTCTTAATCACCTGCTGCAGCTGTAAACAAACTTTTTGCGACTCATACACTAGCACACCCAGGTCTCTCTGCACAGCAGCATGTTTTAATATTTTATCATTTAAATAATAATCCCTTTTCCTGTTATCCATGCTGCTACTTTACCCTTCATGCCGTGCATCTTTATCTTATGCAGCGACCTTTTGTGTGCCACCTTGTCAAAAGTTTTCTGGAAATCCAGATATACCACATCCATTGGCTCCCCTCTATCTACCGCTCTGGTAATGTCCTCAAACAATTCCACTAAATTAGTTAGGCACAACCTGCCCTTTATGAACCCATGCAGCGTCTGCCCAATGGGACAATTTTCATCCAGATGCCTCGCTATTTCTTCCTTGATGATAGATTCCAGCATCTTCCCGACTACTGAAGTTAAGCTCGCTGGCCTATAATTACCCGCTTTCTGCCTATCTCCTTTTTTAAACAGTGGTGTCACGTTTGCTAATTTCCAATCCGCCAGGACCACCCCAGAGTCTAATACGTTTTGGTAAATTATCACTCGTGCATTTGCAATTTCCCTAGCCATCTTTTAGCACTCTGGGATGCATTCCATCAGGTCCAGGAGACTTGTCTACCTTTAGTCCCATTAGCTTGCCCATGGGCAGCACGGTAGCATGGTGGTTGGCATAAATGCTTCACAGCTCCAGGGTCCCAGGTTCGATTCCCGGCTGGGTCACTGTCTGTGCGGAGTCTGCACGTCCTCCCCGTGTGTGCGTGGGTTTCCTCCGGGTGCTCCGGTTTCCTCCCACAGTCCAAAGATGTGCAGGTTAGGTGGATTGGCTATGCTAAATTGCCCTTAGTGTCCTAAAAAATAAGGTTAATGGGGGAGGGGGGGGGGTTGTTGGGTTACTGGTATAGGGTGGATACCTTGGCTTGAGTAGGGTGATCATTGCTCGGCACAACATCGAGGGCCGAAGGCCCTGTTCTGTGCTGTACTGTTCTATGTTCTATCACTACCTCCTTTGTGATAACAATCATCTCAAGGTCTTCACCTGTCAGAGCCTCATTTCCATCAGTCACTGGCATATTATTTGTATTTTCCACTGTGAAGACCGACCCAAAAAATCTGTTCAGTTCCTCAGCCGTTTCCTCATCTCCCATTCTTAAATCTCCCTTCTCATCCTCTAAAGGACCAATATTTACCTGAGCCACTCTTTGTTGTTTTATATATTTGTAGAAACTTTTACTATCTGTTTTTATATTCTGAGCAAGTTTACTCTCATAATCTATCTAACTCTGGGGCAGCACGGTGGCCTAGTGGTTAGCACAACCGCCTCACGGCGCTGAGGTCCCAGGTTCGATCCCGGCTCTGGGTCACTGTCCGTGTGGAGTTTGCACATTCTCCCCGTGTCTGCGTGGGTTTCGCCCCCACAACCCAAAAATGTGCAGAGTAGGTGGATTGGCCACGCTAAAATTGCCCCTTAATTAGAAAAAATAATTGGCTAATCTAAATTTATAAAAAAAAAAAAAAAAAAAAAAAAAAACTCTTTATCGCTTTTTTGGTAGCTTTCTGTTGCCCCCTAATGATTTCCCAGTCCTTTAGTCTCCCACTAATCTTTGCCACTTTGTATGCTTTTTCCTTCAATTTGATACTCTCCCTTATATATCCACGGTCGATTTTCCCTCTTTTTACCATCCTTCCTTTTTGTTGGTATAAACCTTTGCTGAGCACTGTGAAAAATCACTTGGAAGGTTCTCCACTGTTCCTCAACTGTTTCACCATAAAGTCTTTGCTCCCAGTCCACCTTAGCGAGCTCTTCTCTCATCCCATTGTAATCTCCTTTGTTTAAACACAAAACACTGGTGTTTGATTTCACCTTCTCACCCTCCATCTGTATTTTAAATTCCACCATATTGTGATCCTTCCTTCCCAGAGGGCTCCACCCGGGCAACCTGTCAAACATGAGTAGTGATTGCCTTACTGAATGATCCAACCCTCCCAGTGACCACATGTCCATTCTCCTGCAGGTCCTCCAGCTGACTGTGCCGGCCCACCCCAGGTGGCGTCCTCTCCTGGCTCTGAGGGGAACACCTCAGAGGAGAGCTCCGAGGATGCCACTGTGGTTGCAGCACAGCTGTCATTCCCCCCCCCCCCCCCCCCCCCCCCCCCGCACCAGCGCACATACACACACCTTGGTGGGACACGTTAGTGGACAGGCTTCTGGGGCACAATCTGGTGAGCACCACACCGCTGATGATATACATCAGGTGGAGGCAGGAACCTCCATGTGAGACAGAAGTTAAAGGTCTACTGGATCCCAGAAAACAGCTGGGTCCCAGTCTGATGCTGAGCCTCTGGAAGAGTCATCCCGGAGCTGATGGAGATGATATGGAGCAGCCGGGACATTCAGAGGGGTTTGGGCGGCGGCAGTATCGGGAATGGGGTATTGTACAGAACATTAAAAATCCTTTGCACAACTATTATAGTGCCTCCATCACTTTCTTCCACAATGAGGACTGACCGCGGATCCTTTTCCCATCTCTCCAGGCAACCCCCCCCCCCGGTGCTCACCCAGCCTCTAGCTGTGAACATGTCGCCGGAGCTGAGTCCCATCCCATGGGTGTTCGAATGTTGTGTGTGTGGTGTTGCCTCCCGCAGTGTTCCGGCACAGTGTCCAGGCATCAAGTGGGAATGGGATACTAGGCAATGGCTCCCATAGGCCCGCCCACCCACAGGAATCCACTTGGCATGTGTCAAGTGCTCACTTACCCATGATTGCCAATTCCCGACTAGCAATAGCCTTTAGCCACGCAACCAGAGTCCTCAGCAGCCGGTGGGGGTAAGGGGTGATCGCTGGGTTAGACGGGCAGGGACAAGGGTCCCCCCGGAATGGGTTTGGGATCCAGGGGTTGGCATGGTGGTGCCCTGAGCAATTGCTCCCCCGGTTGCCCCCCCTACACTCTCTTGGCGGCCCACCCCTGCAGATGGTGACCCACCCCCCGTCCAGCACTGGGTTGGCAAGCCCAGCTCCCCCGGTCTCTTTGATGCGAGCATACATGGCTACTCACCTTCTCGGCTCCACACAGAAGCCCTTCCACCAGGTTCACGTTTTTCAAAAGGAGTACTAATCAGTGACAGGGTGAGCACTTGCTGGGAAGGCTGCTGAATGGATATGGGGTCGCTCTCGGTAATTGCATAAAAATGTGTTTTAAGTGGTGCTAATTGGTTTCTCGCTACGCTACGCCGAGCTCCCGATTTCGCCTACGGGAGTGGGGCGGTTGCATCACAAACTGTTTGTCGCCTGGCGCGGATCTCGTTTTTGGCTTCTCCCGCTATTCACGGCCTCGTTACGCTTCAGCTCAAGTGTAACAATGCTGGAAGGTCGCTCCCATTGATACATTGTACCTCAATTTTTGATTCCAAGTACAATAATGGACTGCTGTGAAACTTTGCACTTTATTTTACTGCCAAAGCATGCTTGGTGATGTCATGAGCTGTGGGGCTGGATTGTCTGTCGGCGGGATCTTCCGCTTCATTGGCAGCACACTCATGCCTGCGGATTTCCCGACAGCCAGTGGGTGCCCACAATGGAAAACCCCATTGGCCGGCTGCCGACACGGAGGATCCCGCTGCCGGTGGGGTGCGCCACACCGGAAAACCGGTTAGACGGGACGGAGAGTCCAGCCCATTATTTCTGAATTTGAACAAAATTGAAGAATCGATCTTCAAACAATGTTGGCCCCTGATAATGGTGCTAATTATTTACTGAGTCTGACAACTAGAAGCACAGGGATCCTATTTTCAGCAACACTAAAGTGAAATGTTGACTTGGGGCCAAGGTAACAAATTATGCTTCCCAGAGACAAATGTGTATCCAAAGATACTCAATAGCCCTGTGGCAACTCTGGCATCTTGTTCCGTTTTTCAAATCAAGCAAACAAACAGTTACATGAGACTTTGATGATGGCACGTAATAACCAATTACATCAATCAAAATCTTAATTCCAACCAGTTGTGTGGAATAGTACATCTGTGGAAAAGAAATTGCAGCCAAAATGCAAATGTAATTGACTCAAAATGACTGCTTACTTAATGATTAGACAAATCTATTCACTACTTGCCCTTAACCATAGTTCTGCTTTCCCATAACCAGTTTCAACATCCCTGGATTTTTATTTTGTCTTTACTGTCTTCTAGAAATAATCAACATTTTAATTAATTAGGGCTCTTAGTTAAAATAATCATTTCTAATCTTCCGCGGATCCAAATTGAGAATGTCCTAGGTTGCTTGTGCTATTGATTCAATTGTATTTTTCATAATAATTATATTTTTAACCAGGATCAAAATCTTTTTAAATACTTCCAATAATTGAATCAGAGAATTTACACTGCTGAAGGAGGCCATTCGGCCCATCGAGTCTGAACCGGCTTTTGGAAAGAGCACCCTATCCAAGCCCACACCTCCACCCTATCCCCACAACCCAACCCAACACTAAGGGAAATTTTGGAAACTAAGGGCAATTTTAGCATGGCCGATCCACCTAACCTGCACATCTTTGGACTGTGGGAGGAAACCGGAGCACCCGGAGGAAACCCACGCACACACGGGGAGAACGTGCAGACTTCGCACAGACAGTGACCCAAGCCGCGAATCGAACCTGGGACCCTGGAGCTGTGAAGCAATTGTGCTAATCACTATGCTACCGTGCTGCCCAGATTATTAAGATTATTAAGAATAGTGCAGTTTTCCTCGATGACAGTTACTATCTCAGGTGCCTTTGATGTTGTTTCAATTGATGTGTTATATATTTTTTCTCAGTGAGATTACAAATGTCATTCATTTATATTTTGTTCTCTGTATTCAGTACACGTCGACACTTTTGAAATTAAGCAAAGAATCTTCTCTTCTTATTCTCATGAAATAATAAATTCACTGTCACAGCAGCAATCAATAAGATAACTCTCACTCGTTCATGGATGATTTGGGGGGCTCAGATGAATGAACTTCTCCAACATCTGTGATAATTCTCCTTTTTTTCTCGTCATCTGCAATTTTTTGTTGTCCTTGTATGTAAGCAGATGGACAAGCCTTCCTGAAGGTTAAAGTTATTTATCAACAAACTGCTCACCCCTTCATTCTGTCCTTGTTTCTCTTGAAAAGCATTTATCTCTCTGCAGTTTTCCTTTCATTTTCAGACCGTACCTTTTTCCTCTTCCATAAAATGTGCCAATGTTTATTTATGTGACAGCTCTCTATGAAACAAGGGTGGAACTGAGACAAAAAAATCATACACAAACTTCCTTAAGTTCAGTGGCTTGCGGTCCTTTTGCTTAAATTATGTCAGGTTTTTGATAGTCAGATATGGTGGGAAATAGCCCTCATAATAAAGATGCAAGATAAGAACAAACCAATCTAGTTTCATAATTCAAAACTTTTAAGTCATTTCTCTCAATGCCACCAATCCATCAAAACAAGTTCACACAGCACATTCACAGAGATCCAGTGAGATATTCAAAGGTTGGGTTGACCCAGACAGTGCCTGCTCAGAGTCTGATGCAGGAAGTCAAACAGGAATGCGTCTGTGATTTCTTTGGATATTTTGTAGTTACACAGAAAATAGGACAGCAGTGCTACAAATTTACATTAAGGAATAAGTTCTGTCTACAGTTGAAAAGATATTTAGTGCCCAGAATATCTCAAGTCACAGGAAGGCAAATGACTCTACAGTTATGCAATAAATTAGGAAAATGCTGGAAATACTCATCATGTCTGGCATCATTCATCAACTTAATGTGCTGGATTTTATTGCAGGCTTGGGGACCCTGACACTGGGCAAAATGCCAGCTCCCGAGCATGTGCTGCCTGCTCCAGCACCTGTTGACAATTGTACTGTAAGCGGCCACTTAAGTGGACGCATGAGGGGCTACTGTCCAGTTTATGATGACGTGTGGACTCCTGATACCGTCAACCCAATCAGAGGGCCAGCAGCTCCGAGGCCTCAGGAGCAGCACCAGAGGATTTGGTCTCTGAAAGAGAGCTCAGGAGCCCCTCGAGACTTATGTACCCTTGAAGCATTAAGTACAACTTAAAATTCAGCATGATCAGAGGTAAAGCTCCAACATTGGAAGGGTAAACTTCTCTGGGGGAGGGGGGGGGGGGTTGTTGGAGTTGCAGGGTTGATCTTTCTTGCCAGCGATTCCCTCTGGACATCATGGAGCCTCTACCTGCTGCAGGGAGGTTGTCTCCATAGAGCTGGTCGCCTCCCCACATATCAGAAAAATGGCAGTGGCTCCATAAAATGGCCCACAATAGGGCCTTTAATGATGAAAATCAGTAATCCACCTCCTTGGAATAAGTAGCCAGTCCGCCTCACAGTTGCCAGTGGAAAATTCCCCTGCCAGTGCATCTCCATTGGGGAACTGGCCCGGGGAAGCGGCCCAATGTGGATTCCCATCTTACTGCCATCCACCAAGCCTCCATTCCTGTGACCAAAGGGCTGCCCAACATTTGAGGATGATGACCTTTTACCAGAGCTTAAAAATGTAAGAGATGTAGCAGATTTTAAGCAGGTACAAAGTCAGGAAAAGTGGGGAGTTTTGCAAAGGACAAAAGGAATATCCGTAATGGGGGAAGGCAGGAAGAGATTGAATGGCAAAAGAGACAATGATGTGGAGATGCCGGTGTTGGACTGGACTGGGCACAGTAAAAAGTCTTACAACACCAGGTTAAATTCCAACAGGTTTGTTTCAAATCACTAGCTTTTGGAGCTCAGCTCCTTCCTCAGGTGAATTCACCCAAGGAAGGAGCTTAGCTCCAAAAGCTAGCGATTTGAAGCAAAAGAGACAATGGAACAGGCAAGAAAGTGGATCGAGAAGAGGAGTAAATGGGAAAGGAAGAATATTGTATCTTGCGATTATGTCGTTGCCCTCTTTTCAAACTCTCAGGGCAGGTGGGAGCAGAGAATCTAGCGGGAGCCTAAAAGTTGGAATTCCCTGCGATATAAAATGATCTTACAATTTTCCCAATAGCAGGTTAATAGGGGCTTTTCACAGCAACTTCATTGAAGCCTACCTGTGACAATAAGCAATTATTATTATTATTAATTGCGACGAGCCTGAACGAGTACGCCACTACAGTAACTGACATAATTAGTAAGTGTGTAGAAGACTGTGTGCCAAAGAAACAAATCCGCATGTTTCCCAACCGGAAACCCTGGATGAGCAGGTATATCCACTGCTTGCTGAAGTCTAGGTCTGAGGCGTTCAAGTCAGGCAACCCTGACCTATACAAGAAAGCCAGATATGATCTAAAGAAATCCATCACAGATGCCACAAGACAGTACCGGACCAAGCTCGAGTCCCAGGCTAGCCACACGGAACCCCGCCGTCTATGGCAAGGTCTGCAAGACATGACGGGCTACAAGATGAAGGCATGCAAAATCGCCGGCTCCAATGCACCCCTCCCTGATGAGCTCAACGAATTCTATGCAAGCTTTGAACAAGAGGTCAGCGAGAGCGAGCCCTCCACCCCAGAAGCCTCGGATGAACTTGTATCTGAGATCACCATTGCAGACGTCAGAGCAGCCTTCTCGAAGGTCAACCCACGGAAAGCCACTGACCCGGATGGAGTACCCGGACGAGCCTTCAGGTCTTGCGCGGATCAGCTGGCGGGGGTATTCGCAGACATCTTCAATCTCTCTTTACAACAATCTGAGGTCCCTAACTACTTCAAGAAGATGCCCATCATCCCTGCACCAAAAAAAAGTCAAGCTGTGTGCCTTAATGACTATCGTCCAGTGGCTCTGACATACATCATCACGAAATGCTTTGAAAGGTGAGTCATGACATGAATCAACCCCAGCCTTTTAAACTGCCTTGATTCACTGCAGTTCACCTACCGTTGCAACAGGTCCACAGCAGACACCATCTCCATGGCCCTGCACTCTACCCTGGAACACCTGGATAACAAACACACCTATGTCAAACTCCTATTTATTGACTACAGCTCAGCCTTCAACACCATCATTCTTACGAAACCCATCTCCAAACTCCGTGGACTTGGCCTCGGCTCCTCCCTCTGCGACTGAACTTTCTAACCCACAGGCCACAGTCAGTAAGGATAGGCAACAACACCTCCTCCACAATCATCCTCAACACCGGTGCCCCACAAGGCTGTGTCCTCAGCCCCCTACTATACTCCTTATACACCTCTGACTGTGTGGCCAAATTCCCCTCCAACTCGATTTGCAAATTTGTGGATGACACCACCGTAGTGGGTCGGATTTGAAACAATGACGAGACAGAGTACAGGAGTGAGATAGAGAATCTGGTGAACTGGTGCGACAACAATAATCTCTCCCTCAATGTCAACAAAATGAAGGAGATTGTCATCAACTTCAGGAAGCGTAGTGGAGAACATGCCACTGTCTACATCAATGGGAATGAAGTAGAAAGGGTCGAGAGTTTCAAGTTTTTAGTCGTACAGATCACCAACAACTATGACTCTCACCAACTTCTACAGATGCACCAGAGAAAGCATTCTTTCTCGTTGTATCACAACTTGGTATGGAGCCTGCTCTGCCCAAAACCGGAAAAAACTACAAAAGGTCGTGACTGTAGCCCAGTCCATCACGCAAACCAGCCTCCCATCCATTGACTCTATCTATAATTCCAGCTGCCTCAGAAAGGCAGCCAGCACAATTAAAGACCCCACGCACCCTGGACATACTCTCTTCCACCTTCTTCCGTCAGGAAAAATATACCAAAGTTTGAGGTCACGTACCAACCGACTCAAGAACAGCTACTTCCCTGCTGCCTCAGACTTTTGAATGGACCTACCTTGTATTAAGTTGATCTTTTCTCTGCACCTTGCTATAACTGTAACATTATATTCTGCAGGCTCTCCTTCCTTCCCTATGTACGGTGTGCATTGTTTGTACAGCATACAAGAAACAGTGGGCAGGATTCTCCCAACGGGCGGCTAAGTGCCGACGCCGGAGTAAAAACGGGAGTGTTTTACTCCGGCATCGGCACTCATTCTGGTACCCCATTCTGCGGCCCACAGGGGGCCTGAACCCGGAGCTGTGGGGTCCGCGCATGCGCAGTTGGGCCGGCGCCAACTAGTGCATTCGCAGTGGCCTTTTTCCCCGCATGGGCCTCGATGCCAAATGGCACAGGGCTACAGGAGCCAGCGCGGAAGAAAGGAGGCTTCCTGACAGAGAGGCCGGCCCGCCTATCAGTGGACCCCGATCGCTAGCCAGGCCACTATGGAGGCCCCCCAGGCCTCCAAGGACCCTTCAACGCCAAGGTCCCGCCGGCTCAGGGGATGTTAGAACGGTGCCTGCAGGACTCGACTTTTTGTTGACAGCCACTCGGCCCATCCGGGCCGGGGAATTCCGGCCCAGGCCAGAGAGCCGGCGCATACCCCGACTGACACGCGGAGAATTGCGTCCCGGCGTCGGGGCTGCGTGGCACGATTCATGCTGCGCCACGCCGATTCTCTGGCCCAGTGGGTGGTCGGAGAATTCCGCCCAATACTTTTCACTGTATACTAATACTTGTGACAATAATAAATCAATTCAAATCAAAATAATGGTGGATCAGTCTTTCCACTGGCTAATGGCATGAACACTGTTTGCAATCATTAACATCTCATGAATGCTCATTAAAACAGATGTCTGCCAGCATCCCTTCAGGCTTTCCAACCTTATGTCATGGTAATACTGGGAGTACAGGGTCTCCTTCTCCCCTGGTGCTACACACCAGTGTCTATCTGAACAGTACTGCTTTGCTGGGCTCATACAGCCACCACAACAAAGGTCCGAAATTTGACCAGGGGTGCAGCATGAGGTGTCTCTGGGCAGGGGGTGGTTAGGTGGCCTGACAAAGACAGGAGGGGGCACAATCTGGAAGGAGGGCTGTGCAAGGAGTGGCGGGGGAGATGGGAGTGTGGTGGAGGATGTGGTCTCACAATGCCAGGCAGAGGAGGAAGGAAGTGGATGAAGAAGATGAACAATGGAAGGTAGAAGGAAGACATAGGGGAGGGAAGATGGACCCTGATGAGTCTGCATGAAAAGCTTACAAACAAAGGGATCAAAGGGATGCCACATTGTTTACTGGAAGGAGATGCAGGAATGTTACAAAGATGGCAGGTAGATGTCTATCTGGGGCATGGGCGCCTCACTGGTGATAGGGTTAATGGGTCGAAAGGTGGTTGAATTAAAGAACAGACTTCTTCTTCAGGCTACTAGCCTTTTCCCTTTGGGATACTGACATCTTGTATGGTCTGGTGAAGATAGGTGAGCTGGAAAGACTGAGATGAATGGACTGGCATTTAAATATGGCGATGGGACCATTGAACTCATTAACAATGGAGGGGCAGCAAATCAGCTGCCAGCCCGCCAGGAAAATCGGAGGGGAACTCACCGGCACATAATTAATAAGCTCCAAGCACAGAATCTGGTGCAGCATCCCGCCATTCTGCTCAGCCGAAAAGACTCAACCAAAGCCACCTGCCACCACATTTAGCCTCATAATGGGAGATTTTCACTTTCAGTCTTCTCAATTTTGGAATTTACACATCATATTCAACCTTAGCATCAATTATTTAGATCCTGTTCAAAGTTTAACAGATGGTTAGTCTATTTACCACTCTGGTTTGTGGGAGTGGGATGGGGGGCACTTGGCAGTAGCACAAGCCAGCAGTAAGGAATTCACAGTCTGTTAGACACATCGATGTACACCGAAGACCAATCTCAACTCCTTTGTAGGCTGCATATTATTGAGATGATGATTTTTCATTTTTAATACTAGAGACTGACAAATCCATTGGAAACTGAATTGAAGCTTGTCCAAACTTCTTTCATGTTGGCAACTTCCAGTTGGTAGTGTCAAATACTCCAAGTAATTCAGCTAAGAAAGAAGAAATTAGCCATAGCGCAAATACATTTGACTGACTAAAGTTCAGGTTCAGAACAGGCTGCAATAATTACCTGCTTCCTCAACTAAGATTGAAAACATGTTTAGTTTTACCCTGTGAGTAGATCTTATAGTATACGTGTCATTTAGCTGCTATATTTTAGAATTTTGTTATGAATTAATAAACATACATTTGCCATGAAAGTCCTTGTGTAACATGGACTGAGGATTCAGTTCCAACGAAGAGTCATATTGGATTCAAAATGATAAATTTATTTTCATTGTGTAGTACCAGAGGCCATTTTGGGGGGCCCGGGGAATTCCGATTTGGCATCAAACCATGGTCTACCTTTATTTTGGCGTCGGAAGCTATTCTCCGCACGATCGTGTTTCCCGATTGCGGCGTCAGCTAACGGAGAATCCAGCCCATGATCTCATGCTAGTGGGTGGTGCTAGACACACATCATGTGACTGATGTGACTCTGCAGTTGTAGGACGCACAGAAGGGCAGTCGCACTTTGATTAGCTCCCGAGGAGTTTGAGTAACTTTATTTGTATATAGATCTGCTAGTCATCTTCCCACGTGTTGAAGAATAAATGATCATTCTGGGTGAACACATATATGTTCTGTGTGCGTCTTCATCATTAGGGGAACCAGGGAACACAACACTGGGAGGGTGGGAAATGAGGTGGGGGGGGGGAAGAGGTGGGGGGGATGATGGTGGGGGTGTGGAGGGATTGGGGGAGGGGCTGCAATCACAGACTAGATCGTGTCCTCCATGAACCGGCGATCCTGACCCTCAGGGCTTGCCAGATCCTCGCTGCCAGTCCTCCAGCCTCTGGCTGGTCCTCCGGTTCCTCCCCTGAGCCATCCTCCAACTCCTCCTGTTTCAGCGTCTACTCGTCACCCTCATCCTTCTCCTCCTCCTTGGCGCTGACCACATGTTCCTCCTCCTCCTCCACCTCCAGCATGTCACTCCACTACTGTGCCAGGTTGTGGGGGGCACAGCAGACCACCACAAAGCGGGTGACCCTTTGGGGAGCGTACTGCAGGGCACCACAGGTGCTGTCGAGGCATCGGAACCGCATTTTGAGCAGTCCAATTGCAGACCGGGTGGCTGCATCTGCCTCATTGTATCGGGTCTTTGCATCGGTCATTGATCTCCACACTGGAGTCGTTAGCAGGTCCTCAGGGGGTACCCCTTATCCCCCAAGAGCCAACCGGCCATCCTGGGGTGGTCCTCAAAGAGACCGGGATGTCCGACTGCCCCAGGATGTAATTGTCGTGCACACTCCCTGGGAAGCTGCACACACGCGCAATTGGCCGATGAGATACCCTCAATTACGACACAGGAGAGAAGATTGGTAATTCAAAGGCTTTAATTACCAGAGAACCGGACAGCTGCCGAGAAGTGTGCTCACAGCATGCTGCCCAGTGAGCATCACCTTATATACCGTTTCCTGGGGGCGGAGCCAGTGGCGGAGTCCCCCAGGGTTCCAAGCCCGGTCTTAAAGGGCCAATGTATTAAGGGCAAGGTACAGTTACAGCAGTTACCGATACCATTCATCACATTCACCACCTGTTTAAAAAAAACACATAGTCCGTCGGGGGTGAAAGTGGAGTTAGAAGTTCAGTCTTTTGGGTGGTCTGACCGTCCGCGCTGACCTTCTCCGCTCCGGTGGTGGTGCCGTGGATACGGTCGGTTTCAGTGATGGTATATCTGGGAGCACGTTTGACTGAGCCTTTGCCCGCTTTGGAGCAGGGGGTATATCCGGCGTGGCTAGGGTGATTGCTGGCGGCGCCAGCTGGGGGGCAGGGGGCACTATGGGGGGGACGCTGTCGGGGTCGGCAGTTGGTGCGGGGAGGGGAGCGTCGGTAGGAGGGTGGGGCTCGGTGACGAAGCCGGCGGGTGCCAGGTCTCGCAGGGAGACGGTGTCCTGCCTGCCGTCGGGGTGCTCGATGTAGGCGTATTGAGGGTTTGCGTGTAGCAATTGGACCCTCTCGACTATCGGATCTGTTTTATGGCTCCTCACGTGTCTCCGGAGTAGGACTGGTCCCGGAGTCGTCAGCCAGCGTGGAAGCAAGACTCCAGAGGTGGACGTCCTGGGGAAGACAAACAAACGATTGTGAGGGGTCTCGTTCGTGGCCGTACAGAGGAGCGACCTAATGGAATGTAGGCCATCGGGCGATTGGGAGACTCCTTGACCGTAGGGCTAGAAGGACAGTCTTCCAAACTGTCGCGTCCTCCCTCTGCCCATTTCCCCATGGGTTATAGCTCGTCATTCTGCTCGAGGCGATGCCCTTGCTGAGCAGATATCGACGCAGCTCATCGCTCATGAACGATGTACCCCTGTCGCTGTGGATATACGCGGGGAAAACAAACAGTGTGAAGATGCTGTGCAGTGCCTTGATCACGGAGGCGGAGGTCATATCGGGGCAGGGGACCGCAAAAGGGAAGCGGGAGAATTCATCGATAATGGTGAGGAAATAGATGTTGCGGTTGGTGGACAGGAGGGGCCCTTTGAAGTCCACACTTAGTCGCTCAAAGGGCCCAGAGGCCTTTATCAGGTGAGCCCTGTCTGGTCGATAAAAGTGCGGTTTGCACACCACACAGATCTGGCATGCCTTAGTCATGGCCTTGACCTCCTCTGTGGAGTAAGGTAGGTTGCGGGACTTGATGAAATGGGCAAGCCGGGTGGCAAGGGTCATCGTGGATGGCTCTCAGGCGGTCTTTTTGTGCGTTGGCGCACGTGCCACGGGACAAGGCATCCGGGGGCTCGTTGAGCTTCCCCGGGCAATATTTAATGTCGTACGTTTAGGTGGAGAGCTCTATCCTCCACCTCAGAATTTTGTCATTCTTTATTTTGCCCCGTTGTGCGTTGTCGAATATAAAGGCAACCGACCGTTGGTCGGTGACGAGGGGGAACCTCCTACCACCTAGGTAGTGCCATCAGTGCCGCACGGCCTCCACTATGGCTTGTGCCTCCTTCTCGACTGCAGAGTGCCGAATTTCCGAGGCGGTGAGGGTTCGGGAGAAGAACGCTACTGGTCTGCCCGCCTGGTTGAGGGTAGCAGCCAGGGCGACGTCTGATGCGTCGCTTTCTACCTGGAAGGGAATGGCTTCATCCACCGCGTGCATGGCGGCCTTGATAATGTCGGCCTTAATACGGCTGAAAGCCGACTGGGCCTCAGCTGTCAGGGGAAAAACCGTGGTCTTAATGAGTGATCGGGCTTTGTCCGCATATCTGGGGATCCACTGGGCATAATAGGAGAAAAGCCCCAAGCACCGTTTGAGTGCTTTAAGGCTACAGGGGAGGGGGAGTTCCTTAAGGGGACGCATGCGGTCGGGGCCTAGGACCCCGTTTTCCACGACGTAGCCGAGGATGGCTAGCCGGGTTGTGTGGAACACGCATTTCTCTTTGTTATATGTGAGGTTGAGGGCCCAGGCAGTCTGGAGGAGCTTCGTCAGGTTTGCGTTGTGGTCCTGCTGGTCATGGCCGCAGATGGTGACGTTGTCCAAGTACGCGAAGGTAGCCCGTAAGCCATACTGGTCCACCATTTGATCCATCGCCCTCTGGAAAATGGAGACTCCGTTTGTGACACCAAAAGGGACCCTGAGAAAGTGAAACAGCCGACCGGCTGCTTCGAAAGCCGTGTAGGGGCGGTCCTCTGGGCGTATAGGGAGTTGATGATAGGCCGATGTTAGGTCGACCGTGAAGAATACCCGATACTGGGCGATTTAAGTCACCATTTCCGCTATGCGGGGAAGTGGGTACGCATCGAGTTGCGTTAAGCGGTTTATGGTCTGGCTATAATCCACTACCATTCGTTGCTTTTCCCCGGAGCGGACTACCAATACTTGAGCCCTCCAAGGGCTGTTGTGGCGTCTATGACCCCCTATTTTAGTAGCCGCTGAACCTCTGACTTGATAAAAAGTAACGTCTTGGGCACTGTACCGCCGACTCCTAGTGGCGACGGGCTTACAGTCAGGAGTGAGGTTCTCGAAGAAGGGGGGTGGCGCTACTTTGAGTGTCGCCAGGCTGCATACCGTGAGTGGGGGCAGGGGTCCACCGAACTTCAGTGTCAGTCTCCGGTGGCTGCACTGAAAGTCCAGACTGAGCAGCAGGGGGCGCAGAGGTGAGGGAGGATGTAGAATTTAAAACGGGTATATTCAGCGCCTTGAATTGCGACCGGACCGCAACACAATATCCCGTGATTTGTACCGAATGGGACCCTGAAGCCAGGGCGATAGCTTGGGAGACGGGGTGGGTGCGCAGGGAGCAGCGCCTTACCGTGCCTGGATGAATAAAGCTCTCCGTCCTCCCGGAGTCGAAGAGGCTGGGAATAGGCAGGGAGTGTCGTGGCCGTTGATTTGTACCCGCACCATTGAGTTCCGCAGGTACTTTGGCCGCGATTGGTCGAGCGTGATCGCTCCTAGTTGCGGGTAGTCAGAGTCCTCGGTTAAGCTGGACTCACAAAATGGCTGCCTGGAGTCACAGAATGGCCGCCGCCGCCAGTCGCACGTGTCGGGATTCGAAGATGGCCACTGCACGAGGTCGATGACGCATCGGAAGTAGGAGTGTCCGGCCGCCCTGCGGCCGCGTTGCGGGGCCTGTGAGGCTGGGAGCTTGATTTCTGGGCCTGGTGAGGCTTTTGTTTGCGGCCTTTGGGCCCAGCCAGGCAGACTTTAGCGAACCTCATTTAAATCTATTTTAATAAATTTTCATGTACATGACGGGCCTCTCCACCATATGTTCCTCACCCCCCGCCCCCCCACCCCCCCGCCCCCCCCCCCCCCCCCCCCCCCCCGCCCCCACATAAAGAAATCTACCCTCACTGACATGATGTCACGTCGGCGAGGTGTACAACAGGAATTTAAAATGTGAAACAGTCGAGGGGAAACCGCTAGGGACACAAAGGTAAGTATAACCCTCAGGGGAGAGGGACATGCCCAGACACTGCCCCAGCACCCTGGCAGTACCAACTGACAGTGACAACCTGGTGGGCATCTAAGGAGTTCCCTTTTTGTGTGTGTGGGGTTGGATTTCCCTGGTGCTTATTCGGGGGAGGCCTTATCTGTGGGGGGTGGTGGCACAGAGTGTAAAATTCTGCCCAGTGTTCTAGCTTTCCCACTATCCTTTGCTCCATCACCTATTCTTGTTCATTTTTGAAATGTGAGTGACCAGGTGAAATCCCAACTCTTTGTCTGACTGGTCAGACTGAACTGTCAATATCGGTGCTCGTGTTTGATCTGCATGAGTCCTGTGAAGGTGCACCCTGAGAAAGACTCAACTCCTTTGAGGACTCACAGTCTGTGATATCCACCAACTCCTGCTGAGCGAAGGGAGAGAAAAGACATGGATTAGTCTTGACAAAGTAAAGATATGACACAAATTAGCATTGCAACAGTGATCATTGTGGCGCTAACAATTATACTCAAAGCCGAGAGACTAGTACAATAGAGGCTTTATTGCTGTCCGATGTTGTCTCTCCATCCGCAACTGTAGACTGAGGGTCTGATCAGCTCTCATACATATTTATACACAAGCTCCCTGTGGGCGGAGCTAGCCGGCAGGGGCTGACCGGAGGAACCTGTATTACAGGTACAGGCATACATCCCCCTACTGCAGTACACATAACTACAGTGGTTATCTCACCACATTCACCCCCTGTAAAAAATGAGTCCGGCGGGGGTGACATGTAACTTCTAATACAAAGGATGCTATTTACAAGAGGGTCCAACAAGGAAAATCAAGAGTCCATCCGGTTAGCAGGTTACAGGTTGAGCCGAATCGGTGGTCGGACGTTCCGCTGTGATCGGCGTAGCTGTGGTGGTGACGTCGGCACAGGCGGTGATGGCCCCGATGGTGCAGGTGCTGGCGGTGTTGGTGCTGGCTGCTGGCGGGATGACTCCGAGAGCAAGCCGAAATCTTCCATGTCCTCCAGGGTGGGCAGGGGGATGAGGGATGGACCTGATGGGGATGAATAGGGGGGCGCTGGGGTTGGCGCAGGAAGGGGTGTGGGCATGGGATCGGCACCTGAGGGAGCCAGGTCCCGGAGCGAGACTGTGTCCTGGCGGCCGTCGGGGAACTCCACGTAGGCATACTGAGGGTTGGCGTGGAGAAGGCGTACTTTGTCCACCAGGGGTTCCGCCTTGTGGTGCCGTACATGCCTACGGAGAAGGACTGGGCCCGGAGTCGTGAGCCAAGTCGGGAGCGACACTCCGGATGTGGACTTCCTAGGGAAGGCAAAAACGCGTTCATGGGGTGTACTGTTAGTTGCGGTGCACAGTAGTGACCGAATGGAATGGAGCGCGTCAGGGAGGACCTGCTGCCAGCGAGCGGCTGGGAGGTTCCTGGACCGTAGGGCCAGCTGGACGGCCCTCCATACCGTCCCGTTCTCCCTCTCTACCTGCCCGTTTCCCCGGGGGTTGTAGCTGGTCGTCCTGCTGGAGGCAATACCCCTGCTGAGCAGGAACTGACGCAGCTCATCGCTCATGAATGAGGATCCCCTGTCACTGTGGATATAGTCGGGGAAACCGAACAGGGCGAAAATGGAATCCAGGGCCTTGATGACGGTGGCAGACGTCATATCTGGGCATGGGATGGCAAAGGGGAACCTAGAAAATTTATCGACCACACTAAGGATGTAGGTGTTGCGGTCGGTAGAGGGAAGGGGCCCTTTGAAGTCCACGCTGAGGCGTTCAAAGGGGCGGGATGCTTTCACCAGGCGCGCGCGATCTGGCCGGTAGAAGTGCGGCTTGCACTCCGCACAGATCTGGCAGTCTCTGGTGACTGTCCGTACTTCCTCGACGGAGTAGGGCAGATTGCGGGCTTTGATCAGATGGTACAAGCGGGTGACCCCCGGATGGCAAAGGCTGTCGTGCAAGGCACGGAGCTGGTTCACTTGTGCACTGGCACATGTACCTCGGGAGAGGGCGTCTGGGGGCTCGTTGAGCTTGCCGGGACGATACAAGATCTCGTAGTTAAAGGTGGAGAGCTCGATTCTCCACCGCAAGATTTTGTCATTCTTGATCTTGCCCCGCTGCGTGTTGTTGAACATGAAGGCTACCGACCATTGGTCAGTGAGGAGAGTGAATCTCCTGCCGGCCAGGTAATGCCTCCAGTGCCGCACCGCTTCAACGATTGCCTGGGCTTCCTTTTCGACAGAGGAATGCCGAATTTCGGAGGCGTGGAGGGTGCGTGAAAAGAATGCCACGGGTCTGCCGGCCTGATTCAGCGTGGCGGCAAGGGCGACATCTGAAGTGTCGCTCTCTACTTGGAAAGGCAGAGTCTCGTCTACGGCGTGCATCCCCGCCCTGGCTATGTCAGATCGAATGCAGGCGAAAGCCTGTTGTGCCTCGGCCGAGAGGGGAAAATGTGTGGACTGGATAAGTGGCCGGGCCTTGTCTGCGTATTGCGGGACCCACTGGGCGTAATAAGAGAAAAACCCAAGGCAGCGTTTGAGGGCCTTGGGGCAGTGGGGAATTGGGAGCTCCATGAGGGGGCGCATGCGGTCGGGATCGGGCCCCAGTAGTCCGTTTTGGACTACGTAGCCAAGGATGGCTAAGCGGTCTGTGCGGAACACGCATTTCTCCTTGTTGTACGTGAGATTAAGGAGAGATGCGGTGTGGAGGAATTTATAAAGGTTGGCATCATGGTCCTGCTGGTCATGGCCGCAGATGGTGACATTGTCGAGGTACGGGAAGGTGGCCTGCAATCCGTACCGGTCAATCATTCGGTCCATTTCTCGCTGAAAGACCGAGACCCCATTCGTGATGCCGAAGGGAACCCTCAGAAATTGGTACAGACGACCGTCCGCCTCAAAGGCAGTGTAGGGACGGTCCGATTTATGGATGGGGAGCTGGTGGTAGGCGGATTTCAGGTCAATAGTAGAGAAGACCCGGTACTGTGCAATCTGATTGACCATATCAGAAATGCGGGGGAGGGGGTACGCGTCGAGCTGCGTGTACCGGTTGATGGTCTGGCTGTAGTCCACGACCATCCTGTGCTTCTCCCCGGTCTTAACCACTACCACCTGGGCTCTCCAAGGGCTGTTGCTGGCCTCGATGATACCCTCCCGAAGCAGCCGCTGGACTTCGGACCTGATGAAGGCCTTGTCCTGGGTGCTGTACCGTCTGCTCCTGGTGGCGACGGGCTTGCAATCCACAGTCAGATTGGCAAAGAGGGAGGGGGGCTCGACCTTGAGGGTCGCGAGGCCGCAAACGGTGAGGGGAGGTAGGGGTCCACCGAATTTGAGGGTGAGGCTCTGGAGATTGCACTGGAAATCCAGGCCTAGTAGGAGTGAAGTGCAGAGGTCGGGGAGAATGTACAGACGGAAACGGTCGAATTCCACACCCTGTACAGTGAGTTTAACCAGGCAGAAACCCCGGATCGGGACAGAGTGGGAACCGGAGGCAAGGGAGATCTGCCGGTCGGCGGGATGGATCGCAAGGGAATAGCGCCTTACCGTGTCCGGGTGGACGAAGCTCTCGGTGCTCCCGGAGTCGATGAGGCAGGAGGTCACATGGCCGTTGACCAGCACCGATGTGGAAGAGGGTGCCAGGTTGTGAGGACGGGACTGGTCGAGCGTAACGGAGGCGAGCAGTGGTTGGTGGGCGGTTGAGTCAGATGAGTCCGACGAGGAGCGGTAGCGACCCGTGTCCCGTGATGGCGGCCCCTGGAGACGAGATGGCGGCATCCGCAGTACCTGTGGGTAAAATGGCGGCGTCCATGGCGCGCACGTTATGGGGTCGGAACAAAATGGCGGCGCCCATGGAACGCACATGGCTGTGGTGGATGAAGATGGCGGCGCACATGGCGGGGGCGGCAAAAGATGGCGGCGCCCACTGATCGCACGTGGGGTCAGGGGAAGCGGACGGCGGGGCCCATTGAGGGAGCGGCTGAGGCGTGGGGACTGGCGGCGCGATAGCGGCGACCGTCCGGGACTGACACACCGCTGCAAAGTGGCCTTTCTTTCCCCAAGCTTTGCAGGTCGCTGTGCGGGCCGGGCAGCGTTGGCGAGGGTGCTTCTGTTGGCCGCAGAAGTAACAGTGGGGACCCCCAGGGGGTGCGGTGCGGTGGGCAGCGCAGGCATAGTGCGCGGGGGCGGCTGCTGGGGGGGGCCGTTTGCGGGGTCCACGAGGGGTGGGACGGATGGGCCTGGGGAGCCGTTTGCGGGGTCCACGAGGGGTAGGACGGGTGGGCCGAGTGGCTAGCGGAGTAAGTGTGCGCACTACGGGAGGCGGCCTTCATGGAGAGCGCCAGGGCCTTTGCGGCCGCGAGGTCGGGGGCGACCCCTTCCAGCAGTCGTTGCCGGATGGGGTCCGATGCAATGCCTGTAACGAAGGCATCGCGCATGAGTAAGTCCGAATGTTCCGCGGCTGTGAGGGCCCGGCAGTCGCAGTCTCGTACCAGAGGTATAAGGGCCCTCCAGAAGTCCTCAATCGACTCACCCGGCTGCTGGACGCGAGTAGAAAGTTGATGCCTCGCAAACAGGGTGTTCGTCGATGGTGCATAATTCTCCTTGAGCAGTTCCATAGCTGCGGTGTAGTCGGTCGCATCTCGAATGAGCGGAAAGACGCTGGAGCTAAGTCTGGAGTACAGGAGTTGCTTTTTCTGAGCCTCCGTCGGGGGAGGGTCTGCTGAAGAGATGTAGGCCTCTAAGACTGCGAGCCAGTGATCAAAGTCTTTTCTGGCGTGAGGCGAATGTGGATCCAGCTGCAGACGGTCAGGCTTGACTCTGATGTCCATGGTGACTGGGAAATCGTACAGCAATAAATTGTGGCGCTAACAATTATACTCAAAGCCGAGAGACTAGTACAATAGAGGCTTTATTGCTATACGATGTTGTCCCTCCATCCGCAACTGTAGACTGAGGGTCTGAGCAGCTCTCATACATATTTATACACAAGCTCCCTGTGGGCGGAGCTAGCCGGCAGGGGCTGACCGGAGGAACCTGTATTACAGGTACAGGCATACATCCCCCTACTGCAGTACACATAACTACAGTGGTTATCTCACCACAATCATATTTAATGCTCTGCTGAAATCGAATCAATAGAACTGAATGTTTTATGACGCGAAGATTTTTAAAAATGTGGCTATATCACCGGCGACTGGGAGCTCTGCTGAGATTGTTCAGGTTTTTTTTGTGACGAGGAACTCCACATCTCCAACAGTGACAGACTATAAAACTGTACTGATCGCCTCTTTTGCACTCTCCAGTCGTGTAAGGTTTGGATGTCATCTCCAATTCTCTTTCGTTCCTTGGCGTTCTTTGCTCTATTATCCTATAAGGCATGAAAGAAGAAACATATGAGTAATTGTAATATTGATGGACTGAGTGCATTTATGATGGTAACTGCAAGAGAGAGGAATGACATTGAATAAGGGTAGGGATGACTGGCAATTGTGAATGGTGGGGTGGTAAATAGTGAGGAGGATAGCCTTAGATTATAGGAGCATTTCGACAGGCTGGTCAGATGGTAAATAGAATTCAATCCAGATAAGTGCGCGGTGATGCACTTGGGCAGGCAAACAAGTCAAAGGAATACGTGATGGACAGCAGGACCCGGGGAAGCACCAAGGATCAGAGGGACCTTGGTGTGCATGTACACCAGTCCCTTAAATTAGCAGGGCAGGTGGATAAAGTGGTTAAGAAGGCACATGGTATTCTTGCCTTTATTAGCCAAGACATAGAGTTCAAGAGCAGGGAGGTTATGCTGGAACTGTACCTAATTTAGTTACGTCACAGCTAGAGTATTGTGTGCAGTTCTGAAATCCACATTATAGGAGGGATGCGATAGCAGTGGAATAGGTGCAGAGGAGATTTACCAGGATGTTGCCTGCGCTGGAGAATCTTAGTTACGAAGCGAGATTGGATAGATGTGGATTGTTTTCCTTGGAGCAGAGGAGATTGAGTGGGGAGACGGGGGGGGGGGGGGGGGGGGGGGGGGGGGGGGGGGCGGATATCATTAAGATGTATGAAATTATGAGGGGCATAGATAGAGTAGGCAGGAAATTACTTTCCCCCTGATGGAGGGATAAATGACCAGGGGTTATAAATTTAAAGTAAGAGAGGGGATATGAGGAAATGTTTTTTCATCCAGGGGATTGTAGCAGTCAGGAACTCACTGCCTGAAAGGGTGGTGGAGGTAGAGATCCTCATTACATTTAAGAAGTATTTAGATGGGCACTTGTGATGCCAATGCACACAAGGCTGTGGGCCAAGTGTTGGAAAATGGGATTAAAATAGTTAAGTGGTTGTTTTTGACCAGCGCAGGCGCGATGGGCCGAAGGACCTTCTCAGTGCTGTCGACCTCCAGGAATCTATGAGACGTGTGGAAGTGTATAGAACAGCAGTTTTCAAAGTGAAATCCACGGACCCTAGTGGTCCACAGAGACTGTCCAGAGAGTCGGTGAAATAAGTGCAGTCATTAGCATTACATTACACAGCCTGGTGATTAAACCATTAATATAGTGGCTGTCCATTGCTCCCATGAGTGCATTCTCACGTCAAAGCACTCATGTGAGAATATTTAAAATGTGAGCAGACATGCAGCTAATGATTCATGTGATCCTCATCGAGTTGTCAAAAAGGTGTCTCATCAATTAATCATCTGAGGAGTAATTTCGATTCACATAAGGCCAGCTTGAACATGGCCCCACATCCTTTTGTGGGGAATGAGTGGCAGCAAAAAAAGGTGAAAAAAATGATTTGGTTATCGCAGCTGATCGGAAAAAATCGGCTCTGTTCTGGGCACGTAAATTCAGCCAGGCGGGGTCTTTGGCATGTCTGGAAATGTAGCACCTGCTGAGTTTAGATTTGTGTCTGACATCTGGGTGTAAAATTCCTTCCTGTTTATTTCCTTCGTTCTCGTTTCTTTTATTTTATTGTTTTGGTCTGTGGCTCAATAATTGGGATGTGCCTTTAAGTAGAGAGAGGAAAGCAGAAGACATTCAAAACAGCGCGAGAGGAGAGACAGCCAGGACATTGAAAGGAGCGCGAGAGGAGAGACAGCCAGGACATTGAAAACAGCGCGAGAGGAGAGACAGCCGGGACATTGAAAAGAGCGCGAGAGGTAAGACAGCCAGGACATTGAAAAGAGCGCGAGAGGCAAGACAGCCGGGACATTGAAAACAGCGCGGGAGGAGAGACAGCCAGGACATTGAAAAGAGCGGGAGGGGACACATTGAGAGCGGCGGGGTGCCAGTGGGAGCAAAGATAATATAAGGCGGGAACCGGAAGTACGACCCGCGGACTTCTGGGAAGGATTTTCTCCTAGCCAATAAATTGTGGTGGAGAGGATACCCGAGACACTACACGTGTAGTGTCTCCCACCCGCCCTCCTCCTCTAACCTAATAATAAGACCCATTGGGGTGAGCAGGTAAGTGCTATATTATATTATTATTTTTTTTATTTGTTTTATATTTGTTTACCAGAACTTGGTTGAAATTAAGTGGGATGGCAGGGAAGGTAGTGCAATGTTCCTCCTGCAGGATGTTTGAGGTGAGGGATGCTGTTAGTGTCCCTGCTGATTTTACCTGCAGGAAGTGCAGCCAGCTCCAGCTCCTACAAGACCGAGTTATGGTACTGGAGCTGGAGTTGGATGAACTTCGGATCATTCGGGAGGCAGAGGTGGTCATAGATAGGAGCTTCAGGGAAGTAGTTACACCAAAGACTGGAGATAGATGGGTAACTGTAAGAGGGACTGGGAAGAAGCAGACAGTGCAGGGACCCCCTGCGGTCGTTCCCCTGAGTAACAAGTATACCGTTTTGGATACTTGTGGGGGGGGACGACTTACCAGGGGTAAGCCATGGGGTGCGGAACTCTAGCACGGAGTCTGTTCCTGTTGCTCAGAAGGGAAGGGGGGAGAGGAGCAGAGCATTAGTAATTGGGGACTCAATAGTCAGGGGCACAGATAGGAGATTTTGTGGGAGCGAGAGAGACTCACGTTTGGTATGTTGCCTCCCAGGTGCAAGGGTAAGTGATGTCTCGGATCGTGTTTTTCGGGTCCTTAAGGGGGAGGGGGAGCAGCCCCAAGTCGTAGTCCACATTGGCACTAACGACATAGGTAGGAAAGGGGACAAGGATGTCAGGCAGGCCTTTAGGGAGCTAGGATGGAAGCTCAGAGCGAGAACAAACAGAGTTGTTATCTCTGGGTTGTTGCCCGTGCCACGTGATAGTGAGACGAGGAATAGGGAGAGAGAGCAATTAAACACGTGGCTACAGGGATGGTGCAGGCGGGAGGGATTCAGATTTCTGGATAACTGGGGCTCTTTCTGGGGAAGGTGGGACCTCTATAGACAGGATGGTCTACATCTGAACCCAAGGGGCACCAATATCCTGGGGGGGAGATTTGTTAGTACTCTTTGGGGGGGTTTTAAACTAATTCAGCAGGGGCATGGGAACCTGGATTGTAGTTTTGGGGTGCGAGAGATTGAGAGTAGAGAGGTCAGGAGCACAGATTTGACTTCGCAGGAAAGCGGCAGTGTTCAGGTAGGTGGTTTGAAGTGTGTCTATTTCAATGCCAGGAGTATACGAAATAAGGTAGGGGAACTGGCAGCATGGGTTGGTACCTGGGACTTCGATGTTGTGGCCATTTCAGAGACATGGATAGAGCAGGGACAGGAATGGTTGTTGCAGGTTCCGGGGTTTAGGTGCTTTAGTAAAGTCAGAGAAGGGGGCAAAAGAGGGGGAGGTGTGGCGCTGCTAGTCAAGGACAGTATTACGGTGGCAGAAAGGGTGCAAGATGGGGACTCTTCCGAGGTAGTATGGGCTGAGGTTAGAAACAGGAAAGGAGAGGTCACCCTGCTGGGAGTTTTCTATAGGCCACCTAATAGTTCTAGAGATGTAGAGGAAAGGATGGCGAAGATGATTCTGGAAAAGAGCGAAAGTAACAGGGTAGTTGTTATGGGAGACTTTAACTTTCCTAATATTGACTGGAAAAGATATAGTTCGAGTACATTGCATGGGTCGTTCTTTGTACAATGTGTGCAGGAGGGTTTTCTGACACAATATGTTGACAGGCCAACAAGAGGTGAGGCCACTTTGGATTTGGTTTTGGGTAATGAACCAGGCCAGGTGTTAGATCTGGAGGTAAGTGAACACTTTGGAGACAGTGACCACAATTCGGTGACCTTTACATTAGTGATGGAAAGGGATAAGTATACCCCGCAGGGCAAGAGTTATAGCTGGGGGAAGGGCAATTATGATGCCATTAGACATGACTTAGGATGTGTAGGTTGGAGAAGTAGGCTGCAAGGGTTGGGCACACTGGATATGTGGAGCTTGTTCAAGGGACAGCTATTGCGTGTTCTTGATCAGTACGTACCAGTCAGACAGGGAGGAAAGGGTAGAGCGAGGGAACCGTGGTTTACCAAAGAAGTGGAATCTCTTGTTAAGAGGAAAAAGGAGGCCTATGTGAATATGAGGCGTGAAGTTTCAGTTGGGGCGCTTGATAGTTACAGGGAAGCGAGGAAGGATCTAAAGAGAGAGCTAAGACGAGCAAGGAGGGGACATGAGAAGTCTTTGGCAGGTAGGATCAAGGAAAACCCAAAAGCTTTCTATAGGTATGTCAGGAATAAAAGAATGACTAGGGTAAGAGTAGGGCCAGTCAAGGACAGTGGTGGGAAGTTGTGTGTGGAGGCTGAGGAGATAAGCGAGATACTAAATGAATACTTTTTGTCAGTATTCACTCAGGAAAAAGATAATATTGTGGAGGAGAATGCTGAGACCCAGGCTATTAGAATAGATGGCATTGAGGTGAGTAGGGAAGAAGTGTTGGCAATTCTGGACAAGGTGAAAATAGATAAGTCCCCGGGGCCTGATGGGATTTATCCTAGGATTCTCTGGGAAGCCAGGGAAGAGATTGCTGAGCCTTTGGCTTTGATTTTTAGGTCATCATTGGCTACAGGAATAGTGCCAGAGGACTGGAGGATAGCAAATGTGGTCCCTTTGTTCAAGAAGGGGAGTAGAGATAACCCCGGTAACTATAGGCCGGTGAGCCTAACATCTGTGGTGGGTAAAGTCTTGGAGAGGATTATAAAAGATACGATTTATAATCATCTAGATAGGAATAATATGATTAGGGATAGTCAGCATGGTTTTGTGAAGGGTAGGTCATGCCTCACAAATCTTATCGAGTTCTTTGAGAAGGTGACTGAACAGGTGGACGAGGGTAAAGCAGTTGATGTGGTGTATATGGATTTCAGTAAAGCGTTTGATAAGGTTCCCCACGGTCGGCTATTGCAGAAAATACGGAGGCTGGGGATTGAGGGTGATTTAGAGATGTGGATCAGAAATTGGCTAGTTGAAAGAAGACAGAGAGTGGTGGTTGATGGGAAATGTTCAGAATGGAGTTCATTTACGAGTGGCGTACCACAAGGATCTGTTCTGGGGCCGTTGCTGTTTGTCATTTTTATAAATGACCTAGAGGAGGGAGCAGAAGGATGGGTAAGTAAATTTGCAGACGACACTAAAGTCGGTGGAGTTGTAGACAGTGCGGAAGGATGTTGCAGGTTACAGAGGGACATAGATAAGCTGCAGAGCTGGGCTGAGAGGTGGCAAATGGAGTTTAATGTGGAGAAGTGTGAGGTGATTCACTTTGGAAAGAATAACAGGAATGCGGAATATTTGGCTAATGGTAAAATTCTTGGTAGTGTGGATGAGCAGAGGGATCTCCGTGTCCATGTACATAGATCCCTGAAAGTTGCCACCCAGGTTGATAGGGTTGTGAAGAAGGCCTATGGTGTGATGGCCTTTATTGGTAGAGGGATTGAGTTCCGGAGCCATGAGGTCATGTTGCAGTTGTACAAAACTCTAGTACGGCCGCATTTGGAGTATTGCGTACAGTTCTGGTCGCCCCATTATAGGAAGGACGTAGAAGCTTTGGAACGGGTGCAGAGGAGATTTACCAGGATGTTGCCTGGTATGGAGGGAAAATCTTATGAGGAAAGGCTGATGGACTTGAGGTTGTTTTCGTTAGAGAGAAGAAGGTTAAGAGGTGACCTAATAGAGGCATACAAAATGATCAGAGGGTTAGATAGGGTGGACAGCGAGAGCCTTCTCCCGCGGATGGAGGTGGCTATCACGAGGGGACATAGCCTTAAATTGAAGGGTAATAGATATAGGACAGAGGTCAGAGGTGGGTTTTTTACGCAAAGAGTGGTGAGGCCGTGGAATGCCCTACCTGCAACAGTAGTGAACTCGCCAACATTGAGGGCATTTAAAAGTTTATTGGATAAGCATATGGATGATAAGGGCATAGTGTAGGTTAGATGGCCTTTAGTTTTTTTTCCATGTCGGTGCAACATTGAGGGCCGAAGGGCCTGTACTGCGCTGTATCGTTCTATGTTCTAAGACTCAAAGTTCAGAACAGCCTGCTTGCCAGGATATTGTATTCTCAGGCTCTGTGTTTGGGAGAAGGGGACGTCAGACTCTTCAGGAACAAATCGATGGGACAAACCTGTTATCGAGAGAATCAGTTTGATTGGTTAGCTGGCAACCTCCAGTCAGGGGTAGTGTCATTAATTGGCTCCTGCTGGGTGATGTTTCTGGGTGATGAACCTTCCAGAAGTAATCTGACCTCAGAAGTGAAGGGAGCTGTTTTCCCTCTCTGCTGCCTGCTGCCTGTAGGTGGAAGCTCAAGGGGCTGGATTCTCCTTTCAGCTTAGAATGTGTTGACTTTCATGACAAGACATTCAGCACCAACCCCTCACTGATTCTGGTACTGATGAGGGACTAGCTCCGCGTCGTCTGAAAACCCGCCGCTTGCACCAAAAACAGCTGGAGAATAGCCAGGTCCTGGGCCGCACATGTGCACGGGTGCCGACCGTCACTGTTCATGCTGTACAACATGGCGCCGGCCATGCACGTAACCAAACCCACAAACCGCGACCCCACAGCCCACCCCCTGGTCATCCCTTGGCCACCCCGCACTAGTCCCCCCAGCCCTAGCAGACGGCCCCCCGACATGCTGGTCAGATCACACATGTCCTGCACCTTCGGGAACTCGGCCCTTCGGGGACGGTGCATCGCGGGTGGACCAGCCGATGATGCGCCAACGGAGCTGAAACGGCGTGCGGTGCTTGTCAATATGACCCCATTTTGGAGGGGACAGAGCATGGAGGACCATCAGCAAACTGGCGCCGGCCCCGATTTCGACGTCAGAGCCCATTGTCTTCCCGATGACCGAGCATAATTTTGGCACCGAGCCACGGAGAATCTCGCCCAATTTCTTTATGTGTATCAAAACCAGCTTGCTGGCCTTCGAAAACTGAAATAAAATAATTGATCTATTGTGTTGAAAGCAATGAGTGTCTTGCATATATTGCTGTGAACCTGAACTGATGCTGAGTCTGCAGGGAAGGAAGACAACCTTGCCTGAGAAGATCTTATCAAGTCTGAAAGAAATGAAGTACCAAACCGGAAGCCTGAACTTCAGAAAAACATGGACTGGAACTTATCCCATTGAATCAAATATCCCTATCCTTTTATTTTATTGATATTTTCTTTCCCTTTCCACCATTCATGCCCTCTATGTGGTTTGTCTGAGTGTGTGAGTAAAGAGTGGGGCGCATTAGAAAAAGGGTGGAGGTAAGTTTGGGAAATGGGTAGTGGTCAACCAACTACATTTTCTATCTATTTAATTAAAGATACTGGGCTGGATTCTCCGCTGCTCGTTGCCAGTAGCGGAGTTCCCCATGCGGTGGAGGACCACCGTCATGAACAAAATGTGATTGAGGCTTCCATCCCAATGCTGGCAGCGGGATCGAGGTTCTCACCTGTGCGTATGGGAGTATGTAAATGGATCTTAAGGACCTAATTGGTGGACCTCATGGTGGACGAAGGGGGCAACGTCTTCAGGGACTTGCCCCCAAAGTACAACCGAGGGTCACCCACCCCCCACAATGCAAAACCTGCCCACCCAGCCCCCACCAGAACCCCCCACCCTCCCCCGAGACCCCCAAATAAAGAGGACCTCTCAGAGACCCCCCAAATAAAGAGACCTGCCACAGACCCCTTAGAAAAGGGAAACCTGTCAGGAAGCCCCCCCCCAAAAAAGAGAAATCTGTCAGGAAGTCCCCCAAAAAGGAGACCCCTGTCTTGAAGCCATTCATTCATTTCCATAACTGGGTTGTGATTGACAGCGTCCACATGCACACAGCTCTCAGCCTTGGTTCATTAATCTTCCTTCACGGTTGAGAAACTCTGAAGTGCTCTGACCACAATGTTCATAAACATCAACCACGTCAAAGAGAGTTAAGTGAATTCCACTCACCCCACCCCTGTCACCTTCCCGCTTGAGTGATTTGGAATGCTCAGGTGGAAATGAACAGCACTGAACTGTACAGGAACATAGGGCAGGATTCTCAGTTTCAAAATCTAAATGTTGATGCCGGAACTGAATCGGAAGACTTCCAAGACAATTAAATTGGCGCCGGTCCCGGTAATTCATGAACCATTAACGGGCTACCACCAGCGCCACGTCCAACTTGATCGATTCCAATGAAAAACAGTGTCTGATTCACCGGGGTTGGGATTACCACTCGAGGGGCTGACATGCTGCAGCCACAAATTAGCACTCCACTGCCCGCGCACACTCATCCCAGTCAACAAGCTGGCAGCACAAAGAGCGGCACCCCAGTTCACAGACACAGAGCTGGAGACCCTCCTGGATGCCATGGAGGAGCAGCAGACCACCGTGTTCCCTGGGGTGGGAAGGAGGCTGTCAATCACTCCTGTACACCGTGCCTGGGTGCAGGTAGCAGAGGCTGAGAGTGCCTTGGGTCCCACCGCTAGGACTGGACAGCGGTGCAGGAGGAAGCTGCACGTCTTCAGGGCAGCCAGCGTGAATAAGCAGTACTGTACCCCTGCCACCAACTCCCGTCCCACGCACCCGTGAACACCCATCCACCCGGTGGGTGACTGAACGGCACCCGAAGGCAGTGCGCACACTCCCCACGCTGCAACACATACCAGAACCAATATCATCCCATGGCTGGGGGCCCTGTTCACAAAGGACACCAGCTTCCCACCGTCCGACTGCCTAACACTGTGCACTTTCTGTCCCCCCACTCCACATCCCCCCAGGAGAAGGTGGTGCACAGCAGCAGAGAGAGGGAAAAGACTGAAGGGAGACCACTGACCTGCAACCCCTCACTGTCGCAGAGCAGCAGGCATCCTGCCTGATAGGTGGGCCCGAGAGAGGTCAGTCGCCAAGGCAGAGATCGGCATTGGGTAAGCAAGTGAGCTCCCATTGAGCTGTGGTGTCCCAATGGCACATGCGGCACAAACCCCACTACGACCTAATCACCCCCTCACCACCCCATCTCCTCTACACCACCCCCACACCACCCCCTCACAATCCCACCTCCCCCACACCACTCACTACCCCAACCTGTGATCCAATCATGCTTTATGTCTTGTGTCTTGCAGGATCACCTGGCAATGGGGCAGGCCCCTCTGTTGTTCCCCATCCCCGACCCCAACCTCAAGCAGATTCAAGCGAGGAGTTGGCAACAGGCAACGGCATGAGCCCCAAATGCCAGCCCGAGGCACCGTGGAGCACCAGTCCATCGACGGCACCGACTTTCCGTCACAGGTGTCTCCAGCACCTTCCGCCATCTCAGAGACACTCACCTCGGTTGGGCATGTTAGTGAAGATGCTCTTGCCCAGTATCTGGTGCACAACACATATGTGCAGCGGTACATCAGGTGAAGGTACGAACCAAGGGAGCGGACGGTGGAAGGGCGGCCCGACCACAGGGACTCGCTGCCGTTCGCCCGGGTCTCGGGCTTCTGGAGAGGGCATTCCCATTGATTATGGAGATGCAGGCGCAGAGCTGGGGACTACATGAGAGGTTGTCAGCAACCATCCAGCACTTGCAGGTGCACTAGGAGGAGTCCGACTGCCTGCACGAGTGGTGGCGGTGCCGGGCATGCTTGCCACCCAGGCTGACACCGCAAGGGTGGTGTCTGCGGTGGAGGCCTTGTGAGCGAATGTATCGGCCATGGATCAGAATGTCCAAAGCCTGGGGCACTTTGTACAGGTGGTGGCTGAGGCACAGAACAGGGCTGCCCTGTCAAAAGCAGTTATGTGCCAGGGCCACCTGGTCATTGCGGTAGAGCACCAGCGCTTGGCTCAGTCACAACGGGTCATGGCTGTGGGCATTGAGAGCATTGTCCTGACACTGGCTAAACTGAGCCAGTCCCAGAGGGAGGTGGCACAGTCACTGAGAGATGTGGCACAGTCTGAGAGGTAGGTGGTCAGTCCCTGTGCTCAATGGCCTCATGGGCCAATTTGCGTTGTATTGTGCTGCCAGCCTCACCGGGCCGACGCCGGCAATTCAAAAAACAGCTTCTTCCCCACTGTTATCAGACTCCTAAATGACCGTGTTATGGATTGATCTGATCTCTTTACACAATTTATCTACTGAAAAGTACTACACTCATGTGTGCTTCCCCGATGCCCGAATCTATGTATTTACATTGCGTATTTCTGTTTTCCCTATGTTTTCTTTTCATCTATGGAACGATCTGTCTGGATTGTATGCAGAATAATACTTTTCACTGTATTTCAGTACACGCGACAATAAAGAAATCCAATCCAATCCAAGTTCCCCCTCGCTACCACACTTTGAAATCTTTCTGGAGAATCATGCCCTAAGTCTACAGGATCCCCATTCTCCACTTTGCTTATTACATCTTCAAAAAACTCGAGCAAATTAGTCAAACCTGATTTGCCCTTCATAAAACCATGCTGACTCTGATGGAGATCTTTTTGACTTTCCAAATGTCCTGTTATTACTTCCTTGATAATTGATTCTAACAATTTACTAACAACAGATGTTAAACTAATTGGTCTGTAATTACCCACATTCTGTTTCCCTTCCAGTGTATCCCCCACTCTACCATTATCACAAAGGGAATCAACCCTGGTTCAATGAAGAGTGCAGTAGAGCATGCTAAGAGCAACAACACCAGGCATCCCTAAAAGTGAATTGTCAACATGGTGAAACTGCAAAACAGGACTACCTGTGTGCCAAACAGCTAAGCAGCAAGTGATAGACAGACCTAAGCGATCCCACTACCAACAGATCAAATCTAAGCTCTGCAGTAGCCACCTCCTGATACCCCAAAGCCTGTCCATCATCTACAAATCAGGAGTGTGAAGGATTAATCCCCACTTGCTAGTTGAGTGCAGCTCCAACAACACACAAGAAGCCTGACCCCTTCCACAAACATTCAATCCCCCCACCACTGAGGCAATGGTGTGTATGATCACTGCAGAAACTCACAAGATTCCTTCAGCAGCATAGAACATAGAACATGGTACTGGGTAATGAACCCGGCCAGGTGTTAGATTTAGATGTAGGTGAGCACTTTGGTGATAGTGATCACAATTCGATTATGTTTACTTTAGCGATGGGCAGGGATAGGTATATACCGCAAGGCAAGAATTATAGCTGGGGGAAAGGCAATTATGATGCTATTCGGCAAGATTTAGGATGTATAGGATGGGGAAGGATACTGCAGGGGATGGGTACAATCGAAATGTGGAGCTTTTTCAAGGAACAGCTACTGCGTGTCCTTGATAAGTATGTACCTGTCAAGCAGGGAGGAAGTTGTCGAGCAAGGGAACCATGGTTTACTAAGGAAGTTGAAGCACTTGTCAAGAGGAAGAAGAAGGCTTATGTTAGGATGAGGCATGAAGGCTCAGTTAGGGCACTTGAGAGTTACAAGTTAGCCAGGAAGGACCTAAAGGGAGAGTTAAGAAGAGCGAGGAGAGGACACGAAAACAGAGGGTAGTGGTTGATGGCAAATGTTCATCCTGGAGTTCAGTTACTAGTGGTGTACCGCAAGGATCTGTTTTGGGGCCACTGCTGTTTGTCATTTTTATAAATGACCTGGAAGAGGGTGTAGAAGGATGGGTTAGTAAATTTGCAGATGACACGAAGGTCAGTGGAGTTGGGATAGTGCTGAAGGATGTTATAGGATACAGAGGGACATAGATAAGCTGCAAAGCTGGGCTGAGAGGTGGCAGATGGAGTTTAATGCGGAAAAGTGTGAGGTGGTTCACTTTGGAAGGAGTAACAGGAATGCAGAGTACTGGGCTAATGGCAAGATTCTTGGTAGTGTAGATGAACAGAGAGATCTCGGCATCCAGGTACATAAATCCCTGAAAGTTGCCACCCAGGTTAATAGGGCTGTTAAGAAGGCATATGGTGTGCTAGCCTTTATCAGTAGGGGGATTGAGTTTCGGAGCCACAAGGTCATGCTGCAGCTGTACATAACTCTGGTGCGGCCACTCCTGGAGTACTGCGTGCAGTTCTGGTCACCACATTTTTGGAAGGATGTGGAAGCTTTGGAAAGGGTTCAGAGGAGATTTACTAGGATGTTGCCTGGTATGGAGGGAAGGTCTTACGAGGAAAGGCTCAGGGACTTGAGGTTGTTTTCGTTAGAGAGGAGAAGGCTGAGAGGTGACTTAATAGAGACATATAAGATAGTCAGAGGGTTAGATAGGGTGGACAGTGAGAGTCTCTTTCCTCGGATAGTGATGACCAACACGAGGGGACATAGCTTTAAATTGAGGGGTAGTAGATATAGGACAGATTGCCTGCAACAGTAGTAGACTCGCCAACTTTAAGGGCATTTAAGTGGTCACTGGATAGACATATGGATGAAAATGGAATAGTGTAGGTCAGATAGGCTTCAGATGGTTTCACGGGTCGGAGCAACATTGAGGGCCGAAGGGCCCGTACTGCGCTGTAATGTTCTATGTTCTATGTTCTATAACAGGCCTGCAAGTTTCTGAACGTCTCTTTCATCCATAGTGCTCACAGTCAATCCCTCTGTCTTCATGCAGGACAGGATCTTCCACAACGAAAGGATGAGAGCAAAGACTGAAGAAGGGAACCCTAGAGTTTAGGCTACTACTCTCCCCCCATGAGGGAAAAACGTTTGCAGAGCTGGTTGAAGGGAATTGGGATTGTTCTTGTGCAAAAGGCAAAATTGGCCCTCCCCAATAAGCCAGTGATAGTACATCCAGTATAGGTCAATAACTGTGAGTAACCGACAATGTGGGAGCCTGGGAAGTCATTCACTAATACTCTCTGCTTACTATTCCAGCTGTCAGCAAGAAAAGCTGAAGGATATCCTCCAGAAAGCACCTCAACACCAGACCCCAGACCAGCTCAGATGAGGATGCCAGAGAATCATCTGATGAAGATCTGTCACTGCTTTGACCTGTGCCCTCCACCAGCACTGATGCACACACCTCGATGGAACAGAGTTCTAGAGTAGGCTTGGGTTCACAATCTGTTATCACCTCACAGACTTGGATCCACAGCAGCCAGAGCCGGTGACAGCCAAGGTCTCCGACCAGGCCCCGGCTGATTCTGAATCTGATGATGAGCCTCTGGAATTGGCAATGTTGGAGATGCAGAGGCAGGCAAAGCAACATAGTTGTCCGAGGTCGTCATCAGACTGGAACGATGGATGGAAGAGTCTGTTCGTGTTCTGTCTGATGTTGTGACTCCAGGATGCGAATGCTTCAAAGTCTCTATGGGATGGGCAGCAACAGCCTTGGAGGCGCAGGTCCAGCAGTTTCTGTTGGATTTACACTCAGACCTGCCACCGTCGCTCTGGCCATGGCAGCATTCCAGCAGGGGCTAGGTGTAAGGATGACAGGTGCCCCTTCGCCTCAAGAGAGTCCCCAAAAGGAGGAGGAGTGTCAATCAGACACCCCATCGGCGTTCACGCAGAACACTCCCTGTGGCTCCAAATCCCATCTGCCAGTGACCCCATCAACCTCAGCACGTCAAGCCGAGGAGGGTGTCCCTGCCCCACTGCAGAAGATTCTTAGCAGGCCAGGGCCCTTCAGACTTCAGGGCACCAGAGAATACTTGCCAAAGTCATCTCAGGTAGTAAAACATTATTGTCTCCAGGCTGCCTCTACCTCTGCTGTGGATGTTGGGGCTACACTTAGACGTGGCAGTCAGGTAAGAAAAATTAAAAGTCTTAAATGCACAATGGTTTATTCAAGGGTCAAAAATGTAACCCTCCCCCACCCCCCAATGAGCTTCCACCTGGATCCTCAGTTGCATTAAGACTAACACAATCTCATCACAGAGGTTAGCGTTTGTTTCCTAATCTGTGACATTAACCAAGACATTCATGTGTGAAAATTATGGCTGGGCAATACAGGTGTGACCTTAGGTCCCAGGTCGACATGATGTGGCCTCATGAGAATTGTTCATTGAGGTTAGGCGTTATCATAAGACCATAAGACATAGGAGCAGAATTAGGTCATTCGGACCATCGGGTCTGCTCCGTAATTCGATCATGGCTGATATGTTTCTCATCCCCATTCTCCTGCCTTCTCCCCATAACCCATGATCCCCTTATAAATCAAGGACCTATCCATCTCTGTCTTAAAGACATTCAGTGATTTGGTCTCCACAGCCTTCTGCGGCAATGAGTATCCTTATGCTGTTGCACTGAAGTTTAGAGTCTGTGGACTGCAAACGTTTTTGCCACAAGGAACATTAGAATAGTTTCTCCAAATTGTATTTCACAGTGGTGTTTTTTATGACAATGAGTTTTTGGGAATAGCAATATTCATCGCCGATCAACATCGGCTTCCATGCCTCTTTGCAGCGTGACACCATCTCCACTTTTAAGGCTGAATGTTATTCATTTCTTAGTTTTCACTCTCCCCATACATGATGCTGAGCAATAGAAGTTGGTTTCACTTGGTGACATTAGAAATGACTGTAAGGGGGGATTTGTGCATAATGTTAGAGATGTGTGATCCTCCTGAGGAATCTGTTTCCTTATGTGTGTCGATTTTACTTTGCTCCAGAGAGGCTGTTTAGCAGTGTGTTATTGGATTCTTCTGTAAAGGCACAGTAGGCAACTTGATCTGGAATTGCATGGCTGTGAACTCATTGATTTAGGCTGTGTAGAAAGGATTGGCCTTTGTGAACCAGACAATGTAGAGGACTGAGTTGCAAGAAAGCGATGCTTTGGCACATTTTCTGTGTCCTCAGAAAGTTCTATGCAGGGAAGAAGTTATCATTCACTGCTGTGCCAATACTGGCTGGGCCACGTTTCCCCAAAATGCTGAAGCAATGCCAGGTCGTGAGAAGTTGTAAATAATCAAACCATGGTCCTGCTGAGCCCACTCTGTGAGAACATTACAAACATAACTTGAAGATTTTGACACATACTGTGGAGTAACAGGTCACAGCATCCTGCAGTCTGAAAGCACAGTAACAAGATGAGGCCTCTACATTATTTATCCATGACAGCTGGCGGTGGAGAGATGGTGCTATCCGGATGCTGCTCCCTCCTGAGATGTTCAAGTGCAAATCATTGACAAATGATTTTCCTGTTAGCGCTGCCTTGCTGAGCTGCTGCCATACTGGCATGAGCGCATCCATGTGCACAATGATGATTCAGCTGTATCAAAGCTTCCATACCCGTCCGTCAAAATGACGGTTCTCCCGAGGTTCTTGTTCCTTTTTCAGTGTTTGCCCATCTTTATCCCTAGGGCCTTTTTTCGAAGGGTTACGAGCAGCATCATGAGCTTTGTTTGGGCGCATGGGGCCCCGAGGGTGAAGAGGGTCTTCTTGGAGCGGGGTAGAGATGGGGGGGGGGGGCTGGCATTACCCAATCTCTCAGGGTATTATTGGGCGGCCAATGTGTCGATGGTGCGCAAGTGGGTAATGGAGGGGGAGGGGGCAGCATGGAAACGGATGGAGAGGGCGTCCTGTGGAGATACAAGCCTGGGGGCCCTGGTAACGGCGCGGTGGCCGCTCCCTCCTACGAGGTATACCACGAGTCCGGTGGTGGCGGCTACCCTCAAGATTTGGGGGCAGTGGAGGCGACATAGGGGAGAAGTGGGGGGCTCGATGGAGGCTCCGTTAAGGGGGAACCATAGGTTCGTCCCCGGGAACATTGATGGGGGATTTCAGGGTTGGTACAGAGCGGGCATCAGACAGCTGAGGGACCTGTTTATTGATGGGAGGTTTGCGAGCCTGGGGGAGTTGGAGGAGAAATTTGGGCTCCCCCGGGGAACATGTTCAGGTATCTGCAGGTAAAGGCATTTGCTAGGCGGCAGGTGGAGGGATTCCCTTCAATTCCCGCGAGGGGGGTGAGCGACAGGGTGCTTTCGGGGGTCTGGGTCGGAGAGGGGAAGATATCTGATATCTACAAGGTTATGCAGGAGGCAGAGGAGGCGTCAGTAGAGGAGCTAAAAGCTAAGTGGGAGGGGGAACTGGGGGAACAGATCCAAGACGGGACATGGGCTGATGCCCTGGAGAGGGTTAATTCTTCCTCCTCGTGTGCGCGGCTTAGCCTCATCCAATTCAAGGTGCTGCACTGGGCCCACATGACTGGGACAAGGATGAGTAGGTTCTTTGGGGGTGAAGACAGGTGTGTCAGGTGCTCGGGGAGTCCAGCGAACCATGCCCATATGTTCTGGGCATGCCCGGCGCTGGAGGAGTTCTGGAAGGGGGTGGCGAGGACAGTGTCGAGGGTGGTGGGATCCAGGGTCAAGCCAGGATGGGGACTCGCGATTTTTGGGGTCGGTGTGGAGCCGCGAGTGCAGGAGGCGAAAGAGGCCGGTGTGCTGGCCTTTGCATCCCGGCGAAGGATCTTGCTACAATGGAAGGATGCAAGGCCCCCAAGCGTGGAGACCTGGATCAATGACATGACGGATTTCATTAAGCTAGAGAAGGTCAAATTCGCCCTGAGAGGGTCGGTACAAGAGTTCTTTAGGCGGTGGCAACCTTTTCTCGACACTCTGGCTCAACAATAGGGTACTGGGACAGTAGCAGCAGCAACCCGGGGGGGGGGGGGGGGGGGGGGGGGAAGGGGGAGGGAAAAGGTGGGGGGGGGGGGCGGACGATGACTATGTTTGTTTATTTAATTTAAATTTATTTTGAAGTTCTTTTGTTGTTCATTGGGGTTGGGGGAGTGGGGGATGGGATACATGCGTCGATACGGTCTGGGGGTGATACAGTTATTATGGGTTATTTTGTTGCATTTCATTGTTTGTCGTTATGTTTTATATTTTCTGTAAAAAATTCCAATAAAAATTATATTTAAAAAAAAAGCTTCCATACCCAGAGACTTTCTCATGGTCGAAAAGATTGCACTCTGTGTGGTTGCTCAATGAGGTGTAGCAAAGAGTGCTAATCACATTCAACAGTGGCCATATGTTACCAATCCTACCCTTCCAAGGGATGAACCCATCAGTGGGGCAGAATGTGACTGTAGTGATTGTTGTGTCTGTCTCTTTAAGACAGTACATCCAAAGAGGGTCACTTGACTTGAGGGACTGATGGAAACTGTGAATGAGTGAGCACCCCAGAGGCCGCAGCCCTTTCTTGGGCAGAATACATCTAGCAACCATGCTGTAAGCACATAAGGACCTTGGAACTCCTGCGACAAAGCAGCTTAATGCTGAAAACCTCCAGGATCATTTTGTCTTTAGTATTAAATACCGTCTTGTTCCTAAAAAAGTCTGGAGTGTCTTGACAACTTCAAGAGTGTGCCACAATACTTAACAATGACATAAACTGCTTCTGTGATCACTGTGAGATTAATTGCCTTTCTTGTCACCTTAATGCTGAGAATGAAGTTTTTGTTGTCTCCTCTGCATCCAAGCCTGAAGATAAATTTGAGTGTGAGCACTTGTTTTCACCTTTATCCTCTTGGAATCTTGTTGCTATGAGGTTGTCACGAGCCTGCCTGCCACGTCAAGCCTGTGCCATGGCATCTTCATATGGCTGGTCTGAATCTCACTCTCCTCAGAGTCATCTTCTTCCATGCCCTCGAGGAGACATCTACCTCCTTAATATTCCCCTCTGGCCACGCATCCCCCTTTGCAGCATTAGGTTGTGTGGAGTGTACCAAGCAACAATGATGCAAAAAATTCTCTGCAGTAAGTCTTGAAGAACTGTGCCTCGCCTGTCCAAATATCAAAAACAATCTTTAAAGAGACCAAAGCCTGCACCATTGAGGTTCTTGTGGCAGAATGTGCAGCATTGCAGTCTTTGGCAAAAGAATGGGTGTCATTAGCCATGTCTTTGAGCTTATCACCTCGGGGCTAACCCCCGAAGTGCTGAGGTCCCTCAAATACCTCTGGCACCTGTGCATGATTTAAATCATAAGAGTCGTGCGATCTCCCTGGGCACCTAGCACAAATATTGTGGCTCTATATGAGGGAAAATGTTAGAAGTCATTATTAAAGCAGTTATAGAAGTGCACTTGGAAACATTCAAGGCAATCAGGAAGAGTCAACATGGTTTTGTGAAAGAGAAATCACATTTGACCAATTTATTGGGGTTCTTTGAAGGAGTCACATGTGCTGTGGAGAGAGCGGAACTAGTGGATGCACTGCATTTGGATTTGGAGAGGGATTTTGATAAGGTGCCATATCAAAGATTATTGGGGATAATAATAGTGCCTGGTGGAGGGAGTAACATATTGGCTACCGAATGGAAAATAGAGAGTTGGCATCAATGGATCTTTTTTCTAGGCCATCAACTTTTTACAATTTACATAAATGACTTGGATGAAGAGGCTGAAGGTATTGTTAAATTCGCTGATGACACAAAGATAGGTAGGATAATAAATTGTGGGGGCTGCACGGTGGTGCAATGGTTAGCATTGCTGCCTCAAGGTGCCAAGGACCCGGGTTCAATCCCAGCTTCAGGTCACTGTCAGTGTGGAGTTTGCACATTCTCCCCATGTCTGCGTGGGTCTCACCCACAAAACCCAAAGATGTGAAGGATGGGTGGATTGGCCACACTAAATTGCCTTTTAATTGGAAAAATAATAACTGGGTACTCTAAATTTTGTAAAGAAAAAAAGGAAAATAAATTGTGAAGAGGATATTCGGAGGCTTCAAGGCAGATCAAGTGCTTGGGCAAAATCTGCCCAACAGAGTATAACGTGGGCAAATGTGAAATTGTGCATTTTGGTAGGAAGAATAAAAATAAAACTTTGTATCTTAATGGTGAGAAATTGCAAAGCACTGAGGTGCAGAGGGATCGGGGCATCCTAGTGCATGAATCACCAAAGGCTACGATACAGGTACAGCAAGTAATTAGGAAAGTTAATAGAATGTTATTGTTTATTGTGAGGGAAATTAGTTACTAAAGTAGGGGGTTATGTTTCAGTTGTATAGAACATTGGTGAGACCACATCTGGAGTACTGTGTACAGTATTGTCTCCTTATTTGAGGAGCAATGTAAATTTATTAAAAGCGGTTCAGGGATTGTCTACTAGACTAATACCAGGAATGGGCAATTGTCTTATGAGGATAGTTCGAAGAGGTTATGGGCGCGATGCTCCGCACTCAAGCTGGTTCGGAGAATAGCAGGCCGCGCATATTTTCACGGCGACGCCGGTCCGACACCCTCCCACTATTCTCCGAACCCCGCACAAACTACACGTCGGCATTCCCGGCAAAGGCAACTTATTGGCCCCCCCGCTATTCTCCGGCCCAGATGGGCCGAAGTCCCGACGTCATCAAGCAATGTTTTCACGCCGGCCAACACACCTGCTTTTCAAGTTCGTCAACCAGTCGTGCTGGCTGACAAGAGCTTCGAGTAGGTGAGCGCACCGCTCAGCGCACCGCTCAGCGCACTGCTGGAGTCTGGCCACAACGGGGAAGGCATCCGCGCGAATGGGAGGAGGGTCCAGAGCGGGGTGGGGTCGGAGAATCGGCCGGCGGCGGCGTTATTCCCGCTCCCGCCGGGTTTCTAATTCTCCGAGCGGCCAAAAACCGGCGTTGTGCAAATCCTGCCGGCAGCCTCTGAAAACAGCTGGCGCCGGCGGGATGTCATTGATTTTTAACAGACAGACATTCTCCGTGCCGGATTGGCTGAATTCCCGCCGACGTGGCCACGGGTCACGTCGGCGAAAAACAGAGTAGCTTTAAAACGGCGTCAACCATTGATGATGGTTGACGCCGTTCAGTGACCTAGGGCGAGTGCGGGGGTAGCGGCGTTGGAGAGGGGTGGAGAGGGGTGGGGGTGGGGGGGGTTGTGGCGTTTGGGGGGGCGTTGCGGCGGTTGGGGGGAGGTTGCGGCGTT